>NW_009647735.1:7779398-7780896 GCF_000708025.1 Charadrius vociferus
TCCCCAGAGCAGAGCGCAGCAGAGGGGCACAATCCCCCCTCGCCCTGCTGGCCACGCTGCTGGGGATGCAGCCCGGGGTGTGGGGGCTTTCTGGGCTGTGATCGCACATTGCCGGCTCATGTCAAGCTTTTCATCCACCCACATTTTCATGACCCCCAGTTATGTCTTACAAATGTCAAAATATCTACGCGCTTGCTTTTTTTTGCCTTCCCCACTGCTTTCTGCAAGCGAAGCCGGCGCTGCGGGCAGCAGAGGAGGACAAGCGTGTGTTTGTCTCCCGCAGGTGAGGAGAGCAGCGGGGAGGAGAGCGGCAGCGGCTGCGAGCTCCAGCAGTGCTCCCCGGAGTTCGAGTTCAATGCCACCGAAGTCACTGGGAACTCCAACAAGAGCGATAAGAACGCGAACACTTCTGCTGCCGCCGCCAGGAGCGGTTTATCACACGCAGCCTTGCTCCTTAGCATTTTCTTCTTGGCCATGCAAAGACAATGGAGATAATTGTGCAGCGTAGGGGTGGGGGGGGAACCAACAAAAAAAGACTTTTATTATCAAAGTTAGAAGGCGCCTGCTTTCACTTTTATACCATCTAGGGACTTTGCTTTTTAAGTTAATGGACAACAGTGTACAGTTTTTACTATGTTGCCACTGGTTTTAAGATACTGATTATTATTCTTTTTGTCCCTTGCTATTCTGGGAATAACAGGAACGGGGACCACCAGTCTGTCCCGTTCACCAAGAGTCCATGTTAGAGTGGATAACAAAAATGTATATACAAGCCTGTAGTTAGCTCTGCATTTGTGTCTTTATCACTTTTCTTTTTTTTTTTTTTTTATTTTATTTTACCATATTTCTTACGAAAACAAAAAAAAAAACCACCCACCTTCTTCTCTTGGCCTGTAACAAGTATGTGTTTCTGAAATGAGAAATATCTGTACAGCAGCAGGTTTTATTTATCACGTTATCTTACGGGGAGAAAAAAAAAAAATAATTGCCCAACAAGCAGAAAACATGTTTCATGTAGTTAACTTCCCATTTATCCACATTATGTTAGTTGCCTTATCTGGAAAGAAGTGGAGGTAATTTGTCTTTATTACGCGGTAAAAGGGAAGGTGAAGGCAGAGCGGGTCAGTGTGCCAAGCGCCCCGTTTGCACAGGGCGTTAATGCCGGGAGCAGCTTGTATTTTTTTTTTTTATTATTTTTTTTTAATTTTTAACAGGAGATTTGGTTAAATTGGAAGAGACTACAGAGAATTCCATCTCTGCAGACGCTAAGGAGAGTTGTCATTTGTTCCCCGGGATCTTTGCAATTAGCTGTAACTCCCCTAGGTCAGTTCCCGACGTGCGTCCCCCGTGGGAATAAGGCATTAAACTTGGTCGGTTGGAAGCGACTTGTCTTCTCGCAGATCCAAATGCCAACCTGTGTCTCGTCTGCAAGTTTGTTAGATGAATGCTGGATTAATTTTTTTTTTTTTTTTCAAATTTCTATTTTGTTGTTGTTTTT
>NW_009647735.1:7780953-7791640 GCF_000708025.1 Charadrius vociferus
AGCGCCCGGCGGCACTGCTGCAGGCAGGTGGGAGTAGGAGCAGGCAGGAGCAGGCAGGGCTGAAGTCGCCTCCTTTTCTCGGTGTATTTGGTCCCCTGGGAGCCGATGCCCGGCGCCCGTCCATTTTCGGCGCTCCCCAAAGCACCCTCCTCACTTTACCTGTGCTGTGGAACAGTGTCGTGGTGACCGGCAACTCATTCGTAAAAGAAATGTATATTTTTTAAGAAAAGAGATGAAATAATTTTTAAAAAGAGTTTAGGGAAAACAAAGTCTTTCGGAAAGACTCAAAATTATTCTGCGCGTCTCCTCCTGCTTTAGGTAGCTTTTAGGTCTTGGCTGGACACAGGGATCCGGCCAGGAGAGCCATCCGGAGAGCGAGAGTTTGCTCTTACTCCACCCTCGTCTTGTAAGGATAATTTTCTATTTTTATATTGAAGCATTAATTACTTGTTAGCTCAGGGTCAGCGTTATATTCAACTTTATTTTCACACCAAATCTCTGCAAAGCTATAAAGATGGAGTATTCTTGGCTGGTATAAACAATCCTGGAGGCTTAATTTTACTAGAAGTAGCCAGTTATTTATTAAAACATGATGTTAGTAGAGTTAGGGATATTCTGGCTAGATTATTTTTCTTTAGAAAATAAATCATGGAACCATAAAATTGAAGAAGTTATAAATTTATGTGTGGGAAAAAATGGATTGTAAATAGCTAAGTTGCCTTGCGAGGAATTGGAAAATGTGCTGATACTTAGAAACTACCTCAGTTCTGAGGAATTTCCTTTCTAGCTTTGAGTGCTATTACATTTACTTGGTAGAAGTGAATCTGGTCTCCAATATGTAGCTGAAAGAGTTATCCCTATAGACCTTGTTAGATTGTTTTTAATTTAGAGGGTTGAACTACATCCAGCTGTTTTCTTTCAGCTAAGTTCCCTAACAAAGAGAATTTCTGAATTAAATATTGCTGATGGTTTCCATGACTTTTCCTGATTTGTTTGGTTTCGTGGCATTTTCTGATTGCCCTTTAATTATTTAAACGGTTCGAGCCATTTGAATTTTAAGCCCGAAATAAACAAACCTTAGATGCACTACCATTGTAAATACATCGCAGTAAGGTCTGACTGGATAACCCTTCTGGCTTATACCCAGCTGGCAGGCCGGCAAAGTTAAGTGAAGAAAGAGAAAAGAAAAAAAAAAAAAATAATCAAGAATTAACCTTCTTCAGAGCTCAGAGAAGGGTGGAACAAAAGCCCTTGTGTTCCGAGGGGCTGACTTCTCCAACATCT
Organism: Charadrius vociferus; assembly: GCF_000708025.1. Taxonomy (NCBI): domain Eukaryota; kingdom Metazoa; phylum Chordata; class Aves; order Charadriiformes; family Charadriidae; genus Charadrius; species Charadrius vociferus. Next base: position 7,782,238 of record NW_009647735.1, read on the forward strand.
CCCTTCTCGGCGTGTTCGCATGTAAGAAAGTTGCTTGTAAATTCTCCTGCTTTTAAACATTTCTGCTCAGAAAAAAAAAAAAAAACAACCCACAAACGTTTCTGAACTTCTATTTATCATTTTACATCTAATTGCTCACTAATTATTCTTCCTTAGTTTGGTACAAGCCACCAACGCAAGGACCTGCCGTGAGTATTAAACGTGTCCAGTTGACTTTGTTAATAGCGCAACGATCCTCTGCTATATAAAGGACAGCTTTGTCACCTGGGGCTACGGGAAACAAGAGTAAACGTCAATGTAGGATGATCAAAAGTTGTGTTCCTGCTTTTATTTTCTGTTTGTGTGTGAAATTGGCTCTCTGACATGAGCTTGTAAACTAAACCATACGGGTCGGGACGAGGCGTGCTGCTGGCTTGTGCTCCCTTCCTTCAAGTATTTCTTTTTTTATTTCCTTTTTTGTTTGTTTGTTTTTCACATAACCGTTACTATTATGACCGTGATTTAAAGAAAAATTCCCATACATAAAATTAATACTTAATGGAATGGGTAACGAGCTTCAAATGCAAAATGAACCAGAGAGGTGGTGTTCTTGGTGGCGTGTGAGGTGCTGTCTCCCAAAGAGTTGGAAGAAAAAAAAATAAAAAAAATCCAGCCCTTGAAAGGACCTGCTTGAAGAGCTCTGTGCCTCCCCCGACGTCCGCACAGCTCCCCGCTGCGGCGGCTGCCCGGGCGGACACGGGTTCCTCCGCGCACCCGCCTCCCTGTTTGTGCTTCTCATAGCGGTGATGGAGGGAAAGGAGAGCAAATAATGGGACTCTCGTAGTCGGAGTCTCTCGTTTTGGGCTGTGGTGGGTGATGTGGCCTTAAGGTGGGACAAATGACCAGCAAGAGGAGTCCTCCTGCACCCCCAGGGCAGGGTCCTGCTCCTGCCCCCCAGCCTGAGCCAGCCTGGCCTTTGTCCTCCTGGGCACCTTGGGGAATTAATTCTGGAAGGTGCAACCTCTCAGTGTCACAGAATCACAGAATGGTTTGGGTTGGAAGGGACCTTGAAGATCCCCCAGTTCCACCCCTCCCCTGGGCAGGGCCACCTCCCCCCAGCCCAGGTTGCCCCAAGCCCCGTCCAACCTGGCCTTGAACACCTCCAGGGATGGGGCAGCCACAGCTTCTCGGGGCAACCTGCCCCAGGGGATCACCACCCGCACAGGGAACAGTTTCCTCCTAATATCTCATCTAAATCTCTCCTCTTCCAGTTTGAAGCCGTTCCCCCTCGTCCTATCACTCCATGCCCTTGTCAAAAGTCCCTCCCCAGCTCTCCTGGAGCCCCTTTAGGCACTGGAAGGGGCTCTGAGGTCTCCCCTTTTTCGCCTTCTCTTCTCCAGGCTGAACCCCCCCAACTCTCCCAGCCTGTCCTCCCAGCAGAGGGGCTCCAGCCCTCCCAGCATCTCCGGGGCCTCCTCCGGACTTCCCCCAACAGGTCTGTGTCCTTCAGTTATTTCTTAGAACTGATGGTGCTGAAGTTTCCATCACCATCCTCGTAATTGCTTTAGCTGGATGTGAGACTTGCTGGACCAGGCAAGACCTCTGGTGTGGTCCAGCAAGACCTCTGGCTCCTTTCTCATGGTGGCAGCTGGTGTCGGACATTTCAGAGCAAGGCACAGAACAATCCTTTCCATCTGAATGCTTTAAATTATCACGGGTCCCACAGTAACCGCTGGCCCTCTGTCACCCCTCCCTGAGCCCCCCTCTTCCCTCCTGCCTTCGTGCATTCCCCCATCTGGGTGTGCCGGTGTCCCCCATGGTGATGGTGACAACCAGTTCAGTGATGACGGGCGGTGGGGGCTGCTGCCCTGCTCGTGCCCTTCACTTGCCAGCACAAAACCACGGCCTTTCTTCTTGTCCCTGGGCAAGCCCGTGCCACTGGCACATGTCCACGGCCAGGAGCTGCCACCACCCAGGTCCTGCTAGTGCAGGCAGTCCTGGAGCATCCTGGGGACCCTGAGGACCACGAATTGTGTTTGTGGAAGCTGGTGGGCATGGCTGCTGTAGAGAACCCAAACCTGGATAAATGTCTCCCACTGTTGGAAGAAAATAACTTGCACCTTTTTTTTTTTTTTTTAATGCTGCTGTGTTTATTTTTCTGTGTAAACCAATCTGAGTATCTTAATATAACTGCAGAGTGTCACTGCAAGTTTTTGCCTGATGTGGTGGCCACCGGCCACCTGCCTGCAGTGGTCCATAAGCCAAGAGTGCCTGCGGGGTTGGCCCATCCTTCTCTTCCTTGGGATGCCATCTAGGGCTAGTAACAATTTAAAAATAAATCAAAAAGTGCTTAGATGGGGGTGAAAATTGATTCAGGAACATTGCAATCCCCTTCCTGGCTGGTGGCATCTGTGTTGACGTCGGGGGGGACTCACAGCCAGGAGCCACCCCGGGAGGGTGAGTAGCCACTGTCGCTCCTGCCTGTGTCCCCAGGGCCGAGGGTGTCCCCATCCCGAGTGGTTATGTAGTGCTGTGTTTATGGCACCTTCTTGGAAGTGGCTGGGATGTAATGGTTTAAGGGAGCTGCAAGACACGTCTGTTGGAGGTCGTGCAATACTGGTGTTCTTAGGACTACCTGAACATGAGCTAACCCAAGTAATGGTTCTCATTTCTTGATAATGCTGTCTCAAGCATCGTGCTTTCTGGGTTTGGTTTTCTTTCTTGTTGGGTTTGTTGTTGTTGTTGTTGTTTTTTAATCCTCTGCTGTGGTTTCTTTGAGGGTTTGTAAGAGTGTAAATTGCCTGGGAAGACGCAGCTCTTTATGGGCTCGCTGTAATCCTGGGTCAAGTGTGCCGAAATCGCTGTAATTTGTATCTAATGGATGACATGGCTTGAGAGCCCTTTTATAACTGGAGCGAGGAGGGGAAGGTGTCCTGGGCACGGCCGGGTGCCTTTGGCCCTCTTCTCCGAGAGGGAGAACCATCCTTTTCGGCCGTCCCTTGGGCTGAGCAGCCTGGTGAGAGCTGGGGGACCGTGCCTGGCACAGAAGGGGCAGAGGCTTTTGCCAAAGCCGGCATGTTTTGGAGGATGCTGACAGCACATCCTACCGTTGCGTTGCCTTCCTCTGTTGGCTCTCCGTGGGCTGTAGGTAGGGTGCTGGTGGGGAGCTGGTGGAGCTGCTTTTCCTCCCTGAACCTGCCCTGCCTTGTTGGCCCCTGCGCTTTTGGGCTCCTTCCAGCCCTTTCCCGATGGCTTTACCTCGTGTTTCCTTGCTGCCCTTGCTTGTTTTTTCCCAAATCTTTGTTCTTTGTGATGGAGCCACTGGTGCGTGTCCCATGTCCCAGCAGGAGCAGAGCAGGAACGTGTCTCCCCCATGGACCTTGGTGGTCTCCCCTGGAGGCCGTCTCCATTTAACTTCCAACCAGACCTCGCTGTGACCATTAAAGCAAGAGTTTTCATTGAAAAAGCGGCTCTTCAATTTTACACTGGCGAACCTGCCTCAGGTTGTTCTCTTTCACCAGCCAGGTAACGTCTCTGTCTCCCCGATGGCCGCGTAGGAGCTGAGCGGGAACGGCTTCATCCCCATCACGAAATCTGGGGTGCCAGTGCCTCTTCCGTGTATCGCGGCCGTACAATCCCCCTACACAGCTGTTCGTCTTCCCAGCGCGGTGTGTCGTTAATTCGGGTAATCTGATGCAAATCAATACGCTAAACGCCTCATTAATTGGGTTACTGATTTATACTAATGAGACTTAAAATCTTGGAGAAGGTTTGAGGGTATTTGTTTCTCCTCAAGGGCTGGAGGAGCTATTGTCAGCCCCACAATGGCTGGCCCAGTAATTGCCTCGTGACTGTATTTGCATCGACAGAATGGTGAGGATGTTAGCAGGAGTTAAGACATCTCATCTTTTCCTCTGAACGGGAAAATTCGGGATTAGGAAGGTGGAATGCGGTTGCCGGTGGCCCTATTGTGTAGGGTGGCTGCTCTTCACCTACAACTGGGCTCTGTCGGTGTTTCCATTACAAACCTGCTTTTCTTCAGGGCTCTTTATAAGCTCAGCCGTAAAAATCAGGCCTGCCTGAAACTTGGCGCGTTAGGAATTGGCTGGGCTTTTATTTTTTTCTGGTGGGAAGAACTGATGATTATTTTTAGAAGAAATTGTTTCGTCTGCGAAGTTTAATGGGTCGAAATGCTGTTTTGGCATTCACGAGCCTTCAAACCAGCTTTGTTGAAAACCCCATTTAGCATCATCAATAATACAGTACTGCTGAGGATCCCCGGGGACAGGCAACTAAAACAATAGCCGAAATCTTACATTTATAAAGCTAATTGTTGTACATGTTCAGCCGTTTCCCCCATGCCAGTACCACACACGCGCTTGCTGTCTTGTGCAAGAGGCAGATCTGAGGACGGTTAAGTCCGCGGGAGGCTTTTCACTGACGTTAACGGGAGATGTGTCTGCATTTCCAGGGACTCTTTATGGAGGAAGGGTCACACATACACATCAACTGGGGTGTTGCAGTAGCAAAGGTTATTCTGATTTAACCAAGGGCTTCTTTTTTTTCTATTTTTCTTTTTTTTCTTTTTTTTTCTTTCTTTTTTTTTTTCCTTTTTTTTTTTTTTTATGGCTGCCTTCGTTCAAATCCCCATAATGGAGTGTATTTGTATCAGAGCTGCTGTGTGCAATCCTAAATAAACCTGTGCCTCTACTGCAGGGCTCTGGAGGCAGCTTTTAATGCAGGTGTCTTGATACCACCCCTTTGATTTTGGGGGTGAGCGGCTGCCCTGCTCTATTTGAGGAGCTGAGCACCCTGATACATGCATGGGGTCGTAGAGGAAAAGTGGCTGTTGCTCAGAACAGTCCTAAATGTCTTTGTTGTTGGCTCTGAATTTCCCATGCCGCGCTGCTTTCGCGAGGATGCTTCAGGTAAACCATCACAGGGAGTGAGATGAGGGGCTGCCTTCTGGGAGGCTGTGGCACCTCCGCGTCTTGGGGCAAGCGGGAACTTTCGTTGGTGTGTCGCAGCTTTGCTGCTTTTGCTTTTCTCATAGGAAAAAAAAAAAAAAAAAGAAAAAAAAATCCAAATTTTGAAAAAAATTAAAATACATCATCCCTGTTTATTTGTTATTAAGTTGGTTGTGTCAAATAAGAGTTTGTCGCTATGAAATAGTGGTGGGGTTGTGAGGTTTGAGCAGGGCTGGCCAGGGACCGGCGTTTCCGCGGGAGAGCGAGGGCGCCGGGCGAGCCGGGGGCCACGGGAGTCAGTGTGACAAAGAAGCTGTTGTCTTTGATAGAGGTCTTCCGGAGCCTCCTTGTCTGAAAATAATTAGCCAGATAAATTAGGTGTGTTCTATTCCCTGTGTGTTCCGTGCTAAACAATTCCGACATTTGGCTTCCTAGCGAAAGGGATAATGTGTATGTGTGTGTGTGTGTATATGTGTGTGTGTATGTATGTATGTGTGTGTATGTGTATATATATATATATATATAGCAGATAGCTCAGCCGGTCTTTTGTCAGCCGCCTCCGTGACAACCCTGCTCGCTGCCGCCCCCCGGGAGGGGACACCTATGGAGGCGATGGGGCGGACTGGGCTTTGCTCAGATAATAACGGGCAGGAGAAGCTTTTGGGGAACCTTGTGCTGACCAGAGGGATGGGGATGAGGTCCCTGAGGAGCTCGTGGGTGGGCAGAGCTGCCCGGTGCAAGCGTGCCCTGCCACGCTTACTGCAACCCAATGGTTAGATAAAGGGTAAAAATCCCCTTCCTTGAAGGTGTGCTCCGTCCCGTTGGTGCTGGCGCGGCTCTGGGGTGAGTTGGAGGTTCATCCAGCAGCTCCCAGCGTTGTGAGGCCGACAGTCGATGGTTAGAAAGGACAAGGAGGAGAGGAGATGAGTGCCTTGGGCAGCACTTGAGCTGTAGCTCTGCCACCCACTTGCTTCCCGTCCTTTCTTCCACTCCTCTGTTTAAAATTTAAAGTACATGAAATGGAGGTCAGCCTTGTGGTGTTGTCTTAGCTGCTGCTTTGCCGAGAGGGGCTGGTATAGCTTCTTCTAGCTCGTGCTACCGTGGTGGTTTTCTCTGCAAGGCGGTGCCGTCTCCATCACAAGGCAGCGTTTCCCGGGTTCCCTCTCTTTGCAACAAACACTGCAGAAGCTCTCGCTGACCACCCGACAGAGCCGTGCTCGACCAATGCATCCTGAAACCTGAGCCAGGTTTCTTCCCGGGCTTTGCACTGCACCGTCCAGGCGATTGTGAGGACCAGAAATGAATTTGAGGTTTCTGGAAGGGAAAACCTTCTCTGGCAGAGATTTGCTGCTGTTGCAATGCACGGGCAGTTTTCTCACTTCAGGGTTTCATGCCCTCGCTGCTCACACCCTCAGCATTAAAGAATCATAGAGTCATTGAATGGTTTGGGTTGGAAGGGACCTTGAAGACCATCCAGTGCCACCCCCTGCCCTGGGCAGGGACACCTCCCACCAGCCCAGGTTGCTCCAAGCCCTGTCCAACCTGGCCTTGAACACCTCCAGGGATGGGGCAGCCACAGCTTCTCGGGGCAACCTGCCCCAGGGGATCACTGCCCGCACAGGCAACAATTTCTTCCTCATATCTCATCTAAATCTCCCCTCTTCCAGTTTGAAGCCATTCCCCCTCGTCCTATCCCTACATGACCTTGTAAAAAGTCCTCCCCAGCTTTCTTGTAGGTGCCCTTTAGAAACTGGAAAGCAGGAACCCCAGCTGGGAGGAGTTGCTAAACCCATACAACTGGGAGGTGCATGGATATCTTGAGTAAAACCACGAGCAAACCTGTATTTTAGGCCCATCTTGATGGACGGAGGGAGCAACTTATTCCATCCTTCGTTTTTCAAAAGTGTTAAAGGGGGAAAAGCCCCACCAACACCCAAAACTCCTCCAGCCCCGTGGCCCCGTGCCCGCTGTTGGGTGAGGCAATGCCAGGAGCCTTCCCAGGGGTTGGTGGTGATGAAGGCTGTGCCGGGGGTGCCCGTCCCCGTGGGGCAGGCAGGACCTTGGCGCGGGGCCGAGCCCAGGAACAGTCCTGGCCATAACGAAACCTAACTCCTTTATGTGAAAGACAGCAATGAAATGATGTCTTAGGTGGAAGCGAGCATCAGGACTCTGTGCACAGGACCTTTCCTCCGGGAAGACGGGGATTTTGGGGACCCAGAGGCTCAACCTTGGGCAAGTTGGAGGGTGGTGGTGCAGCAGCCCTGGTGCGGCTGATCTGTAGGCGGTGGGTTTGTGGCATTCGTCTTCTGAGCCCGGCACTGAGACAGCGGAGTGGTTTTAATGAGAGCACATAAGTTAAAATGGGTTTTCTCATTCCAAAATTAGTGGCAGACTATGGCTGTTCAGGTTGCTATTTTAACTGCTCCAGATGTCAAGCACGGCTCAGCCGAGATCAATGCGTAATCCAAAGGAAATACTATTAATTTCAAAGGAATGTGGTCAATATTTAAATGTTTTGGATCTTTTTAATATGTAGACGTCGGTAGTGGTCTAACTGGGCTTATTAATTCAGCTTTTGGAGCAGCGATTCTATTAGCATGAATTAATGTCTGTTAACATTATTGATTTTCATTTATTTTAACATGTGGGCCTGTAATGGTATTGGTTATTTTAGACATTCTCTGAGGCTGTACCGAGTCGGGAGCTGTTGGTTTAAGGCCTGATCCCACAAGCTTTTATCCTTCCAGTTGCTACTTAAGCCCTGACTTAGCTCCAAGCCGGTGGAGCGGCTCCCGCTGATTCCAGCAGCGGTTGGATTGAACCTGCTCCGGGTCCCGCTTCATCCAGCCCAGACGCCTTCATCTACAGAGAGGTTTGGCTGGTCCTCACGTGGCCAAGGTGGATATAACCCTTGGAGGACACCAGTAGCCACAGTCCCCTCTGCTCTACCCCCACATCATTCTTCAGTTCAGTATAGGGCCATGGAGAGACACCCCATAACCTTCGGCAGCCACATGTGGGGTAGACCTGGTCTACATATTAAACACCATTTCTCCATCAAGCCCAGGTAGACCAATTTTCCCCCCTCCCCTGACTTTTTGTGCCCATTAACTGCGTAAAGCGCTTGTGAGGCAAAGAGTTTGTAATGAGGAACAGAGTCGTCTTGAATGTTTTGTTAAAGGTAAGGAAAAAATGGAAAGCTTTTAAAAGAAAATAATTGTCTCCTTTAAATCAGGTTGAAGAACAACTTAGGAAATCAGTTGGAGATGGAGGTGCATCTTACCAAGCTAGAAATGGACCCATTTTTCAACAAAACAAGAAACTCATAGCTCATGGTGTTCCTAAGAAAATATCTGTTTTCAATAGCTGTTGAAATATTTTGCTTGTAGAGGTCACACATTCTTTGTGAAACATGGTTGGGGTTTTTTTGGTTAAAAATATTTTTAAAAGCCAAATGATTTCATTTTTTTTTTTAAATTGTTTTAAATCACTGGTGAAATTACAGAAAAGTTGCACAAGAAGAAAATTATAATCAGCCTACATATATTTTTGGAAAAAGCAGGCACTCAGGGAAAAAAAAAAACAACCCCAACCCCAAAACGCAAAAGATTTCAGTCTGCGTCAGAGAACGCTCTCAATAAAAGGAAACCTTTGGTTCCTTTGTCTTAAGAAACCTCACCCTTTGTTCATCTCGAAGAAAAATGTTTCTTGTTACTGAGAGAGTGTTTGCCTTGCATGAAAAAAATGTTTCTGTGGGAGATGTTTTACATTCGAGTGACGCCAGAGAGCCAAAACGTTGAGCTATATTGGCCATAAAGACCGCAGGCTGCTGAAGCTGGAACAATTCATCTGAAACCCTTTGGGGAAAGGGGAGGATTCCCCCTCCCTCTCCAGGCAAATGGGGATGTCTGGATAAGGCCGGACTGGTTTTGGGGTGGGAAAGAAAAACCCAGGGCAGGTGATGCATCCGCCTGCGTGACCGCGCGTGGCAAGGGCTGTGAGCGCGGCGGGGGGCGGTGGTACCCAGGGGCCACACGGGCAGAGCCTGGTGCCACGGCCATCTCGACCACCCTGGCGGAGAGCACATCTGGAACTGCACATCTGGCGCCCTTGCACACCCGCCTGCCCCCGGACGCCGTGCTATTTCTGTCTCTATGCACTAGATGGCATTGCCAACTTAGCTACGGGGAGTGGGCTGCGGGGGGAGGGGGGGCGCTGGCACCCCGACACGCTGCCCTCTCCCGCAGCATCCTTTTGGGTAGCGCTGGGTGAGCGTCCAGAAAAAGGCACAGTTCTCAAAGAGCCGAGCTCCCGTGCGCTCTGCGCATCCACAGCGCTCTTAATGATAATTTGCCATGTTTCTTTTTTATTTATAAGCTTCTGTGAGGGTGATACAGCTGCTGTGTCGGACACGAGCTGGCTCCGAGGTGCCTGGGCATCCCCGAGCTGCTGGAGCA
>NW_009647735.1:7792739-7796971 GCF_000708025.1 Charadrius vociferus
CTGGCTGAGCACACAGCTAGAAATGGTCTTTGCCGCTGTCAAGAACCCTACAGGTGAGTGGGGCAGATAGGAGAGGGGTCAGTGGCATCTCACTGAGGAGCCCAAGTACCAGAGACCTCAGGAGTTCAGCGGCATCTCTTGGTTCCCTTTTGCGGTTTCCGAGAGCCTTGCACCCATCCCCTCTGTCTCGGTGTCTCACCTTGCTGCTGTTTCTGTGCTCTTCAGTCCTGACATCCATTTCTTTCTATTACAGGTGAGTGGGGCAGATAGGAGAGGGGTCAGTGGCATCTCACTGAGGAGCCCAAGTACCAGAGACCTCAGGAGTTCAGCGGCATCTCTTGGTTCCCTTTTGCGGTTTCCGAGAGCCTTGCACCCATCCCCTCTGTCTCGGTGTCTCACCTTGCTGCTGTTTCTGTGCTCTTCAGTCCTGACATCCATTTCTTTCTATGATTTGCAGAGAGCAAACCAAGTCAATAAAATCCAGGAGGGATGCCCTCGGGTGGATCTGCAGGACAGCTGTACCCCCGGGAGGACAAAACCCATCCCAGGGTGGCTTCTCCAGGGCATCCACCCCTGCAGATGCTGAACAACACCGGGGCGAGCAGCCTGGGCTACTTGGTGCCCTCTTGGGCGTTAGTGCTCCAAGACTGCGAGCACCTCCTGCCCTGGGGGCTTTGCTGCAACAAAGGCATCGTTGTTTGTATCTTGCTCTTGAAAACAAAATCCTGAGTAGCATTCAAGTAAAAACGAGTTCCTGCTTTGCCTGATGGCGGTCAGCGAGGGATATGCTCCCCTAGAAAATGTCTGCCGTCTCCGGCTCGTGTCCTCCCGGGGCACTCGAGCAGGTTGACCACAGCTTGTCTGTCATGTAGAGTTCCCTTGGGCTGCCTGGGGTGTCCGTGCAGGGCGCTGGCATGGGGCTGCCAGTACGTCTAATGATCAACAGAAGTGTTCATCTGTGTTGTGTTAGCATCTCAAAGTATCCGTGTCCGCAGACTTTCCAAGCTGCTCAGCTACGAGATCAGTGCCAGCATTGCAGAAACGCTCAGGAAAATAATTCAGGATAAATCTCGCCCCCACTGGGCAGCGAGGTCTGTGCTCCTACTGGAACCCCCCAAAAATTAGCGCTAGAGGAAATTTCGTGACGCATTGCTGCTCTGCACACTCGCAAAAACCCCTTTTCTCTGCCTGTAAGTATTTGTTTGGTTGGGGGGAGAGCTGCTCGCAACACTTTGGGTATTCAAGTTTCCATGGAGAGGGAGCTGGCTGCCTTTCCCGCCCGGGAGATGCGCGGCTTGGAGCAGAGCTGCTCTTGGAAAATTAAGCGTTTGTGCTCAGTTGAGCTTCCCGGAAGGAGGACTCGTCCTGGGGGTGTTGTTTGGGCCGTGTCGGCGCTGTCGATCAGCCGTTCTTGGTTTCATGCCTTGTTTTGCATGGGGCATATTTTCCTATGATCTCTGGCAAGTGACTCCTCTGTCTCTGTTACCCCTTCGGAGGAACAGACATAAAACCTTATCTGCAGCAAAGAACTAAGAGTGCTGCTGCGGGGACTCTCCGCCCCCGTTAACCCACTGCTTTACTGCCCCGCACCAGCAGCCCCACCAGTGCCGGGCATCACCATTTCTAATGGGTTATGGCAATTATCCCGTTGGCGTGAGCCTGTGCCGGGTCTCAAGCTCGTGTCGCTGAGCAAACCTCCCAGAATTTGGTGGTTCATATTTTAATGCTGAGCTGTATTGTAATTTTTTCTTTTCCTCCTTTAAGTTGAGCGAGCGTACTAAGTGTCTCGGGAACCAAAAAGAAATCTGCCAGCATAAAGCATAGAAACTTGCCGCCCCTGCCTCATTGGGCTAACCTAAAACTGGTTACACTCCTCGGTATTCCTGCGGACCTGGGTAATGCGACACGTGGGGGGAAGCAGAACATCTGTATCGGGGGCTGTGGGGTGGACAGGAAATGTGCATTTTTACTGCACGCTCAGGAAAGGAATCTCATTAGATTCATGCGATCTCAAACCAATTATATCCCCTGCACCAAAACCAGGCCTCGAGCAGTGCAGCCTGTGTCTTTGAGGCAATGAAAAGAAAGCAGCATCATCTGTAGTGTCCTCCTTAATGGGGTGAATTAGGAAGCGTGTGTATGGACATAATTGGAGAGACTACTGCAAGCACAAGCGATTGCAGAAGGAGGGTAAGACAGTGTGTCAAAGTCTTCAGCTTTATTAAAGGAGGTAGTTACACGTATGCGTGAACTTGGAGTGCCAGTGTCTGAGTATTATAATTGCAGCGGTCTCTCCAAGTGATGTTCATCTGCTAGGTAAATAGCAGTGAGATACTCCTATTTACGACTGAAGTTGCGTGAGTGTTCAGTGGCCCTCGCTCTGCCAGGCTTCACTCCTTCCATCGCACGTTGCTCATCAAGGCAGTCGCCGTCTCAAGAAAGTCTCTCGATGCGACTTGCCGCGGAGGCTACAGGACCACGCGGTGACTTCATTTGGAAGAGCAGGTTAGAAACTCTTCCCCAAAGGTCTGACCCAAAGCTTAACTCCATTCCCAGCCGGGTCTTTCCCAGCTGTGCAGTGACACCTCCTCCCACCGGCGTCACTGCCCGTGGCTCTCCCCCGTCCCTGCATCCCGCGCTCGGAGCGTCGACTTCTCCACAGGACTTCATGGAGCCACGAAGCGCTTATTATCACCGTAACCTTTCCAACTCAAACATCCAGTGGAGATTGACTACCGAAAAGGTAACGTGCATCGTGGTGGTAACTTCTGCACCACTGTTTGTGGCGTGTCTCTCTTGCGCTGTGCTGAGCGGTTTCTCCGTGTCTCCGAGCAATTCAGTGCGTGATGCTTCTGGGCTGCGTGCTTTTGGGTTTGGGGATTTTTTTTTCCAGTCCTAGGAGCAATTCCTTTGGCTCCACGGGACGTGGCATTAGTGAAACCTAAAGTAATTGCTGCGCTACCTGTGATGACAAACCAGGGGTGACTCCGGTTGCTCAAGCTGAGCCCTTCTCCCCCTGGTTATAAACTACCTTAGGCTGGTGCTCAGTCCACACAGGGGTAATGTAGGGTGTGTTGGCAGGCACAGGCAGTCACCAGGAGTTAAAGGAAACTCAAAGGGAGACTTAGAAATGTATAGGGCCCCACATTGTGCCTCCCTGCACCTCTCTTCAGGAACAGTAGGCTTATTTGTACCGATTTTTAGCAATATGTTACATTTCTGCTATTCTGAAAAGGTATAAAACTGCGTCATTCTCAGATTATAAAAAAGCTTCATTGTCTTTGTCGTGGAGATGATTTTGTGTTGAGGGACGGTGTCCATTTGCTGCTAAACGACATGCCCCCCCATCTCTCCCCCACTTATACATAGGGTTTCTGCATGGAGGAGCTAGAGCAGCTCTGTGCTCTTCTGGCACTAAAATAAATCGGGGCAAAAAGTATCCTGATCACAAACTGTCCATTTCTAAAGACGATCTCCAAAAATGAAGTAATACCTCCCCAGTTATCCCAGTGACCAGCAAACCTACGAGTCCAGCTTGAGAACTAGTAGTCGGAGGCTACTCCAGTGCCTGGAGAAGGTACGCTGCGCTTTTCACGGGTATCAGCGTGATTAACACTGTTGTAAGTGCCAGAGCCCGCTCCATCTGAAGTTGGGGGCTGATGTTAGTGCTTTCATGACAGAATTAATGCTTAAAAGTATGTTTCAGAATTTGCTGGTGACATGATCTGTCTTTCAGTGTGTGAGCTCTATCTTAAATTGCAGCTAAACCTCTGCTGTTTAGTATCTAGGTGAAGGTTTGATTATCTAAGAAGAAAGAAAGAAAAAACCTTAAGCGTACGGTACTGAACAGCAGGTTTTTATCTCGATGGATTTTGTTCGTAACCTCCTTATGGAACTTAACAGAAAATTAGATCTTTGCCACCAAATTCTGAAAGGCATTACAAAACACTATGGAGGAGATCTTACCTTCCATCACATTCCACTCCAGTGACTTTTAAAGAATGCAGCTGTTTCCCTATTTTTGAATTCTTTCAGGCTTTTCCATAGGGGATATTTCTAGTTTTGCAAACAGTTTCCCATAAACTCAGCGAGGAGGGGGGAAAAAAAAAAAAAAAATAAAAAAAAAAAAAAAGAAAGAAAGAAAGGCATTTTTTCTTGGGGAAAATCTGGTGTGCTCAGCTGGAGCCTGTTCCTGCAAAGCCGCTCTCCCAGGGCCCGGGGAGCTGCCCAGG
>NW_009647735.1:7797027-7798991 GCF_000708025.1 Charadrius vociferus
GCCATGTTTAAAAAAGAGATGATGATGATAATAATAATAATAATAATAATAATAATAATAATAATAATAATAGAAATATTGCAAGGAATAGGTTTAGCATTTGTTTTGGCTGGTGGTGTCTCTCCAGCCGAGAAAGCCCCCCTCTGACTAAATTTTGATGGCCCCACTGTGGGCAATGAATAAATGTCCCTCCTCCCTCTGCACCTCTCCTGGCAAGCAGGCTTTGCTTTGAAAAGACGGCCTTTTTGGCTCAAGTTTTGCCATATTTGGGCCCAGCCCAAAAGATTATTATTTAAAGATATGGTCTGAATCCAGCCAAGTGACTTGGGTGAGGGAGGAAGACTAATGCCTGGAAAGGTTTGCAGCATTGGGCCACCAAGGAGCCTGCCAAGCTCAGGCACCCATCCCCCAGCCCGAAAGCCCAGCCAAACTGGGAGCCATACTGGGATGTTTTGTCTTTGCTCGACCTCTGCCCAGGTGACTTGGTTTTTTGGTTCCACCAAAGGATCGTGTCACGTTGTGTGACTCTGGCAGCTCGTGGTGCTCAGCTGGGGAGGGATGGAAACGGGCTCCAGTGGCAAACACAGGAGGAGCAGGGTATTCCCGTGTGCTTTTCCTAAATAGTTGTGCATGATGCTGACTCTGAAGTTAAAATGAAAGACGTCTTGTGGTATTTTATTTTTTTTCTTCTTTAAATACATCTATACACGCGGAGGGGGAAGGAGCGAGAGAGAAAGGGGAGCTTTTGGCTGGTGGCTTTGGGCAAACAGAAGAATGACCCCGCAGAGTTGCTTGCAGGTCAAGGAAGTTAAATGGAAGTAAAACAAAATTATTAAAACCAAAAAAAAACCCCACCAACCCACGATGTGAAGGAGAATCATGTTTCCTGGAGGGTTTTGCTTCTCTTGGGTGTGGTGGTCTCTCTTGGCCGGGTGTCGGGCTGAGCTCACCGCCGGGCGGTCACCACGCCGCCCACCGTGACCACATCACCCCGCGTTGTTCTCAGCACGCGGGGTGGGACGTTTTATTTAGCCAGACAACTTAGAGCCCCGGAGGGCTCCAGGCTGCCGTTTATCTTTCTGCAGCCTCAGCGTTAGTACAGTATTCCTTTCTTTTATCTGGGATCTTTTTATTTAATAAGCGCTAACCAGAAATATATGCTTTCCGGCTTTCCTCTCGCAAATACCACAGAGACTTGGACTCGCGGGCAAGATAACGTGCAACCAAAAGCTCAGGAGAACGGTGAGCCCACCCCTGCAATGCCCTGCTGGGGGCACGGTCGGGCTTTAACCCTCTGAGCAGAGTCTTGCATGGGGATGTTGGAAACGACAGCTCCTTGAGGAGATGCTATAGTCTTCTAGTGTCTTCTTGGTGTTTCTCGTGCCGCCCAGCTTTGCTCTGGTTTTCTTTCTATCCCATGGCCTGAAAAGATGGGTGTTAGATGCCATGCTGGACCAGCACTGGGTGTGAGCACAGGTCTGGAGCTGTGTGGGTGTCTCCTGCCTCCTGAACCACCCACTTCCCAAAGAGAGCTGAGCCCCAACACGGTGCGCGGCTGCTGCTGCTCTTCACCGCAGCGGGGGCATTGCCACCACAGCACGCACACGGCATGCGGAGACCGGCCGTGACTCCGTGAAGACACAGCGTGCTGCCGAGGAACTGCCTTCGGGTTGTCACTTGGTTTCATAAGAAAACAGTGCTTAGGTTAAAAAAGGAAAAGCTTTTGACCCAATTCCAGCCTTGTCAGTATCCCAAAGAGATCACGATTTTCGATGTTTCATAAAAAGATGGAGGACAGCGGTGGAGGGAGGACTCAAGTTGGTCCCTCTGGGGAGGAGGTCACAGCGTGAGTCTCCACCTTGGTTAGTCACCTTCAGAACAGAGAAAAAACAGAAAGCTGCAGAAAACTAGGTTTCCCTAAGTTTAACAGTTCACAAATCTGCTTGTTTTTCTTGTCCTTGTCC
>NW_009647735.1:7799027-7801245 GCF_000708025.1 Charadrius vociferus
AAAATGAAACGCGTTGCAAGGCAAGACCTTCGCCTTGCCAAAGGACTGCCCTGAGAGTAAGAAAATGACAGTGGGAGAATCTGGGGATAGTTAAAGGAAAACCTTAGGTCGCTCATAAATAGGTGTGCTGTACATCCCAGACAGGGAGCAGGAGTGACGTTGAGGCATATTTGGGACTCGGTTGTCTCTGAGCTATTTAGTACCTTGTGAGATGGCACAGAAAGACTGTTAACAATGAATCCACTGCCGTTCGGAGCCGTCTTGAGTCATTGTGGTTTAAAAAATAAATTATCATATAAATAGCTGCTTAGGAATCTCGGCTCGAAGACCACAAAAATCTCACCAGCGCGTAGCTTTTTTGGCTTACGTAGCACCATGTTGACTTGCGGAGCATTTTGGCCGCATGTCGGGAAAACCGCTTCCTATTTAAAAAAAAAAAAAAGAAATCATCGGAAAAGAATAAAGTCTATTGTCAGTGACAATGGCTGGTGGTTTCTAGTGCCTCCCATTCCAAGAGGCTGAGCGGTATCCTAATCCGATTTCACATCCTGTCTTCGCTGAACCCACCCTGAGCTGGTGCCACCTTGGGGGACCGGTCCCCCCTGCCCCGGCTACCCAGAGGCACACAGCAGAGTGATGAGCAGGAGGACCCATGGGTTTGGTTTAATACGTGAGGGGCTTTCTGGGTAGTTTTCGTGAAGGACTGGCAGGTTTGGAAAAGGCAGAGGAGCGTGTGGTGGCAAACAAGCAAAGGGTTGTCTTCCTGCAGTTGAAAAATACCACTGGGATTTTCTTTCGCGAGCCGCCTCCTCGTGAATGGCATCCTGTTCCGCTGTCCTGCAGCAAAGCTGAATGCGACCCGGTTGAATCTGGTGACTTTATAACGTGAAAAAGCGCCAGGGCCTTTTGTCACAGGCATCTCTCCCTCTCCCACTGCTATGGATGGTTAATAACAACATTTTCCTTGACTTTAGTGGGAGCAGGATCAGACACCAAGAGTGAAAATCCTCCCAAGAAGATTGTTCCGAGTGAACTCCAGCCAGTCAGCTTGAACATAATCCATCCGCGGGTTTTCCCACTACGCTGGTTCTGGCCAATAAACGGCTTATTTGGTTTTATTTCTGTTTGGTTGTGTTTGCTTTATTTGTGACTTCCCTTCAGGGGAAGGGAGGTGCGGCAGTGCCACCGAGGCTGTGGGACGGTGCACAGGGTAATGACCCTTTCAATGGGGTTTTTCTTCTCAGACGTTCGGCAGAGGTTCGCAGTCCCACCACAAAATGTGAGAATGATGTCTGTATCACGAAGGCATTTTCCCAGCGTGGCTCAGCTGTGATATGAACCAAGCTGATTTTCTCATGAGAGGGGAGTAAATCCTTGGAAGTGTTATTTTTCTAATGTTTTATTTGAAAAGTCCTAGCATGACCTTTTCTTGATGTTGCTTTTTCTTTCTCTTTTTTTCTTTGTAAAAACCCTGCAGGATTGTGATTAACAAGATAATAAATACCATCTGCTTTTAATCAATTCCTTCCTTTTCTCCCAAACCCTCCTAACTTCTAATATTAATGGAAACAGATTTGAATACTGGAAGGGGCCGCTCCGGAGAGCGCTTGGGTATTTACTAGGTGAAAAGTGAAATTGCACAGGTTTATTTCATGGGGTAGGGCATTTGACAGGTGCAATTTTTCTTCTAGATGTGTTGCATGCCTGTTTTATAAACCAAAATGCATACTGACACGTGAGATTATAATTCTGCATTGGAGGGAAAGTTTAAGAAGAGGGAGGCGACCTCTTCCACGAACCGGCGGCGTTGCTGCATGAGCCCTTCCAAAGGGATAGCTCTTATTTACTGCTGCAGTGACGCACCTGGGGGTAAATGCCATTTACAGGTAAAGCGGGGAAGCAAAGGAAGCTTCCCAGGAGGAAAGGGATGCCCATGGTAGTTTGAGTGTTAACCCTTCAGTTGGTTTTGCAAAAATATACAAATGGGTCTTACCAATACAGCTTTCCTCAGTGCCTGTGCATCCAGATTGCCGTTGTATTAGTTTATCCTGGAAGATGAAAATATTTGAATTCATCTGCTGTCAAGCCTTGCTTCAGAGCAAACTTTTTTCTTTTTTATTTTCCCCCTGGATAGGAATCACTTTGATTTGTGCTTTTCTCTTAGGTTGGAATCAATCATCCCGCTCTGATTTGAATGACCGTTTTACCCCTCTAAAGG
>NW_009647735.1:7801273-7844672 GCF_000708025.1 Charadrius vociferus
TGTGTGTTCCCATCTGTCCTGGCTGATTACGAACCACCTCTGCCAGCTCATGTTGGCTGGGAAACCTTTTCTTTCATGCGTCGGTCCAAACTGGGCCCTGAGAAGAGAAATCCCTGTTTCTGCCACAAACACTTCCAAACCTGTTGTGATTGTGACGAGGAGGTCCCATCTGGAAGTGCTGATGTTCTTCCGTCCCTGCTCACGGGTTGGGTGCACATGGCAACCATGCAGCGGGTGCTGGTGGCTGGGGTGCCACGGGTGCTCTGTCCCAGAGAGCTTAAGCTCCAAAAAGACAAGGCAAGAGGAGCTGAGGAAGAGCTGATCCCATGGGATCTGTGGGGTAACCAGAAGCGATGCTGAGTGAAGACTCCAGGTTATCTCCAAAGACCTGCATGGGCCAGTGTAGGTACTGGGCTGCTTGGGTTATCTGTTGGGACCAAATCTACAGGTTTTATTTGCCCGTACTGTTCATACACGGAATTATGTTGTATCACCATGATGGGAACAGCCTCTGTTGATGTTTTCCTCCCCTTTTTGAAAATGTTCACCTTTTCACTGAAGTCCTGGATCTTCATTCTGCTTGGATTTTTGGGTTGGGGATGGGCGATGCCTTTGAGCATAGTCAGGGATATCCCCTCCAATACCCTAATCAGTGACTGTGGTCGCTGGATATTCCAAAGGGAATGGGTTTGTTTCCATTGCACAAAGCTTTCGGGGGGTGTTGCTGCCTCTGAGGGATCCCGCACGCCTGTGCCACCCTCTGAATTAAACCAGGGCTTTCACCAGGGGAGAAAAGAATGTGGAGAGATGCTTTGTCCTTGACCTGGTGCAGGTTCAACCTGGGGTACCGCCTTCCTGCTGGCTGCTTTTATCTTCGCAGGGCTGTTTGGGGAGGGCGGGGCGGTGGTGTTTGCCATCCAGCAGCACATCCCGAGCACGTGTGGTCCTTGAGCTCACGAGGTAAAGCACAGACAAAGCAACCTCTTTTCTGAACAGGACCTGGCTGTAAACATCTTGAAACAAGTTTCCAGTGGAGGGTTTTTAACTTCCCCAGCCTCTTCCCTAATCCCTTGTTACAGGAGCTTTTGGGGTGAGATGCCTGAAGTGGCACGAGAGACGTGTATGTAATACCGCTGATTAGCTCGCACAATCACGGGGGCGAAAGCCTGATGCTACCAAACAACGCGCTCTTGTTCCCTCTCTTCCTTCGCAGAGTGATGCTGGCGTAACATCTTACTCTTCCCCAGGATGCGGACCCTGAAGTGACCAAGCGTGGGCTGGGATGGAGCCAGGACACCACCCGGGGCAGGGACACTGGGATTGCTGGAGTGTCACTACAGGTGCTTCTCCAAAGGGGGGTTGCTTTGCCGTGTGCTTTGCCATGCCTTGGAGAGCTTTCCCCTTGGAGAGCCCTGACCAGGGGGACTGCAGGAGCCAAACCTTCCTCCTGGAGCCATCACCGAAATACAAGGGTGGGCGGAATAGGAGGGAGAATAACAGTTGATCCCGTTTGCCTCCAAGAGCGTGCACGGGCTTTTCCTGCTCCTAGGGACCTCCGAGAGGCTCCGGTTCCAGTTTGGAGAAGACATTTTTGGGATGCCTCAGGAAAATGCCGCCTTCTCGGCTTCGTACTGAAGACATGCATATGAAGAGAGGCTGAGAGAGTTGGGGCTGTTCAGCCTGGAGAAGAGAAGGCTCCGGGGGATCTTATTGTGGCCTTCCAGTACCTACAGGAGAGCTGGGGAGGGACTTTTTACTGGGGCATGTAGTGACAGGATGAGGGGGGAATGGATATAAACTGGAATTCTATGATTCTATAAGGCACCGCATAGTGAAGGTGAGGCCATGAGTGGCCGTGGCAGGGGCATGGCAGAAGCTCCATAAGATCCAGAAGATGCTGCCTATGCTTCCCGTTGGCACCCGCCTGCTGCCAGCCAGCCTGCAGAGGCGCCTGAAGGTCAGGCAAAAAGATGAGCTCTCTTTGCAAGGCTGGTTAAATGAGAGCAAGAAGTAGGGAGGAGGAGAAGGAGGGAAGAATAATGGTTGTGGTTTGCCGAAAAGCCTGCGCCTGACACCTACAGATCGCTAACGGGGGCAGGCAGAGGCAGCGGTGGCTAATGAAAAGACCCCTTAACTCTTAGCAGCCATTTCACGTGCGTCGACTTTTTTAGCATCCCTCGCCGCCCCGCTTCCCCGCAGCTCCGGTCAAGGTGGGTGTGGAGCTTGGCTGTTTTTCAAACTCGGCGTTTCTGGCCCCGCCGAGGCCGTCCTGGCTCACCGCGATGTCACCGCGCGGGAATGCGCTTCCCCTGCGCTGGGACATCTCTGGCCAACACCAGATACCCTTCCTTCCTGCCTGCTCCCATGGCGGGGATTATTGCTCTTGGCTTCTCCTGGCTTTGAAAGGCATCCAAAGAGCTGAGCTCTCGCAAGCTGAGAGCGGAGACAGAAAGCCTCTCCCCGCCTCACCTGTTTGTGGTTATTCAGCTCCCTCCCTTCACGCTTTGGCACAATAATGGCCTGAAAGTAAAACAAGAGGCAAGTTCTCCCCCCGGCTCAAAGCGCTGAATGAAACCCAGCCAGCGGGGCCTATTGAGACAGCATCGAGACAAATGTCAACTTTAACACAAAGAGGCTTAAATGACTGACACAGAAAGGAATAATCTCGGATCTGTTTTCCAGGCTGCTCCCCAGCATAGCTGGGCTGCAGACGGAGACAATTTTCAGTTCCCCGGGGAGATTGTATAGCCAAAAAAAGATACTTGGTAGTGATATGCTATAAGACTAGGTCATGAGAATGGATGTTTGGAATAATGACAGAATTCATTATAAGCAAACTAAATTAAGAGAGTGTCTTGAGAAACATATGGGGAGGAAATTGCCACTGAAGCCCTGCAAAGTGTAGCTTTATTTCTCATTGTACAGGGCTCTCCCAAAGGTCTCCACGAAACAGGACAGGGGGTTATAGGAGTCATTTTGTGGCAACTCTGAGTCGGTTGCCTTTCTGTTTGCGGAGAGGGGGGAAGTTGTTATGGCTATTTGCCTCTGGATCTTCTGGAAAAGTAAAAGTAATTAAGGCTTATAAAGAATGGGATTGAAATGAAAATGTAGCCACCCTCTCCCCAGAAGTAAGAAGCAAATAATGTCCTAGTTGGTGTCTTCTTGGCCTTGCTCTGACCTTAGCAGTGAAGTGGGCTGAAGTGTGGGTGCTACACTCATCCATGCCGGGCACTGGGAGCATGCCTGCCTGTCTCCACGTTGTGTTGTCCATGCTGGGCACCAGGAGCATCCCTGCCTGTCTCCATGCTATGTTGTCCATGCTGGGCACCAGGAGCATCCCTGCCTGTCTCCGTGCTATGTTTGTCCATGCTGGGCACCAGGAGCATCCCTGCCTGTCTCCATGTTGTGTTGTCCATGCCGGGCACCAGGAGCATCCCTGCCTGTCTCCGTGCTACGTTTGTTCACGCCGGGCACCAGGAGCATCCTTGCTGCCCCTGCGGCACCTCCCAAAGCAGCACTGGTCCAGCTGCGCCTGCAAAGATCTTTGATGCCACAGCAGCCCTGTCACGGGCCGTGCCTGGGGCCTTGCAGGAGGCTCCACGCAGGGTGGGTTTGTCCCTGGGGTGTCAGAAGGAGCTGAGGAGCTCCCCAGGAGGCCCCTGAGGAATCTGAGCTGTGCGGGATTGATAAACCCTTGGTCCTTTCATTAGGATTAATGAACCTTCAGTCCAAGGGGTGTCCTCCCCAAAGCCCCCATTCCCTGCAGGACTCACCATAAAGTGTCTTTATCTTTTGCAATTATCTCTTAATTCAAAGCTGTCTGGTAACGTCTAGAAGCCCCAGGAAAGGTCCCTATACCTGTGTGGCTGGTGGCCCCGTGATGCTTTTGGGTGGCAAATTGCTGAGCAGGGACTCAGGGCCGTGGCTGTGGGCTTCCAGCGAGGAGCAGGGCCCCGGCTCAGGGCCAGGCACCCGTGGGGAGCTGCTTGTGCGTGTCCCACTCATATTCTTCTTGAGAAGAGACTGCAGGACCGTAGTGAGGAGCTTTTAAACTCACGAAACAGCAAACAGCTGGAGTATAACAGGAGAGTGGTTAGTAGGAAAAAATGTCATCCTGGAGAAACCAACTGAATAAGAGGAGAAATTAGGGGGATTTGCATGCTTTATTTATATTCATATTTATTCATATGCATATATAGGTAACCCCTATGTGTACGTGCCCGAGAAGAAATGAAAGCATGTCACAAATCCAGAGCGGTGTTTGCCCGGAGCGTGGTGCAGCAAAGGCAGGAGGATGCTCTGTGTAGCCAGCGCCAGTTAGCCTGGCATCTGCCCTGCGCTAAATAAGGGCAAACGTGGTCCCAGACTCAATTAGGAAAGAATTAACGGATAGACATTCAATTAATGCAGAGCATTATGGAAATAGTTCTTTTTTTTCCCGACAAAACCTGCTTTCATTCTTTGCCTCCTCAGGATCTGTAAATCAAGGTGACGGGGAGACACGATGCGCTTGGAAAGACGCTCAGCTTAATATTTCAGGAGGTCGCAGTGGTGGGACATGGCAACCTGTTTAAGAACATGCTAAAGGAGCAACCTCAAAGCTTAATGGGGGTCTGCTGCAACAGCCTCCCTGGGTCTGGAAGAGAAGAACCATAGTTCAAAAAAGTAGTATTGTTTTCTGATTTTTTTTTCATTGTTGTTGGGGTTTTGTTTGTTTGTTTGTTTTTTTTCCCTCCAATTGTTCCTCAAAGGCCCTTTCAGAGTTGGAAAGGTTTGGGGCTTGGTCCACTGCGAATGAAAACATATAAAAAGTAGATATACCCTTTTTGGAAATTGTTGGCGCTTTAACTGCTGCTGAGCCAGAGAGCTTTGGGGAAGGCTCTGCCTTCTCCTGGGTGGTTTGGGGAGCGGGGCTGGGGGGGTGAGACAATGCTCTAACCCCAGGTTTTCTGCCTGCGCTTAAAAGGATTTGCCCTTGCGGCGAGCTCTGATGCGGTGTGGAAAAGGAAAGGGACGGGGAAGCTCAGAGGAGCTGACAGAGGCAGAAAAAGGGTGTGAAATTCATACTATCTGGTGTGTCTCCTTTGATGTGTCACACGGAGATTGTGCAGGCGCTCAGACGGGAAGGGGTTAACGCGTTTCTCAGTAACCATTGAAATGGGGCCTGTTATGGTCTATTTAGGCAATGATCTGTTACAATATCAATGGCATTTTCGATGGCAGTGTCTCCTATTCTTCTATTGAAATCACAATAGCTTTGGAAGTTCACGGCCACGGCAGTCTCAGGGACAGATTTCTGTTCATTTTCCTTTGTTGTGAAGATTTTTTTCTTCTTCTTCTTTCTTTTTTTTTTTTTTTTAAAGTAAATTAACTCACACAAATGCGAAAGAAGCATCAAGTGTGTGACCTTTAGACAAAAGCTTCAGATTTGTCATTCTCTCTCCTTAACTTATGCCTCCGCTCTCAGCAATGCCCCCATACAATATAGAGCCCAGCTTGGGCTACCTGGCCACAAATAGCTGGGCAAGGCTGGAGTGACAACGTGAAATCTCCATTTCTATGCTGTTGTCAGCTTCTAACGCTTAGGGGAAAGAAGTCAAAGTTGGGGAGAGGTTTTAGCTGTCTGCCTCCCATACATTTAGCCAGAAAGGGAGCCTCCCGCCTCGGCCCCTCTCTGCTTCTTTAGAATCCAGGGGCTAATGCAGTCCCCAGGACTGTCTGGAGAGGTTACTCGCCCAGCCTTCACTCTGGTGATTGATGACAGTGGAGAAACTAATGATATTTTATTCACCTGTCAAAAAAATTACTTGCCCCGGGCCAGGCGAGGCTTACACGGCGGAACGTTAATGCTGCCCTTTTTACCAAAATGCAGTTATCCCATTTCCCCTAAAATATTATCTCAAAGGGAAAAGTGCCGTCCTGCCGAGCCCATCGCTCCGGGATGCCGGTGAGGGGAGTCTCTCCCACCTACAAAGTGCCTTGAACTTTGCGTTGGGAGCATGAAAGGGGCAGTGCCGGCGCGTTCCCAGGGGGTCCCATCGCTGCTGCCCCTCGCTGCATATCCACCAGTGCCTGTGGAGGTTTCGAAGCGTCTTCCCGAAGACAGCCAAGTATCTTTAGATCAAGAAAGCCCCCGAAGAACAAGTTGTGACTTAAAAGTTGTGAGTTGAATCTCCGCCACACAAAACATTTTTGTGTTTTATCCCATTTGGGTGATTTATTTTTACTCTCTGCATTTATATTTCTTGTTTCCATATTGTTGCTGTCATCTCTTTCTTGTCAAGGAGCGAATTGAATGTTACCTGCTCCTGCAGCTGCCTGTTAGAGATGACTCTTCCGAGACCCAATAAACTGCATGTAATAATTAGCGAAACCATTAAAGTTATCCTGCTTTCTCTTAGGCAGAGCTGGCTGGGAAGCCGTGTCCACCTGCACCAGCCAAGACACCCCATCTGAGTCTTTCTTAACAGTTCAAAGTGAGCAAAGTATGTTGGAAATGAGTCCAGCAGAGGCATGGAAGTTGGGAAGACCTATTTTTTCTTCTTCTTTTCCCACACTTTGTCAGTGCGTTGCTCTGCTGGACGTTACTCTGCGCTATTTCAGGAGTCAGAAGGGAAACGTCCACCAGATCCCAAAGTGCAGCCTGGAGCCCGGCTCTGCTTCCAGCGTCCCCGTGCTGCAAACAGCCCCTGGGATGGATACGAGCCGGCCGCAAACGAGTATCAGGTGAAACAGGGCTTTTGGAGATGCAACCAACAAAGCGTCGTCTCGTGGGGAGGAACACGGAGACGGATGCTGGAGGCAGGAGAGCAGACCCTGCGGGTAGACCGTGAGGATCTCCCTGCCCCTGTGCCGCTGTCCCATCGGATAGAAATGGCAACAGCCCAAAGTCACCCCTGCTTTGGGTCCCGTGGCCTTTGCCGGGGGACGTGCCCCGGGGCAGAGCACTCCCGGCTGTCTCTTGGCACGTGCTCCCGAGCCTTTAATCATCCGCAGCGTCGGCAAAATGTTTCCTCCAGGAGACAATTGACAGAGCGGATGAAAAGGGATCTAAAGGCCCAGGCAAGCGCAAGCTTTGAAACGCTGCGTTCCCACAGCACGGCTTAAAGTGCAGACGTATGAAAAGTAAACATTTCATCTTAATGCCAGCGCAGGTAGAGCTGTTCAAATGGGCCGCAAACCGCTCTCAGCAGACGAGCTAATCTGAGGTACCATCAAAATTCATGACAAAGAAATCCACAGCGCAAAAAACGGCTTCTTTTGACCTATTTCTGAGCTTGCTGTGTTGGGGTGCTGCTGTGGTCCCTATGGGCAAGATGAGGGGCTCCCACGCGTGCTGAGAGCAGGACTTGCAGGTCCAGAGTGGCTCCATGCATGGGCTGGGGTGGCTTCTCCTCCACTCCCCAGCTGCAGCCAGGTCCTGGCGCAACGAGGTCTCCAAATGAGTTCAGATACAGGAAGGAAATGGAGTTACAGTGGCCCTTATCTGCTCGATGTGAGAGCAAAAGGCAATACATATTGCCACCCCTCCTGGCAAGGGGTGCTGCTAGTGCTCCGGTGTGTGCCGGGGAGCGGGCGAGGGATGTTGGAGAACAGGCGAGGGATGATGGAGAACAGGTGAGGGGTGCTGGGGAGCAGCGATGCTTGCTGGGTGCAGGAGAGCCCTTCAGGTGACTTTGCAAGGCTGTTCTTCTGCAGGAGCTGTGATTAGAGCAAGAGGTGAAATTGAGGTCTTGGGTGAGGTCTGAATATTACCTTTTTTTTTTTTTAGCTTGGCTGGCTTTTCTTTTTTTGTTCTTTTTTTTTTTTAAATTAGATAACGTGACTGCCACTTTGAGTTCAGGGTCTGGTTACAAGGACTTACCTCTATTTCACACCAAGAAATTCGTCTCGACATTAATCAATGCGGGTTATAAAAAGAAAAGAAAAAAGAGAGACCTAAAGCGTTTGCAATGTGAAGGCTCCAGTACGCTGTAATTTCAGACCCTTCTCTTCCACCTCCACGGCGAATACCAAAAAAGAAATGTTGTTTTTGACGTCTCCAGTGCAATTATGGAGATAGAAATGAAACTTATGGAAATGAAAGTTGCTGCGACTCAGGGATGCCAGACTTCAAGTACAGAATGTCCATGGAAAGTGTACAAGCTCCCTCTCTTGAAGATCTCACTTGACTTAAAATTCTGCCCTGGTGTGATAATTACCGTGTTGCTGTTATTGCCCCCTGTAAAACCACAATGCCATGATTTGTTTTCACTGTTTCCATAGAAAATGTTGACATTGCAGCAGGAACTTTGAGAACCCAACTGTTTTGCTTTGGAAGAGCAGCCGCAATGCTGCAGGCAAGCGGGAGCTTGGATGTGTCCTCCCCTCACGCTGGGAATTCCTGAGAGATACAGTGCTGGGGTGTCCAAAACGGCTCACTTTGCTTTCCAGAAGTTCATTTTTTTCAGCAAGAGCCATGTATATGTTTTTTTTCCCCCACAGAAGACAGACCCTTCTCCTGGGGTGCAACAGCCGCAGACCCACCTGCGATGCTGTATCCGCCTTGCCGGGGGGGCTGATAGACATCACAGCACTTCCAGCCCTGAACCTCCGAAAGTCCCTTCTAGGTGTGTCCTGGTGGACACCTTCTTATGAATGAAAAGCACCGTGGAGATGGACATTACCTTCGTAATGGTCTTGAGGTTCTTAAAACTTTTTCCAAGGAGATGGGATTTTGTAAGCCGCTTCGTAACCTGTGGAAGGCGCGTTGAGGGAAAATTGAATTATTGAGACAGTAACGTGCCCCACACTTCTGGGAAGAGTCGCTGGAACACCGGATTGATTTGCAGGGCTGTGGGCTTGCCGGCACACCTCCCCGAGCTATTACTCTTCGTTGCCACTAAGTGGCAGTCAAGTAAAAAATATAGTAAAATTAAACTTTCCTGAATAAAATAGTCTGCTGCCAATGCAAGGCGCAGAAGGAAAAAAAACCAAACCCACCCACATTTCTAAGCCCCAGTTCCTGAGCTCGGCAATGCCCCACTGTTTATCCCGGGCAATTAAACCTCAGGAGGAGACGGCAAGAGCAGCGATTGCAGGAATAGATAAAGGTTTTTCTTGGGAGAGGATGTGGATGGATGCGTTGGGCACCAGATGAAGGGTTCAGCCAACTTCGGCCTCCTGATTTGGCCAGCGCGCTACTCCACAGTTACAGAAATCAGCCGAAAAGAAGTTTGGGGCATCAGTAAGTGGCATTAAGGTGTGCATGGTTGGAGTAAAGGCAGGGAATGAGGCTGGTTGTGTTCCCTACTCACAGTCACTCCGAACGATGCCATCCACAAGCAAAACTCAGATTTCTCCACATAGCGAGCCCCTGGGTAACGTTTGGCTCCGATGCATTATTAACCATTTTAAATTTTAAGTGGTTTGAAGCTACTCAGGTAAAACCTCCTGAAAGCAAGACAGAACTAGGTCAGACACAGAGTGCGTTGGCTTTAATTAGCAACCGCGCAGATTTTTTAACCTTTTGTGAAACTCAGGGACCTCCTGTACCTCCCCTGCTCCGCTCAGGAGCCGGAGCGGAGATGACCTCTTCAGGGAGAAATGGTAATTGGAAGTGTCAGTTATCGGAAACTTTTATCCAAAAAGACAGGCTCCCGGGCACTGTGCCAAGGTCCTTACGTTGCGAATATTTTAAAATATTTGAAGAAAGTAGCATGCACGGCATAAATTTTAATGTTCAAAGGACTCCTGAGATAACATTATTATTTTTTTTCAAGCGTAAAGCAAATAGTAGAAAGGGAAGATAACTATCACAAAGTCATCTAAAAATGCCAGGAGGGGTGGGGGGGTGCCTGTCTCAGCCACCAGCAAAATCTGATGGTGTGGACCTGCTGAATTTCAACCAAGAGCCGCCCAAATTCAGTGTTGCAAATGCTGGAGCTGCATCTAGTTTTTCTGACCCACGCTTAAATTGTGCTTACAGATGTAACGTCAGTCTGGAAGCCCAAGGAGGCAGCGCCCAGGGGGTCCCGGAGGCTTCCAGGAGATGCTGCAGCAGAGATGACAGTGGTGTGGGTGGAAGATATTTGGGATATCGTGGTGCTGTCTGTGCTAGGCCTATGGTGAGCTCAAATAACTGCGGAGTGTGTTGTGGTCTCCCCTCGGGCAGGATTTCTTGGGGTGATCCTGAGCGTTCCCCCACTTGATGTGATTTTCCCCTTCCTGGAGCAGCTTCAGGTGGGAAGCCCCCAAAAGAGGCGGCAGCACCAGGCCCGTCCTCCTGGGTAACGTTTGGCTCCGATGCATTATTAACCATTTTAAATTTTAAGTGGTTTGAAGCTACTCAGGTAAAACCTCCTGAAAGCAAGACAGAACTAGGTCAGACACAGAGTGCGTTGGCTTTAATTAGCAACCGCGCAGATTTTTTAACCTTTTGTGAAACTCAGGGACCTCCTGTACCTCCCCTGCTCCGCTCAGGAGCCGGAGCGGAGATGACCTCTTCAGGGAGAAATGGTAATTGGAAGTGTCAGTTATCGGAAACTTTTATCCAAAAAGACAGGCTCCCGGGCACTGTGCCAAGGTCCTTACGTTGCGAATATTTTAAAATATTTGAAGAAAGTAGCATGCACGGCATAAATTTTAATGTTCAAAGGACTCCTGAGATAACATTATTATTTTTTTTCAAGCGTAAAGCAAATAGTAGAAAGGGAAGATAACTATCACAAAGTCATCTAAAAATGCCAGGAGGGGTGGGGGGGTGCCTGTCTCAGCCACCAGCAAAATCTGATGGTGTGGACCTGCTGAATTTCAACCAAGAGCCGCCCAAATTCAGTGTTGCAAATGCTGGAGCTGCATCTAGTTTTTCTGACCCACGCTTAAATTGTGCTTACAGATGTAACGTCAGTCTGGAAGCCCAAGGAGGCAGCGCCCAGGGGGTCCCGGAGGCTTCCAGGAGATGCTGCAGCAGAGATGACAGTGGTGTGGGTGGAAGATATTTGGGATATCGTGGTGCTGTCTGTGCTAGGCCTATGGTGAGCTCAAATAACTGCGGAGTGTGTTGTGGTCTCCCCTCGGGCAGGATTTCTTGGGGTGATCCTGAGCGTTCCCCCACTTGATGTGATTTTCCCCTTCCTGGAGCAGCTTCAGGTGGGAAGCCCCCAAAAGAGGCGGCAGCACCAGCCACGCTCTGCTTTTCCCTGAGATCTGTGCCATCCCCAGCCTGTCTGAGGCTTATTTTCCCTCTTCTCACCCCCCTCTCAGCCACTGGGCTCGCTCCCTCGGCTGCTTTGCCCCCTCCGGATGCCGGCGCACACACGCACAGTGCACTCGCAGCGGGAGGTAACCCCCCACTCCGCGCTCGCTGCTGGAGCTTGAGCACTGTTTGCAGGACCAATATCCATTCACCGGGTTCCCTTGCACCTTCCTCCCCTTCTGGACGCCGTGCCTTGTTCCGTCGGTGTAGGTTACACCCGGGGCCAGGGCTCTGCAAGGGCACTGCCCCTGTACGAGCTAATTACTACAAGCAGCCCAAAAAGGGACCAGGCATTTCAAACTCTCCCCAGGCTGCTATTTCTTATAGGATTTTCAAAAGGTTATACGAAGAGACCACGTTTTCAGCTTTGACCCCATCCGTTTCCACCGCCAGCACCATTATTTAATCTTTGCAGGGGCGGGGGGGAAGATTAACCTTGCTTCCAAATGTTATGTCTTTGGGAAGACTAAATAATGCAACACGAAAGCTTGGCTGAGTGTGGGAGATGTGCCCGGGCGTGCGAGCCGGGCTCCCCCGGAGCGGGTCAGAAAGCCGTGAGATTTTGAACGTTGTTTTCTCCAGAAGGTGAATGTTTCCAGCCCAAACTTGTGCCGCTTCCAGCCCTCCCGGGCGCCGCGGCAGTGCCTGCGGGACAGTCTTGGCACGGGTTTAGCTGGGGACCGGCACAGGCTGCAGCTCGTCCAGGCTCCGTTGGTGGTACCCGCTCCTCGGGGTGACGATGCTGGCGCCCTGGGGGGTCGCTCGGTGGAGGGTCCCAGCGCACGAGGGGGTTTGCACTACCATGAGCCTCGAGGAACTGAGGAGCGGCTGAGGGCCCTGGGGGTGTTCAGCCTGGAGAAGAGGAGGCTGAGGGGAGACCTTCTCGCTCTCTCACTGCCCCTGTACGAGCTAATTACTACAAGCAGCCCAAAAAGGGACCAGGCATTTCAAACTCTCCCCAGGCTGCTATTTCTTATAGGTTTTTCAAAAGGTTATACCAAGAGACCACGTTTTCAGCTTTGACCCCATCCGTTTCCACCGCCAGCACCATTATTTAATCTTTGCAGGGGCGGGGGGGAAGATTAACCTTGCTTCCAAATGTTATGTCTTTGGGAAGACTAAATAATGCAACACGAAAGCTTGGCTGAGTGTGGGAGATGTGCCCGGGCGTGCGAGCCGGGCTCCCCCGGAGCGGGTCAGAAAGCCGTGAGATTTTGAACGTTGTTTTCTCCAGAAGGTGAATGTTTCCAGCCCAAACTTGTGCCGCTTCCAGCCCTCCCGGGTGCCGCGGCAGTGCCTGCGGGACAGTCTTGGCACGGGTTTAGCTGGGGACCGGCACAGGCTGCAGCTCGTCCAGGCTCCGTTGGTGGTACCCGCTCCTCGGGGTGACGATGCTGGCGCCCTGGGGGGTCGCTCGGTGGAGGGTCCCAGCGCACGAGGGGGTTTGCACTACCATGAGCCTCGAGGAACTGAGGAGCGGCTGAGGGCCCTGGGGGTGTTCAGCCTGGAGAAGAGGAGGCTGAGGGGAGACCTTCTCGCTCTCTGCAGCTCCCTGAAAGGAGGGGGTAGCGAGGTGGGGGCTGACCTCTTCTGCCTGGTGACAAACAATAGGATGAGAGGAAATAGGTTCAAGTTATGTCAGGGGAGGTTTAGACTGGATATTAGGAAACATTTTTTCACAGGAAGGGTTATCAAACATTGGAAGAGGCTGCACAGGGAGGGGGGGGATTTGCCACCCCTGGAGGTGTTTAAAAAAAAGGGTAGAAGTGGTGCTGAGGGACATGGTTTAGAGGTGGTTTTCTCAGGGTAGGTTGATGGTTGGACTTGATTGGACTTGGTTGGACTTAAAGGAACTGGGTTGGACTTAAAGGTCCCTTCCAACCTTAGGATTCTGTGAGTCCAAAGCGACGGGTGGCCGTGGGAGCACGAGCTGTGCTCTGCAGAGGGGATGCTGCAGCATGGCTGGAGGCAAGCACGGGACGCAGGCGGTGCGCTGCTGGCAGGGGAGTCCTTGCAGCGAGGTGCCGGGGACCCCGTCCTGCCCAGGTATCCTCTGCCGGAGCCACTTTTCATCAAAACCCGGCGTGTGTTTTCTTTATGGAGTGGCAGGGCCCGTGCTGGGTGGTGCTCCTGAGCCCCTCTGCTTTCCGAAGAGCTTTTTCCTTCACCTCGGGTCTAAGTTTGCTGCAGCTTTTCCTATTTTCATGCAGAAACAGTGTCGGGCAGACTAATCTGTTTATTTCTGCTTTCTTCTTTTCATGTGCTGATTTAGACATCGAGTTTCCTTTGTAGTTTATCTCGGCCTCCCATCTGGATTCAGTCAGACTATGGGTACCGTTCCCCATCAGTGGCACACCATGAAATAGCAGTGAGCTGCAGACAGCTTCAGCTCTGCGGAGAGGACCCGCAGGCACCTGGGGAAGTGCAGAACCAGAGCATCTTGGATGTGCTTTTGGATTTGACGGCATCCCATTTCTGACCAGTTGTGCACCCAGGATTTACAGAGGAGAGCGGAGTGGTCTCAGGGTTGTTTGTCTCCAGCCTGTGACACCCCCTTAGTCCCCGCTTCTCTCCTGAATGCACCCCGGGAGCGATGTGCTGTCCCCCAGCTCTGTTCCTGCACTGTCACCTTCACTTGGATTTGTCAAATGTGTTCGTTTTATTGGAAATCAAACACTCGGCAAACAGCAAATTAGCCCGTGTTTGAATTTCTTCTGCTGCCCACCCGGTAACTCCGCCACCGATTACAGACTCAGATTATCAAATGCTTTTCCCTTAACCAACATCTCAGTAGAAATTAGATACATATGAGCAACAAAAAGCTCTGTTCCAACGGTGGCACAATATATTTCTGACTGTTTTAACCTTGTCAGTGAAGTACCAAAATGGATTGGCTGTTGGAAAGCCTACGGCACTATTCTTTGTTGCTGAGCGCAGAAGGGGAAATTACCTTCCACTCTTAAATCTGCAACTTCTGCCCTTTGCATGATGATGAATAGAAATATTGCAAGATCTTCCTTTAAACTCGGAGGTATTAAGGACCCCTTTTACCAAGAGGGAGAGACATCTGACTTTAAACGTGTGTGATTACCCCATTATCTTCAAAGGGAGAGAGCTGTAGCTGGAAGTTAGGCATGTCCTGAGGTCCCCTGCTGAAACAGAGCCCGACAGAAGAAGGAATACCGGGAGCTCAAATTTGCTGTTACCGGTGCTGAGACTTTGCTTTAAGCAGCCAGAGGAGCGAGTGCACGCAGGGGCTGGCGCTGAGCTTCCTTTCCAGACCCCAGTTCAGGGACACTGGCCATTCCCAGAGAGTCAGTACGCAGGGTTAGATCCCCCCCCCCGGAAAAAAACGAGATATTCTGCTGACCCTGTTGGGTCTGCGCTAATGTGTATCCAAGAAGGTCTGGCCTCGGAGGCTTCTCAGGGTCTTTCAGGAAAGTACCGCCTACTGATTTTATTTATTTATTTATTTATTTATGTGCGAAGCATCAGCTTGTCTTTGTGCCTTCATATTTATTTTCAGTGCGTGTCTCGCAGCTAAATGGCACTAAATGGCACTAAATGCTGTGCTGTTACTCCGTGCAGTTGCATTGATTTATACGGGGTTGCAGCGGTCTCGTTAAGAGCAAGATTTGTTGCTTCTGCTAACACTCAGGGTTAACTTTTGAGTGTATGTGTGCAGAAGAGAATAATGGCAAAATATTGATAGGGAAGAATGACTTCTATAAACAAACAACGACCACTGTAAACACAAACATCTGGGAGAACTCCGGGCAATCATGTCAGTCTGCAGCAGTAGCTGATCAGTCGCGTTGGGCAGAGCATTGCCTTGCTGAGGATGGTCTGCATCGCCCCCGGCGACACAACCCCTTCTGCCGCACACGCGCTGGGAGAAGGTTTTTTTGGTGCACTAAGACACGGCAGGATTGAGGAACGGTGAGAATTCATCTGCATCTAATTGTGCCGACAGCACAAAGCCAAGCAGCTCATGCCCGGCAGATGAGATTGGAGCAAATACACCTCAGTGCACACCGGGGCTTCGCTGATTTCTTACTCCCACCAGAGTATATAAACACGGGTGGTTTGGGTACCGCTGGAGCCCCGAGGGCAGCTCTAATCCATCTCACCCCCCACCTCGCTCGTGTATCCCCGCGCTGCGGAACAGGCAGTAGGGAGAGGGATGCGCGACAGTGCGATGACCTCTGTTTTGGGGAGCTATGGCTGCGATTCAGGGCAGAGAGTTACCTCGTAATTCACAGCCTTAGAACTGGCTCAATTAACAGAAGTTTACTTCCAGATGCTTTTAACACGAGGGATGCTGTCGGCCTGCTCGTGCTGCTCCCATACAGCTTTTGGTTTTGCTTTTGCAAGTTTGATTTACAGATTTCCTTTCTCATTAAAAGCTGTGGTGTTATTAAGCTCAGGAATCCTTGATGGATTTGAGATCGAATACTGGGAGTCTTGTATTAATGCAGGCTAGCTGCAAGTAAAGGCAGAAATCCATTAGGCATGTGGTGTGCATCATAAATATTCCATAACACAAAAGTGTTAATGTAGCAATAAGAAAGGAAAAACAAAGGTGTAGGAGTCAGATGCCGAGTGCTGAAAGCCCACTCTGAACATCTCTAACTTCTGCATTAACAGCCCTTCAGATGATAAAGGCCACGCTGGACTCCTCATCGAGCACTGCGAGCACTGCACATTTATCTGCTTGGATTTTTTCTTTTCCTTTTTCTGATGAGACTTTGAAATCTCATGCAAGTTTTTGCCTGACCAGATGAGGTTGAGTGAAATAGTTAATCAAAAGTAACACTGAAAACCAAGCGGCTGCGATGTTACCAGTAACGACTTCGGTGACGCTGTGCCCACTTACCGACGCTGCGTTTGTCCTTTGATGTACAGGCGGGTAATTGAAGCTCCTGTTTATTGATTATTAACCCAGCATGAGGCACCGCGCTCTGGAACCACAGAAAGCACGTGGGAAACTGCGGTGTAACGCGACAAAGTCTGTGCCTCTGAGTCCGCTTCATATATCCGCGTTGAGACCGTTGCGAGGTGGAGGTGATGATGAGAGTTACATTAGAAATCAATCCAGTGCATCTGCCTCGGAGCCTAAAAACACTGAGCTGAGGGTGGGGAGTGTTGAGAGCAAATACAAAGAAATGCAGCACATCGTTGGGATGCGGAAGCCTTCCTGCCAGTGAGAGACAAACGTCCTGGCAGGATTTTAATAGGCGCATTCATTACTTGCGTGGCTGTGAGCGCAGAGGCAAGGATGGCGCAAACCCAGCCCGGCGAACGCATGCCCACGGAGCGCCCTGCGGTACCCGGGCACCTCCGCAGGGCACAGCCGGCAAACCTCCCCCATCAGCTCGCTGCTCCCCATACTGCCCGGCAGAAGCGATGCTGTGTTCTCCACCGCCCACACCGGCTTTTCTGGCTTTTTTTATTTTTTCTTTTTTCCCCAGGTTGATGCATAGCGCACTGTTTTCCAGGCATTTTCCTGCTGTGGATCACTCTTAGCTCCTGGTGCTCGTCCCCTCCCTCCTGCACAGCCCTGCAACCTACACTGCCGCCTCCCCGCCCCCGCAGCCCGCTCTCGCAGCCCTCGCTGGCGGTTACCAAAACCGAG
The DNA here is from genome assembly GCF_000708025.1 of Charadrius vociferus. Lineage (NCBI taxonomy): Eukaryota > Metazoa > Chordata > Aves > Charadriiformes > Charadriidae > Charadrius > Charadrius vociferus. Next base: position 7,818,145 of record NW_009647735.1, read on the forward strand.
GAGATATTTGTGGTTATTTCCAAAATGGGCAACGATGGAGGGGGGGTGAGGCGGTATGCCCGACCCTTTGGCAGGCAGCTCCTGCCTGTCGAGGTGCTTCTCAAGCTGGTGAGCACCTTACAGGAGGGTGTTTGGTGAGCCGGCGGGGGGCTGGTGGCACAGATCAGGTGGCTGGCTCACAGTTTTTGTCAGTTTGCTTTCATACTCCCAGGTCTGAGCAGCACAGGAGGTGGCCTCCGGGCTGGGACATTCGCCTGTCACTCAAAACATCCCCAAGTTTCCCAGCAGGGATGCTGCTTGATGCTGGGTACAGATGTTGCAGAGTAACATCTGGCGGCTGCCACACACCCGCTGCAAGCAGCGGCACCTCAACGGAGAGAGGCGGGCAGGGATGCTCCGACCTGTCTGCCGTCTCCCCCGAGCTCGTGCAACCCTGGCACTGCAGCAGCATGGCACCGCTCGCCCCCAGGACCTGGCTGTTTGTCCGTCCCACCGGCGTCCGTCCTGGTGGAAGCGCGGCACTGCCCTCAGCCCCGCGCTGGGGATGCGCGTTGGGTACAGCGGGAGGCCGGCTGGGCAGACAGCATCGGTCGGGCAGGGTGAGCGTGTCACTGACGGCACTGCGGCGCAGGTGACGGCATCTCTCCTGGTGATGGCATCTCTCCCGGTGACAGCATCTCTCCTGGTGTCAGCGAAGCAGTGGCATAACAAAAGCGGTGAAGCCAAAAGAGCTGAAGCAGCACTCAGCCTGACCGAATCCTTCTGAAGCCCCAACATCTCCCAGATCAAAGCTGTGTTGATGATTATCAAACCAGACAGCAGGGGCTGGAGCCGGGGCACGGGGAGTGGGGAGCATCCTTCCATCCTTCCAGGTCCCGGGTGCCCTCTCTGGTCACCCAGGCAGGGTGCCATGGATTTTTGGAGGCGGTGATGTGGCCATTGGACAGGAGCAGGGCTCTCCGCAGCGTGCACCGCTAAATATTTCCAGTTTGGCTTCAAATGCGAGGTGGTGGCTGGGTGGCCCTTTAGATCCAAATGTTTGAACTGCTGTTTCACGTGGCTGAATGAATGGCTGACGCCAGGCTGGCTTGGAGGGGACTGTGAAGGGTCATGTCGTGCTATGGCATAGATGACCCGAGACCCAAAATCAGCTAGGAGGTCCGACAGTGAGCTGGAGATAACTTAACATATTGGATCAGCTTGATTTTGGTCTAATGCCTGGGTTTTGTGCTGAACGGCTCAATAGGGGGATATTTATCAAACTCTAGGGTAATGACGTCCCCTTGTTTTGAGGTTTTTGTCAAGGACAGAGCTGTACGTGGTTTTCACACATGAAAGGCCCCTGGGATGGGGGAGGTGGAAGCGGCTGTGCCTTAAAGCACCTCTCCGGAGACAGGCGCGGTGGGAGAGGAAAGCCCATCCTCAGCGCTCCCTCCCGCTCCACGGAGCTGCAGCGCCGTCTTATCCCTGTACCAGGCATGGGGAGGGGGACACACACTGAAATACTCTGCAGTCTGCAATCCTCGTTGTGTTTTGTAAAACTCATCTGTTGGATGAGGTGAATTCTGTGACGCTGAATCAATGAGGAAAATTTTTTCCTGGCTTGATTGTCTAGGAAAAATCCCCAGGAAGGTATTTTTCTGCTGCTCTCTATACATTAACGGTGCCGTATAGCTTCGTAGGCTGCCCGTGGCGTGGTGGGCTGGTTGTCTTGGCCTGTGTTTCAGCATCCCTGACACTCTTGTGGAGTTGCGGGAAGGTGGCTGAGGGGCTCGTGTGTTTAGCATCAGGATGTGTTGAAAGATAAATCTGATGAGAGGAAGAGTGAGGGGCTGTAAGTGGTACGGTTGGTTGTAGCCTGATTCTGCCTGGACGGGCTGCCTACATACAGCGATGGATAGAGTTTTACGGATGTTTCCTCATGCGTACATAGCAGGCACACGAAGTTTACCCTGACCTTGCATGGGAGAGACCCTTGGCAGAAGATGTCGTTGAATTAGGCAGAAGCAGGTGGCCTTTCAGGCACTCACGCAGCAGAGATGTCACCTTTCTCCTTTAGTTTTTTCTGCTATAAATTTCTGTCCACAAGACAAGAAAAAACCCTGTTTCCCCCCTGCTTTTCCCTTTGTTGCCATGGCTCTCTGGCTTTTGACGGTGCTCGCGCTTGCTGGATTTGGGACTTTCTTGTTTGCAGATGTCTTGAGGCTATTGAGCACCAGGCGATGAAAGGCGACCTTTCCCTCGGGGATGCCCGGCCCGGAGCACCATGTCCTTTGCTGAAGCACATAAGGGTTTTTCTTGCTTTTGTGTTTGCTGTGGTGTGAGGGGCGGGAGGGCAGATGCTGGGGAGCTGCGGCAGGGGCAGAGCAGCAGTAGGAGTGAGCCGGTGTATGACACTCTTCGAGCCCTGCCCGTGAAACCAGCTCGTTTCTGTTGGTTTCGAAGATGTTTTCTTAGAGGGTAAAGAAATTCTGTACAGCGAGCTAAAATGGTCCGACATCCTGCACTCGCGAGAGAAATGTAGCTTCAGCACAGATCTAAGAAGATGCTGTGCGCTGTGATGGATAGATACGATACACAAAATGTGACACGTTTCTTTGAGAATAGCATTAGAAATCCTTGGTTTATTCTTGGTTTATTGGTATGAAATGAAAGAAAAGAAGATAAATCCGTCTTTTGCAGAAAGTTTTCCAACAAAAAGCAAAGGGAGCTTTTGCCGCATATATTATTTCTACGTAACTGACACTTTCTTTCCCAGAAGCTTTTGGTGTCTTGTTCCTTATTCTGTGCCCAAATTAAGTGATGGGCAAGCGATCTTGTTAGATGTCACCTTAAAGGAATGGAGCGGTACAAAAAGAGCGAGGTTAAAATAGGGAAAAGGTGAACTTTGCGGGGTGCAAGCTGCTAATTCCTAGCAGAGCGCCGTGTGAATTAGCAAAGCTGCAGGAATGGGAATGCTCCAGTCCAGCTTGCTAAAAGCAACCTGGTGGCCAGGCTCATTGTATTTGTCTTTTTCTCTGACCCGTTCAGATTCCTTTCTCTTAAAGGACGTTTCTCCAAATGACAGTGTTTAACTAATGCAGAATTCCTATGTCTGAAGGACAGTCTGTGATCCAGTCCATTGACTCCTGATTTCATCTAAACTGCAATTCATTATTTTCTTCCTGTGCTCATTCAAGAACCCATTGTTCATTACTCTTTCATCACTCTATGATTGGAACAATTTGTATCTGTCGTTCATACATTGGCCAGATAATGAAATAATCATTTGTGCATCTACACAGTATTTTACATTTATTTTTTCACAGTGTAATTCACTTCGTAGGGTCATTTTATCATTCTGGAACAAATTGTGATCTTGTTTAAGCATTTGCTAGTTGGTAACAGTCTGCAACTGCCAATGTCAGGACACATGTCTGAATATCACCGTCCGCAGACAGAACGGCGGCAAAATTATTGTTGATCCTCCAGCTAGCAAAACCAGCCCATCTTCTAGGAGGAAGGATTCTGCTGGCCACGGTCTTGGTCCAAATAATAACTGACGTTATTGTCCTGCAGTCTTTCCCAAGGTTTGGGTCAGCCTTTTCAGAGAGATGTAATAAGAAGGGATAAGATTACCTCAATAAAAATGAAACTAGATGATAATGCACCCAGAGCACAATTACGGCGCTATTCAAATGAGCTCCTGTTCTCAAGCAGGTCAGCAAGGTTATGGCTTCTAGAGGGGTCAAGAGATTAGGAGAATAAACTAATTATTCTAACATCAAATAGATAGAAAGGTGATTGCTGATTGGTTAATTCATTTTTCTTCTGTGAATCTATTTCTGTTCAATTAATTAAAATGACACATATGTTATACTCTCCAAATATCACTCACATTATTATGTAAAGGTTGAGTTAGTCATTATGTTGGAAAAGGTCAGGGCTTGAATTTAATGCTGGAGGGAGATACTGTCTTCCATTCGCTCGTCATAATTACCATCCAGTTCCTGTCCTACCCGCTGATGGGATCTCGGCTATGGTTTTCAATGGACTTGCCACACAAAGTGTTATGGCCTTCCCTCCAAGAGATTCTCCAGCAAAGGCAGGATTAAATCAAACAACGTAGTCTTCAAACCCGTTGCTTTGGCATGGGAGCTGAGCTGTATCCGTGGCAGGATGTGTAATTCTTCTGTCTTCTACCTATCTCAGGGTATCACCAGGGGCCTCTGGGAGAGATGAAGTCTCCTTTGCATTGTACACTTCACGTGAACAGCTCTGGGAGATGCTTGGTCAGCTGCGGTGAGGATGCATGGAACAGACCAGTGGTAGAAGAAGAGTGGATGCATGGAGGAGTGGGTGACTGTGCAAGGGTGACTTTGCTTCAGCCTCAGACCCATTGACCTCAATAACTTAGTTGATCAGCCCTGTGGTCGTAGGCAGGTCTGATGCACGCGAGCACCGAGGCACTCGATGGTAAGTGAAGCTTATAAATGACCCTTTGTTCATCCCTTTGGCTCCACAGGGCAATATAAGAGCAGAGATGATTTTTGCTACTGGTCAGCAGGTGAGTGTCAGTGATGAGTGAACCATAAAACGAGCCCTTCTCACTGTTGAATCTGGAGCGTTTCTGCACACTCATTGCTGGGCTCAGAATTAACCTCGAAATAGCCAGAAACATTTGCATATAGAATCATAGAATCATTTAGGTTGAAAAAGACCTTTAAGATCATCAAGTCCAACCGTGAACGGCCACCTCTAGCAATGCGGACAGAAGAGAAGAAATGAACGTCAGCAACGGTGGGTTTGGTGTGAGTATGGACAAAGCATGGAGACTGGTGTTCCCACCATGTGCTGGGAATGACTTCCCACTTCAAGTTCCCTGTGAAGGTGATGCTCTTGCTGCACCTGCTATATGGATATGTCTTCAGGGCCATCACTTCAGGACACTCCTCTATTTGTGGTTTCTTCCCCCAGGAAACACCAAATCTTCTAGAAATGGAGAAGGTCGGATGGATATTTGCTGGCCTCATAAAACAACCCCGGAATATTCCAGGTTACTATCAAGTAAGGAGTTTAAGCATTTGCTGATGTTGTTTGGAACAGGAGTGACTGAGGGGACACACGTGGCCATGGGGTTTGCCAGAGTCTGTAAACATAAATCTGTGGTCACGTTGGTAATTTTAATGCCTTATGTGAGACATTTTACACTTATTTTAATGGCCTAGAAACACTTTTTTTGTAAGTATATTAATTCTTCTTAGTTATGCTCCATTAACTGTTGTTTAGTTAACGTGCGTGTAGACAGTATCAGCCATTTTAATAGAACAAGAAGGGGAAGAAATGCTATAAGACACGAGCTAGCATCAGACTTATCTGGAGAGAGAGAAAATATCGGCAGAAAGAAACCGTCGCAGGATGTTAAAAAATCACCTGCTTCTTCGAGGAGATACAATTGGGTAACGATCCATGGAAACATGAACATTTCAGATTGCGTATCTTCTATTCAAATTTATGACCAGCTGTCAGAGCGCTGGTGCCCCTCACTCCGCGAGAGGGATTACTCTTTGCCAAACCGTAATGAGCAGATTATGGGTGGCGCTGGAAAAAGTATGGGACTCTGTGAGAAATTGCAGCGCATCGTATTAACTTCTCTCTGATGTTAGCAATTTCCCATCATATTGTATTACCAATCACTGTCACTAATATACCATGAAATTCAGATGTATAATGTAGTGTACAACTCAACCTCTCATTTCAAAGGTTTGTTACCCATAATCCTGCATGAGTCATTAGTAATGTCACTGAACAGACTAAAACTCATTCACTTCTTACAGTGTTTCCCTTGCTGGCAAATAACTGACATATTACACGTGGGCACAATGCTTAATTCTCCAGAGAGCTTTGATTGCGGCATTGTGAAATGTGTGCCTCTTTAATGGGCAATCAGGTCTACGCGCAACCCTCGACTATCCCCAGTCTAGCGTGCCCCGCCGGATGGCTGAACAGCTGGGTACTCTCATAAAGCATCTATTTTCTTTTCTTTAAATTATTTATCTATCGAAATGTTGTTTGTGCTGTTTTAAAGGCAATACCGTGCTAAAAGGTAAAAATACACCCACCAAAAATGGAAAAAGGGTTAAAATTTGGGAAAAAAATAGTTTGGTTTTTTTTTTTTTTAGGACTTGGTCTCTACTGCAAAAGTCACTTAAAGGCTTGCGGCCCAAGCTTGGGGATGAAGGTAAGCACCCAGGTCCCTCAGGAGCCAGCAGGAGCGAGGCCCACTGCTATCCATCTGGAAATGAAGCCCGGATGAAACCCAGCTGTTGCTGGACATGTTCTCATATTTAAGTGCAAGGAGAAGCTCTCAAGGCTCAGCAGAAGGTCTCACAAGGGAAGGGACTGTCTGTTCATCTCCAAGAGGAAAAGAGATGGCTTTAGAGAGTCTTGACCTATCTGTTGGGTTATGATATTCCACAAATGGCTTTATCGAACTTCACCATGGTGATGCTGGGCCAGTTCTCCCATCTGGGGAGGTCATCTTGAACCGGGATCCTGTTGCCTCAGGTGACATGCCCTCTTGCAGCCACATATTTGCAGTTTTGTAGGTGAACTATCCATCCTGCAAGTGGAAAGATGGGCCAGAGGACAGGGCTGCGTCTGACAGTGAGCTGTGGACAGTCATTTTGAGAGTATAGATTTACGGTACATTTTCATTTAGCTTCTGTTTCCTCCTTTTGCTCATGTGAAAGTTAAATGGGATGGTGTCAAAAGCCTTCCTGAGCCAAGATGTATCACGTCTACCGCTCCCCTTTGCCTCCATGCTAATTATCCAGACAAATTGGTTTGCCGTGATTTGCTTGGGAAATCTGTTGGTCATTTCCCACCTTCTTATTATCAGACTACACACACAGTGTTCTGTTGTTTTACCCGCTCTTTTTGCAGGGGATAGTTTGTCTGACAGGTCTGTGCCTCCTGAGGTGCCTCCTGCATGGCCATGGGGCATCGTCTCCAGTGGAAACCCAGTGAAATGGTGCATCTGGGTGAACTTCAGAGCCAGCACCTCTAGCAACAGAAAAGATGGGTATGGTAATGGGACGCCGTGCTGGTAGGTTAGACCTCTTGGTGGTCACTCATGGAGGAGACTGTGCTCTGGATCCACAGCCTGTGTCTGCTGAATGCTGAGGTCCTGCTTCCTTCTGGTTCACGCCGTTTCACCGCTTACATGTAATATCTGGAAATGCCTCTCTCTTCCTGACTCCTGGATTAGAAACACACTAATAGATTGACTATTTATACAGTTTGTTGTTTAAATCAAGTCATTCTTTTGGTGTATTTTATTTTTAGTCCTTAATGTAAGCTGCTTCTTTTTTTCTTTTTTTCCCCACCATTCTTTCCTCAAGTCCAAGATCAGGCCAAGAGCTTTACGGCCAGCAGGTCATCCTGATGGCTTGATGCTGCGGCGTGGTTGAGGCGTTTAGAGAGAAAACACCGCATTAAAAGCAGCAGGTGAAGTACAGGGCAGGGTGGCAGCGGGTCTGTAAGATCCCCCAGCAAGGCACGGCTGTCGCTTCTTAATTTTGCCTCCCCCGGGCTGCGCGGAGGTGACGTTGCGGCTATACTCCCAGCTTGCACGGCCGACGAAGCTGCAGTCGTTAATGCCGAAGACAGTGAGGTTCATTGTCGATTCTTGCGGCGACAGTGTGACAGGCCCAGTGGTTCCTGCATCGTCAACTCAAGTACTTAGCCTGCCATTCCCAATTTATTTCATGAAGTGTCTGCAGTCTCCACGTTTGCTAATGTCATGATGGTGATGTATCTATTCTTGTCTCTGAAAGGATGCAAAAGAGGGACGTTAGAGGCAGCGCCGCTCTGTTAAATACCTTGTTGGCAGGGCATATCGGAAACGCAATCTGCTTTTGAAACAGAGCTTGCTCAAAATTATATTTCATGGAGTCCACGATTATTAGGAGTGATGCTTGTGATGGTAACACACATGGAAATTTAGCTGTTCCTCTATAAGATCTGGCTGAGTGATGGTGTGTGACCCGAGCAGCACGCCGATACTTTTGCCTGGACAAATAACCGGACAGGTATACTCAAACTGCAATTAAAAATGAGACCCAAGCTGTTACCAGTTTAAACCAGGCTAAAGACGTACCAACCCAGGAATGATAAACAGTCGGTGACACTACCAATAACTTACGGTAAATTAACTTTGGCAGCCCGGCCCGGGCTAAGCGTCGCGGTGCAGACACGTGTTACCCGGCAAAGGCTGTGATGGTACAGAGAACCAGTCATAGAGCTCCAGCAAAACAAGTTCTCATCAGAAAATAGTACTTTACCCAGCCCAAAACTTTCAGCGGAAAATCCGAGCTCCAGCAAAGAAGCAAAAGGGTTACGGCGCTTCACCAGCCACGACTTTATTATTTAAACCTTATTTTCTGACGCCCTGAGTGAGCGCTCAGACTTCTGAGCTGCGCTGGCTGGCTGGCTGTCCAGCCCCCCCCCCCCTCATCAGGATATTCAATTTTGACACTTTTGAAGTTTCGGATCTATTTCTGGCCGCCTCTACCAGTGTACCCCTGCTTGGTGTTTCTACGGCAGGAGGAATAGCAAGGAAGCCTTCGCTTCAAATCCCAGTTCAGCTCAGCACTTCTGTAAATTTGAGAATTTGCATAAAAACATCGAGTCTCTACTGCAGTTGCTAAATTGGGCTTTGGGAGAAAATTATTTTAAAAAAGCTCATGAGTGGAATGGAGGGATGTCTGCATACATCTCGCATCTACATGCCTGCTTTTTTGGTAAAATTTTCTGCTCTAAAGCCCAGAGTGGCTGAAAGGGGTTCAGGTAAGCCAGATGTTTAAAGGCTTGTCCAAATGCAGCTGCTGAGCTGTGAGGAAGTAAAGCTTCGACCACGCCTAATTTTTAGTCATTCATATTTATTATGGTCCAGGACTCATTCTGCCCTCTACCAAGTATTTCTGCCCATGAGAAGGTGGCACCGGGGCTGGCAGATACGGGTGAGAACGTGAGGCTGGGCTTGCTTTGGAGCTTGGAGGCCAGCAGGCACGCGGCGCCTTGGCTGCGGCACGGGGCTTTTGCCGAAGAGAGCGACCTTCACGGCAGCTTGAGACCTTGTCAGCACAAATGAGGGAGCCGTTTCCTCTCCCAACATGTTGTTCAACTGTGGCACTCATTGCCGTGGGAGGCTGTGGTGGCCAAAAGCTTAAATGGTGCAACCCCCAATTATAGAATCATAGAATCATAGAACTGCCTAGGTTGGAAGAGACCCTTGGGATCATCGAGTCCAACCATCTACCCTACTCTACAAAGTTCTCCCCTACACGGCTCTTGCCAACACCACATCTAAACGGCTCTTAAACACATCCAGGGATGGTGACTCAACCACCTCCCTGGGCAGTCTATTCCAGTGCCCGACCACTCTTTCTGTGAAAAATTCTTTGACAAACCAAGAGACCACCTCCGGCTCGGAAACTCCCTAAGCCCAGACCACTGCGGACCATCAGCGCACTCCTGGCAATTATTAATTAAATGTGTTTGTCCTGTTCTTAATCTTTCCTGTAGACATCTACAACTACTTGGTGTTAGAGACAAGGTATCAGGCCAGAGGGAGTCCTGACCCGAGCCAGCCTGGCTGTTCTCATAAAGCAGAAGAAGATGACTTGTTTTCATCTCTGTTTTAGACAGCACTTGAAGGTGTGAAGTCTGTACAATCCCTCTGTTAAGTGAGGTGAGCTCTCAGTGTCTCCGAGAGCTGTTTGTGTTATGAAGAGCCTCAGCTCTCCGTAAGGAGACAGCGCTGAGGAGGGCTGCAGTCACTCCTGTGTGCTGCTGAGGAACGTTGTGTCCGTGCCGGGCTCTGCGTCGGTTCAAGTTGAGAAGGAGTAGGAGAAAAAAAAAGATGTAAAAATAGCAGAGGGTGATTTGGCAATTCCAGTGTCAGCAGGAGCTGATCCCAGCGGTTCAACGTAATCACTGAAAGCGGAGAAAATCCCGGAGATTTCACTGGAAGTGAGCAAAGAGGCTGACAGCTGGCAAATGCTAATGTAAGTAGGCAACTGGGAGCGAGGGGTGGAGGGAGGGCGGTGTCATTTAGCATCGCTTATAGACGTGCTGGTTACCTCCGAAGGGAGCCTGTTGGAAACGTGCCCCTTTTTGCTGAGCCTCCCTCCTCTGTCACGCCGGTCTCCCTGCCCGGCCCTGCCGCGCCGGTGGGCGTCTCTGTGCTCGCAGAGCCTCGTCTCACCCAAAGCATCTCCAGAGCCGCCTCGGTTCACCCAGCCCGAGGAAACCTGCCTCCCCCGCCGCTCTCTGGAGCATCGGCGTGGAGATGCTTACGGTGCAGCTGCCGGAGCATCCTCCTGCTTTTGCTGGACCACAGGGATGGGGAGGAGAAAGGGTGGGTGATGCAGGGCTGGCACAGGGCAGAGCTGGCTGTCCAGCCTCAACACACCAGCGTAGCTTTTTCTCATGAGAAAATAGGCTGTTTCTTTCGTTGGAGCAAGGGCTGGTAACACCGGTGTGCGGCTGCTGTGCTTTTTTCTGTTGGAAAGTTTCCCTGTTTCTCACCAGTCACCGGGTTCTCTGGGCACTCCGCATATAATTTCATTTCTGTCTTAACTGCATCTCTGGACTTCTGGCAGGACTTCGTCACCCAACGAGGCCAAATCTTTTTTGGATAGCAGCAAACGTGGCCGTTTTTGTTGCATTAGGGGTAAATTTCTCGCATGAGCATCAAACCCAAAGCCCCATCCTTGCAGCAGCGAGCGGGGGTTGAGCACCCGTGCTGTGCTGCAGACGAGATCTGCCCCGGCTCGGTCCAAGACTGCATCAGGGTAGCGTGCACGGTATTTAGGCTGTCAGTACAGCAGCAAGAACGTTCTCTGCACCAGCAACATTTCTCTGGCTATTTCCCCCTCTCGGTACAATTAACTGTTTAAGATTTGACAGCTCAGCAAAGCTTGTTTGGGCTCCAGCAATGGTCTATGAGTCCGTTCCGCAACCGAAAGCTCCAAAATCACTCCCTGGCCTCCGTTTCCAGCAACTTGTCCAGTGCATGAAAGAAAGAGCTGAAGCGGTTGGACCATGTTCACATTCTAACATCAAAATTGTTTTTTTTTCTGCATCTAAATAATAATTCTGTTGTCTCAGGGTAAGCTTTTTTGGCCTTAGAGCTCTTGCTTTGATATTTTCTTTCACAAACACCCGATCACATTAAAATATCCATGCTGGACACTGCTTTCCTAGAGAGAGAAAAAAAAAAAATCAGGTCGTAACTGCAAACCACAATCTTTTCTCATTTCCTGAATGGCATTCTGCTATTCAGAGTTTCAGAGGTATCGTTTCCTATCGTAGACCATACGTAGCGTGGGATACACTCCAGTAATTCTCCATAGAGGCTTAATATTGAACAGTTAAATTTAATGTTAAAGCATCAGATTTACAGGAAAGTGTTTTGCTTCGTTGACCATGTTAATAATAAAGTTCTGCAGAAAGATAACATCTGGGTTTCTGTCATCCAGCCTGCTTTTATGCAAGTTATTTCTGGTTTCCTGTCAAATGTTTAGTCTTAAGGTTCTTAATAAGGACTTGTATTTGGATGTTTCTGCAGGCATCCCTGGAGCGACACCTTACTAATGATAGGCTTCAGGAGCTTGTGGGTGTGTTAATTTGAATTAATTATAGCATATTTGACTTGCCTTTGCTATAAAATTGACTGGCCTAATTTGCCCAGTAGAAGTTGTCACTATTAAATCCAGAAGGTTTATGAGGATAAAGATCCTGGGCTTCTGGTCACCCTCCTAAACACTTAATCAGACCAGAGCCGAAACCAGTCAAACATGAGGCGCCATGCCTGTATTTAACATTGATGGGCATCCATAAATCCAGATGCATGAGACCCCCAAACATTTTATGATTTGATATTATTCTAATCCAGAAGGTGTGGGGGAGTCCCCACCCCCTGGGAACTGCATTAACTATGGATTTTTCACTTTGTGTTTCCAAAACCAGCGGTAGGTGGTCCTGGCAGGGCAGAACAGAGATGTATGAGGTTCTTGTCACTTCACTAAGTGAGAGCCGTGATGGGGACAACTTCATCAACCAGTGTGGTGGCTCCCGGGGGCCGGGGCTGCAGCTGGACACCCCAGGTCTGGCAGAACCTCGGGGCAGCCGGTTATCACACAGCGAAGGACCAGCGCCAGCTGCTTTGCTAAATTAAAAGGTAACAGCAGTTCCCACAAGACTTCCCAGCTCTTGGGATGATGGCAATTTCATGTGGACGGGGGGGAAGAGGCTTGCGCTGAGCCCTCCAGCTCAGAGACACCGGCCCTGGACTGGGAACACTGGTACGCAGCTGCAGGGCTGGCAGGGGCTCTCCCTACGGACTGTCAAGGAAAAAGCTTAATCAAAGGCTGTGCATTTCTAAGGATTATATCTTACCTGCTGTGCTGATGTTTCCTTAAGGAAAAAACATTGCTATATGGAGTTAGCAGCGCTGAGTCAGCAGCCTCTCTCTTTGTGCCTTTTCAATCTAAAAACCAGAGGGGATGGCATTCGGTGTTCTTGCGAGGAACCCAGTAAAACGGGCAACAGCAAAAAAAAAAAAACCAAACCCCAAAAACCCCCAAACCGTACCATAATGAAATATATTTTTAAAAGGAGAGAGAGCCAGCCATGGACCCTGGGGGTCAGGGATTTACCCGGGTGGGTCAGAGAGGTCAGACCTGGGGTGCCGTGTGCCGGCAGGACTGATCCCTGCGGAACAGCACCCTTTGTGCCGGGACAGTCACCCGGATCTCACACATGGCTGGGAAAAGTTCCCACCTCACCCTCCTTTCCCTGTTTTTTTTGTTTTGTTTTTTTTTCTTCCCCATATGAAGAATAAGGGGAGCGGGAAGGAGAGGTGAAGTTTTGTCAGCAGTTTCTGAATGAGCTCTCACGTGAGGCTTTCAGGGAGAATGGGAGAATTACATACTGCCGTGCCGAGCCAGACTCCAATATCCCGTCCCACCCACATGTGCCGCTAATTTGTCTTTTTATACTGTTAACATTAAGACACTTTACACCATGATTAACCCTGCTGGTCATTTGACTTCATTGGTGCCTGGAACGCCGCACTAGGTAAGCTGCTTTTTTATAGCTAATACATGGAAGAAGATTTTTGTCCTTTTGCATGTGCTCCTCTTGGGCTTTGTCTTCGTTAGCCTCCGAGCACGTCTGAGATGGTGAAAAGATGCACTCCTGTTCATGAGCAAAGCTGGAAGAGTTTCATACAGGCCACGCTACAATTTTGAGAGGAGGCTGTTTTCTTGTTCAGACTTAAACAATTAATAAAATGTGTTAATTTCCATCCAGTTGGGAATTAAATATCAGCTCTGATGGGAGGCGCAAAGTGCCTTTTGAAAATACATGAGCAGGTTTGGGGACTTTCCACTGTGGAGAAGATAGAGGGGTTTGCAAATGTGATGTGCTGCCTGAGAAGCCCTCGCGGGTCACTGATGCAACCGTCTCGTCCTCAAAATGATTAAACGATATATACGGCCGGGACTGCGTGTGGGAGAGGTGGTGCAATCTGAACTGCAATGCAAAACTGGAAACAGCTTATTCAATTCTGAGGCTCTTTTGCATGTAATAAGAAAACTAAAGTAAGAACAAGATAGCCTGTAAATGGGTTAATTAGAATAATTTAAGCATTGTTTAAGCTATGTTTTCCATAATAATCTGTGTGGTTCAGCCAATGTAGAATTGAAGAGTTTGGCTGCATCATATTTTAGACAATTATCATGGATCAGCAGCCCTGAGGAGAAGGACCTGGGGGTGTTGGTGGGTGAGAAGCTCACCGTGAGCCGGCAATGTGTGCTGGCAGCCCGGAAAGCCCCCCGCACCCCGGGCTGCATCCCCAGCAGCGTGGCCAGCAGGGCGAGGGGGGCTTGTGCCCCTCTGCTGCGCTCTGCTCTGGGGAGACCCCCCTGCAGTGCTGCCTCCAGCTCGGGGGGTCCCACCAGCAGAAGGACACAGAGCTGTTGGAGCGGGGCCAGAGGAGGGCACGGAGATGCTGGGAGGGCTGGAGCCCCTCTGCTGGGAGGACAGGCTGGGAGAGTTGGGGGGGTTCAGCCTGGAGAGGAGAAGGTGAAAAAGGGGAGACCTCAGAGCCCCTTCCAGTGCCTAAAGGGGCTCCAGCAGAGCTGGGGGGGGACTCTGGGTCAGGGAGGGGAGCCACAGGATGAGGGGGAACAGTTTTAAACTGAAAGAGGGGAAACTCAGATTAGACATTAGGAGGAAATTCTTTGCTGTGAGGACGGTGATCCCCTGGGGCAGGTTGCCCCGAGAAGCTGTGGCTGCCCCATCCCTGGAGGTGTTCAAGGCCGGGTTGGACGGGGCTTGGGGCAACCTGGGCTGGTGGGAGGTGGCCCTGCCCAGGGCAGGGGGTGGCACTGGGTGATCTTCAAGGTCCCTTCCAACCCAAACCATTCTATTATTCTACAATCATCCTGGAATTTAAGGATAATTAATCTATGGGGAAATAGAATCAAAAGACAATGTTGAAAATAAGCTCACAGTGTTGAAATGGCTGAGCATGGCATGGAATGATAAAACTTGGGGCGGATGGGACATGATGAATAGGAAGAGCAGTCTGAGTGACCTCCCTGAGCAGACAGCACGCTGGAGGGAGCGCAGAGCTCCTGCTCCTCCCTGGCAAGGAGGGTTCAGCCCTCAAAGCGTGTCCAGGGATAACATTGCAGGATGCTCTTCAAAGCGGTATTTCTTCCCTGAATCTTGCTGTGCCGGGGATTACCAATTAGTAATGATTTTGTGGTTAGGCTAATTCCACATTTCATTTGTTGCGTTGATTGCGTAGGGCATTAGCACAGCGAGTAACGAACCTGGAGCAGCTGACGGATCGGGCTGAGTGGTTGCTGGGATGGTGAAACTGGTTGGTGATCAATTATGGGTTTGTTGTTCAGGAAAACGCTAGTTTCTGGGAGCATTAATTTCTCTGGGTGTAGTTACAGTGGAAAGCAATATGCTCTGAGATTATTTTATTCTAACTAGTTCTAGAAGTCCTAGTACTGGAAAAATGAAACTTAAAAGTTATGCTTCCTATGGTATTTTACATTAATTTTAATCATATTATTCTTCCCTTTATGAAGTGTCTCTCTTGTGCTCATAAACCACAGAAACTGATATCATCTACTCTGACTACAAGTTTACATGATAAGTTGTTACAGAATTTCCCCGTTTCTTTATGCAATTTAGTACCTGACTCTGTTTTGGCATTAAAAACATTTTCCACAACTTTGCGCATAGGTACAATCCATTCCCCGCTCTGGTCGTCCTTCACACCCGTCAGAGACGCACATAAAAATCAGACATCCGTTATCTCAAGATCAAATCAAATAACCTCACAACCGCATGGATGCAATTAAGATAAATGTACTCACAAACCCCCCAGCAGATTCCACCCAGCCCTGCCAACCTCCGGCTTACAATTAGAGTGAGAGAGGTGGACTTTTGGCTATACTATGTGCCTTTTCTATAAAAGTATTGTGTTTTTCTTTTTCTTTTCCTTTTTTTTTTTTTCCTTTCCAAATTTCTTTTAGGTTTTTGGCGTGCACCAATTGTTGGGGCTTTTTTTCTTGCCTTGGGACTTTTCTGAGTTTACGTGTGTTTTTAGCTGTGTGACTTTTAGCTAAGGGCTGTCCGTCCTTGAGCTCCCGAGCAGGCACGCATCCATTCCTGACGCAGATCCTGTTTTCTTTAGGCTCCCCCATCGGCTCCACCTTTGACTCATGGTGTGCGCGTTAATTAACCACCCCGCTGGCTGTAAGAGAAATACGCCGGCAAATCCAGGCTGACGATCCGCATGAGGAAAAATAGGGCAAAGGAAAGCTTGCTGTTAGAATAAAGAAATCTCGGCAACCAAAATTTGGTTCGCAGGAATGAAGCAGCGGTGTGTTCAACAACAAATTGCCAAAGGAGCTACACACACACACACAAAAAATCAATACAGTTGATGAATCACCTGCTATTTTACAGTTAAAGATATTAATTGCTAATGACCTTCAGTATTTGTGTGTGTGAGCATCAAACAGGAGGAAGCACAGTAACTGTCCCAAAAATCTGGCTTATGCGGAAGACCCGGACAGCGGTTTCTTATTGTTGGGGCTTTCTGTTTGAACACGAGGAAATTTAACAGAATTTAATAGAAAAATGGAGTTGAGCACACAGTTGAATAGCGGAAAAAAAAGAGTATTTTATATATTAAAAAGTGCTCCTAATGACATCTATTCTCATAATAGTGTTTTGTTGAATGAATGGCTTGGACAAAAGCGTTGGTAAATTGCCCGAAACGAGACTGCCTGACACTCCGATAGCTGCTAATGGCAGGTAGCTCCTTGACTTCTTGTTATATTTCTTTCTTGCGTTTAATCCGATCCTTCTCAGCCCATTATGCAGAAGGACACCGCTTTGCTTAAAGGCTTATCGATGGCGCCAGGCGTTGGAAAAGATCCGGGTACATTTTCAACACCTTTTTGCAGATGGGCCTCGCGTGTCCTGTCGCCGTTCAGCAGAGCTTCGCTGAGGTTGGAAACCTCCAAAGAGGACCCCTGGACAGACTTTTCCGCTGCTCAGTGGCGGTGAATCTCCCCGGGGGAGCGGAGCTATCGGCAGCCGCTCCATCACTAACCACGCAGGACATTTTTTCATTTTAACTCCCATTTTTGCTCCTTTTTCCAGTGGAATGATACTTACAGAGCGGGAGGTAAATCTCTCTTAATCTTAACGGTATCGTCGGGCTCTGCTGCCCTAATCTCGCCTTGTCTCCACCGGGTGTTTCTATGGCAACTCCCCGGGGAGTTTTCCTGTTATCTGGGTGAAGTTAACTGGAAACAAGTAAATATGCTTGAGATGAAGTGGTGTTGGAGAAGACTGATGTGGCCTTCAGAGCGTGGTCTGGAAAAAAGCCGAATTATTCGCAGGAAACTTCCCCCCATAAGGGGCTTGAAGCTCCCGCAGTCAAAGCTTTTTGCCTAAAGTGCCTTTGCCCTCCGTGGTGCCAGTGCGGTCCCACGTAGAGGCAAATTCTGCTGCATTAATAACAGACCATACGGAGCCCAAACCGGCCAAGCCTGGAGGTGCCTCGCCGGGGACTGGGATTTTCACAGGCAGTTTGAGAAGATCGATAGTCCCCGTTCTGACCAAATTATAATAAACCTGGTGTCATGTCTCATTAGCAGGCATCTGCCTGTGGTTTCATGCCCTGTGGGTGACATCCATCTCCCAGCTCGTCCTGGGGCTGCCAGGGGGAAGCAGCACCGTTACCACCCACCCCTCCGGCATCGCTGCTGGGAGGGGGCTGCGCTCCCGAAAGTGGGGAGGACGGATGGGACCGGCTGCGGGGATGCTCCAAGGGGAAGGAGGTCCCTCTGCCAGGAGCTGGGGGGCCGTTGTGGCAGCTCTTCTCCAAATTAATAAACCCAGATTAACTCAAGTTGGAAGATTTGTGTCCCTAGTCAAAGCCCTCTCACTTCACCCTCCCTCCCGTTTCAAGGCCGTGGATGGGATCTTTCCAGGTTGGTGGTGTGACTGACCTTAATATGCTTTTTCTTTGCGTTTCAGCCCACCACAGGCCAAGCTGTTGGGACGCCAGCGGCTATTTGAAAGCTGCCAAACCTTTGCTAGCTGGCGAGTGTTGCTCTTTGGGCTTGAGAAACATCTCCGCTAGAGAGCTGTGACCTCCCACTGCCGTCACCCCGGGGAATGGAAAACCTGGCTCCTCTGCGGCGCGAGCGGAGATACCAGCCGGCTCCTTCGCCCGCTTTTAATTTTTTTTTGGATACCGGCCACGGGTGGCTTATCATCGGTTCTGAGCCCCAAAGCCGAGGTGCTGATTCTAATCTGAGGCTGCAGCCGGGTTTAAATCTTTATCTGCAATCGGTGAGTCTGAGCGCTGAGTGTGCAGAGTCGTTATTAGATTATTAAATCAATGACACTCAGGTTATTAGTCACACTCATCCGCATTACCTGACACTGTAATGATGTTCTATTTTTACTTCCAGCCTGCTAATGTCCCAGAGGTACTGAAATTATGACCAGAAAATTAATTTCTATACATTTGAACAAGAAATAGAAGTATAGGGAATAATCCCACATCGACAGTATAAATCCTGATGGAGTTGTTTAGGAAAGCAACGGGGAAAGGGAGAGGGTTGAGAACTGCGTCTCACACGCAGCCTTCCCTCCATGCTGCCATGCCAAGCTCTGATGGGTACGGTGGTTGCTAATAACTGGGCCAAACTATTTAAGCTTGTAACTCATTCGGGGCAATTAGGACTCCTGAGCTGGCATTAATGATTTCACTCGCTGGGCCAACACTTTCTTGCAGAATCGTGTCGCAACGGGCTTTTATTCAGGCGTGAAATCAACCCCAGTAAACAGAAAAAGGCCAGCACATGGCAAGATGTTGTTTATGTTTTCAAAAATTGCTCCTTAAGCACAGGCAAATTATCATCCCAGCCCCCAGGTTGGGTTAAGAAGGGGGAGGCCCGATCTGACGCCGCCTGAAGACTGAATTCGGTGTTATTTCTGCTCCGTGTGACTAACCATCTGCAAGTCGGGAGGAATCCGTTACTGCGGAAAAATACCACGGGGGATGCTCAAAGTCCATCCCCGCCCTCGTCTAGCGGAGCGGTACTTCCATCCCACCCCTGCAGCCAGCAGAGAGGTGGCCCTAAGGTCTCTGCTCCGCTCCCCCCACTCGAAGCCCCTGGGTGTTGGGGCTCAGGGGGGTGCAGGCGTGGGGTGATGCTGGAGCGGGATGGGGAGAGCGCTGGGGCGGGTGTAGGGACCGGAATGGAGGGAGGAGGGTGGCTGGAAGAGGCGCGTTCCGCCAGGGAACCCGCAGCCCCCAGACAGATCTCAGCCGGCGCACGCACGACTTTTATGGGGAGGGGGGGGAAAACAGAGGAAATTGGGGGGAGCATATGGTGGAACACCCCACGAGGGAGAGCCGTTCGCAGCCTCTCCCCACGCCGCCCACAGCCCCAGCGACTCGCAAGTTCCCTCAGCTTATCGATTACCGGGTGCAAAGCTCCACGTTGCTTAATTATAACCGGGTTTTAATGCGTGTCTTCACAGCGTGTTTGTTTCATGCTTGCAGTTAATTCCGAAGCGGGGGGAGCATATGGTGGAACACCCCACGAGGGAGAGCCGTTCGCAGCCTCTCCCCACGCCGCCCACAGCCCCAGCGACTCGCAAGTTCCCTCAGCTTATCGATTACCGGGTGCAAAGCTCCACGTTGCTTAATTATAACCGGGTTTTAATGCGTGTCTTCACAGCGTGTTTGTTTCATGCTTGCAGTTAATTCCGAAGCGCTCACTGTGCCAGAAATGGAGCGGGGCGACTTTCTGAGGTCCTCAGCTGGGGAATTTCCACCGAAAAATGGAGATGTGCGAGTGCGAGAGTGGGGGTAGGCGTTGTCGGTACCTGCTAAATGCGTGTTGCCGGATGCCCTCGTGAGCAAAGTTTGTAGTAGAATTATAATGAGCCGAGTTGTTTAGGTGTAATTAAAAGATGGGGTGAGGACTTGCATGGAAATCCTTATCTCCAAGCTTTGGGAAACCTTGCTAATAAGACGTAAACATTTAGCAGCTCAGCTGGAGTACGGCGCGCTCTTTGGTTTAACATTAAAGGGGCATTGTCAAGTGGTTTTAATTAATTAGCTAGGTTTTAAATGAAATCAAATCAATTTGGAGCAGTTAGGCTCAAAATTAAAGTTGTTTTCACCTGGTGGGAAATGTCCTTCAAATTCTGAACATCTTAAAGACGATGAAAATTAAAAATGCCTTTAAGAAATTGCATCCGTATGGTTCCCTTTCCTTATCCCATTTACCCAGAGAACGACCAGTGCTCTGACGGATCTGGCATTACTGTAATCGCTATAACAACAGTATGTCTAAATTAGAGCCTTTTTGTCTACGGATGCCACAGCCGGCATTTACACGGCATCTTCCAGGTGTGCAGCACGCAGAACCCGTGTCAACCCTGGCTTATAGGGTCTTGAATATACGGTTTTCCCTTTTTATTACAGCTTCTCATGGTGCAACACAGCCCTTATGCTGACAGGTAAATGAGGAAGGTGAGCAAAGGGGTCAGTCTGCAGGTCAGTAACGTGATTGCTGGACGTGGGTGGGATACGGACGTTTGACGCTCAGCCTCCAGTTTCTGTGAGCTCTCTGCCCACTTTTTTGGCCACATTGGGGAGTGGGACAGAAGTTGCGAGAATTACAAAATTCTTACAGGTGTGGTGCAAACCCACCGCTGGGAAGGGGAGGGGAGCCCAAACGAGCGCCTGAGAGGTGAGGTCAGGGAGGGAGGCGGCGGATGCAATCCAGTTCTCCGGTGGGTGGAGGAGAGTGGTTTCTGGTTTTCTCCTTTGTGTTTTTGGAAAACAAACGCCATTCTCGATATTGACTTTTTTTAAAAGCAAAAAAAAAAAACAAAACCAAAAAACCCAAAGCAAACAAACAACAGAGCGAGAGTTTAGGGCCTTCTTATTAGGCCAGCACAATACCATATATTATCTTAGATGCTTTGTGTTAGATTTAGGGGGGGAAAAATCAACACAAGCTCCCTGTGACACAATAGGCCATAAGTGCTGGAAGCCGTTATGCCCTATTATGCGAAGGCGTTGCAGTCTATTGAGTAAATAATCTACAGATTAAAGCTTTCGAAGTACACAGCAACTTGATAGGTAACCAAAGAAGCCAGTACGATATGTCATGTCAATAAGAGGAGGATTAAGGTCCCTCACACTTGGTGCAGTGACAGAGTCTGTATCTGCAGCAACCCGGGGTTAAACAAAAGCAGTTTGCCTTTTAAAAAACCCCAAACCCCTGCAGTGCAGTTGTGCTCTGGGGATGGGGACGGGGCTTCGCAGAGAGGCAGCTGCTTCTGCGTTAATTTATTGCAAGCCAAGGATGATGGTGCCACATCAGAGACTGCGCTCCCTCTCCACACCCCCCCTCAGGCTCACCTGCTCCTGGCCCACGGGTGGCCCCAGCTGGGGCCATCAGCCACCGAAAAAGGAGCAAATCGGTGGGTTTTGGGGGTAGCTCCCAGTCCGCTTTATGGAAATAAAGCAGAGCGCTTTGCCCCCTGAAATCTGGGAGAAGTGTGCGCATGGAGAGCATTGCTGCGAGGCCAACCATCCATCCACGCCGGGCAGGGTGCCCGCGACGCCGCTCCTCTCCCCTTTGCCGGAGCCCGGCTCGGGGCTCCTGCAGTCCCCGGGGCATCCCCGTCCTGCACCTCCTTCTTTTGCAGAGCCCTCCTGGCTAAGGCGCATCCCGCATCCTGCCTCCCCCCCGGCATTTAATTACTCCAGGTTTCCAGTCGCTCTGGTGAGTCTAATATGAGCTATGTAAATTCCTCCCAAGAACGATAGGATTTTGACAGCCCGATTTGCCTCGCAGGCATCCTCAAACCAGCTCATTTTCTCCTCCCTGGAATTTTTGAGTGGTCGGGTGGCATTTGATTATCATTGGCTGGCATAGCTGAGCTCTGGGTTTGAGCATAAAGATATTTTAAATTTAATAGGTTTAAGATGTCATTATTTCCATGCTGATGAATTTATACTTGTAACCAGAGAAACTTAGAGCATTTAATGAACTTATTTAGATATCATGGTGCAAGCTTTAAACCCAATCCCCAGTATAAAATTAAATCATGTTGGATAAAAACTAACACCCAGAAGCAAAAACTGAACTGGGTAAATGAGTGAATTTCAAAAGACAGAATAAATACAGACAGAAGGCACCTAGGGGACAGATTTACTAAGAGTTTTTGCACTGTTTTCAATGGGGCTTGTAATAGCATGAAAGTATTAAATCTGATTTACTAGAAAGGATTTGTACAGTATTTCCTCGCCCGCTGCCCAGTGCCAGCAGCCCCTTCCCCACCTCTCCCAGCACAGGAGCTCTGGACACAGCCGAACGCTCGGGGCAGAAAGCTCCAGCTTTGCTGAGGAGCGCGCAAGCAGCCAGGCAAGAGAGTGATGTGACCGTTGGGTGATCCAAAAAAGGATCCACAATGTGTTTCTGTGAAAATCAATTCTAATTCCAAACGGGTCGATAGGGAGCGGCCCCCGCTGCACCGGCCGGGAGGTAGATGCCGCACGCTCACTCGTGGGACGGTCCTGCCCACCCTCCCCAGCACGGCTGGGGTTTGGGTTTGCCGAGGCTGAGACCCCCCTATGGGAGCTTTGCAATCTCCTTCCTCGTGCCAAGGCATTTCTCAATATCTTTTATATTCCATAAAGTTTGTGCAAGTAACGTATCCCCTTTGGTGATAAGGGAAACTTCAGTTTTCCCCATAAAGACTTGGTCATGTCACGTGTGGGGGGGTGATAACACACAGGCCAGCTTTGGAAACACCATCAGTGATCTTATTTTTTCTTCTTTTAAACAATTAGAGAGCCCAGGTGAGGAGGCTCTTTATTTACTCCTGAGGACCTCATTCAAGATGTAAGTACTGATGAGCTTCTCTAGTAGTGACTGTTATCAAATTCAGCGTCTCTGTGGAAAAAACGTCCTACCACAGCTATATTTCATTTTAAAAGAAGAAGCTAAAGGAGAATGATGAAACAGAAGAAATCAGAAGGAATTAAATTAAAAAGTTTAAAAAAAAAAAAGGAATGTTGCCTTAATGTTACCTACAAGCAGTGATTCCTCATTTGATGCTTACCAAAAGCATGTGAGTCCTTCCAGTGCCTAAAGGGGGCCTACAGGAGAGCTGGGGGGGACTTTTTACAAGAGCGTGGAGTGATAGGACGAGGGGAATGGCTTCAAACTGGAAGAGGGGAGATTTAGATGAGATATTTGGAAGAAATTGTTGCCTGTGCGGGTGGTGATCCCCTGGGGCAGGTTGCCCCGAGAAGCTGTGGCTGCCCCATCCCTGGAGGTGTTCAAGGCCAGGTTGGACGGGGCTTGGAGCAACCTGGGCTGGGGGGAGGTGGCCCTGCCCAGGGCAGGGGGTGGGTCTGGGTGATCTTCAAGGTCCCTTCCAACCCAAACCCTTCTGTGATTCTGAGTGCAGCAGACAGCAAGCCAGCGGGCTTGGACAGCAGAAAAGAATCACCAAAAGGGCTTAACAGGACGAGGCTTTCACGAGATTAATCTTCTATGGACTGGTAACAGGTAGGAAACCAGGATTAGGAATAAAGTCCAATGTCAGTTTTCACAGTGGGTGGAAATTAGAGTAGAAATCCTGCAGGTACCTGTGTTGGGCGCTGTCGGCGTATTCCCAAACGATCTGGAAAAAAGAGGTGAGTGGTGAGGTGGCAAAGTCTGCAGGTGACACAGATTTATCCAGGCTAGCCAGACCCAGAGCAGAGGTTTGCAGAAGGATCTTAGAGAAATAAGTGGCTGGGTGATATAAACTGGCAGGTGGAATTCAGTGCCAGTAAGTGCAAATTAATGCCCTTGTTATAACAGGTCTACCTACACATACAGAATGACGGGCTTTGAATTAGCACTCATCCTTAAGCAGGAAAATGTGCTGGAGCCTTCATGGCTGCTCCTCTCCAAACACTGGCGCCATCCTCACCTGGAGGAACGCTCTGAGAACAAAGAGCATCGCTATGCCAAGGTTTAGTCCCTGCACACCCACACCTCTGATCCCGCATGCAGGTCTGGTCGCCCAATGCAGAACGGCTGCAGGAGAACAAGAGAAGGTACGGGGAAGGCAACAAATCTCATCAGACATAGGCACAGCCTCTGTGATAGGAAAAAGCTACGTAAGTTTAGGGCTCTTGCTTGGAAAGGACATGATTGAAGCGAAAAAGGTAGAGGTCTGTGCCATTGTGAGTGATGTGAAGGTGGAGGGGGATGAGAGCTGCTTGTAATGCACGAGGTAGAGTGCCAAACTCCCGGTTTTGGGGAGAAGAGGGCTTTTTTCTTTATTTATTAATTTATTTTGAAGTGCAACGCTCAGCTGTACTGCTGAATGATCAGCCGCCAGTAGAGCGGGTCAACAATTTTCCAGCAGAATAGTTTCCCGAGCCACTTTCTGTTGGAAAACGCTGATTCGATGGTATCGAGATGCTCTGCGGGAACACGTCGATGCCATCAAAGCCGTCAGCAGAAGCCAGACATCTGCCCGGCCTCCTCGCCTGCTGCCCAGCTGGCTGGCTCCCTGGGACAGCTGGCCCCCCGCGCCGCAGCCAGCATCCCCTCTGATTTGTCGTTACTTTGTCGTCGTTCTATTTATATTGCATTTTTTTCCCCTCCATTTTCATCTTTACGTTCTATATCCAACATACTTAGAGCGTCGGAAAATCCCCTGTGGCCTATCAGAACATGGGGTGTCAAATCAAAGTGCCAGTCACGCAGTGAGAATAGTTTATGTTATAATTTAAATGAGTTTTAAACACGCATTTTAAGGCACAAAAATATACAAATGTAAAGAATATGTACAGTAAAAAGTTGGGCTTGTTTTTATTTATATATCACATCATATACTAATATAAAGTTATATTTTGGTGTTGCATGAAGGTTGAGTCTGCGAAGACAAAATGATACTTTATATTTGAATCTCTTTCTAACTCACTGGGCTAAATGGAAACGGCATTTTTGTAGGATGCAATTTCAGAATTTCACTCCCTGGGCCATTTCAATATTTTGCTGTGTTCGGTTGCTTCGTTTCAGAGATGCTGCCATAAAGAGCAGGAAAGATGGACTGGATGTTCTCTCTGCTTAAATGAAAATACCTGTTCTTAGCCCGAACCAAGGCTAATGTATCACTCCAAGCTGATGAGTTAGATTTTAAAGGTAGGTGGAAAGTCAGCCGTATGTGGGGTAAAATGAGCGAGCAAAACCCCTTCCTTAGCCAACACATCACTGTACGTGGGCGCAGGGTGAACTATGTAAAATACTCATCTTGGGAATACATGAGAAGAAATAGATAACTTTGTGACCTGGGATGATTTCCAGCATTTTTGTTTTGCCTGCAACAACTGACACCTTCGACAGAGCAGAAACCCGTTCAGTGGCCGCGCTGTGGGTGAGGTGGTCGCTGGCTGCAGGCGGTGCCAGCTCGCACGAGCCCACCAGCCCCGGGCTGAGCACTAGAGAAGAAACTCCTCTGCAAGTCGCAGCATGCTCATTTGGATTCCGAAGGCTCAAGTTTGGGCCATAAAATCGTGTGAATGATTCGAAGGGCTGATTTGGAGGTTGAGGGGGTTTTTTCCGTGAGCTAGTGGGTGGTGCTGGAGCAAGTTAGTGCTCCAGCTCATAGAATCCCAGCCTGGTGGGGGTGGGAAGGACCTCTGGAGCTCCCCCAGTGCCACCCCCTGCCAGAGCAGGGGCACCTCCAGCAGTGGCACAGGACGGCGTCCAGGCGGGTTTGGGATGGCTCCAGAGGGGGAGACTCCCCCACCTCTCTGGGCAGCCTGTGCCACTGCTCTGCCACCCTCAAAGTACCCTCATCACACTTATGAGACTCCTCTGCCCTCAGGAGGGGGGCCGTGGGGAGCCAGGCGATGGAGATGGTGTTTCAAGTCATACACAGTAAGCAGCAGGGGGATCCCACCCCACCATTGCCCCCAAACCCTGTGGTCACCACCATCACTTTTCTCTTTCTGGGGTTATTTTCAATAAACTCGAACACTTGGCTGAGATAACTTCAGCGCAGGGAGCCGCCGCGCCATAGGCCGCCATTAGCAATTAAAATTAGATAAACAATTAGCCCGTGAACTTGGCATTCGGACCACCGCTGCCTCGACAGCCACCGCAGGAACCTCCCGTGGCCACCGTACAGCCCGGCGTTCCCGGGGTCAGAGCAGCGCTGGCGGGTTGGGATGCGGTGGGATGCCTAGAGGAGGTGCCAGCATCGATGAGGGGACTCCGGGGTATACAGCATTATTTATTACACCTTCACTTTCCTTTTCTTCTCCCCTTCTTCATCAGGGCACTGGAGGGAATAGGAACATGCTATCTAATTTCCTAATTTTCCTGTCAGCTTTCTGGCTTTCAAAATGATTGCGGCAGAAATCTATAAAATGAGGATGAGGGAAGCAACCTTAATGCCATTGTAAATCTCCAAAATGGATGCAGAAACACAGTACTCAAATAGGAGTAAATAAAAGCAAGGAGAGATTCATTCCAGTTTTCTCCTCTGTAAACCTACTGGCAGCTCGGAATTATTCAGAAAACAACATTTAACTGAGAAAAAGGGAACCCTGTAAAATAGTAAAGATTATACCGTAAAGCTAAGCACCCTCCATAAATCATAGCTGGGAACATTGCTAAGTTAGAAACACAGTACTCAAATAGGAGTAAATAAAAGCAAGGAGAGATTCATTCCAGTTTTCTCCTCTGTAAACCTACTGGCAGCTCGGAATTATTCAGAAAACAACATTTAACTGAGAAAAAGGGAACCCTGTAAAATAGTAAAGATTATACCGTAAAGCTAAGCACCCTCCATAAATCATAGCTGGGAACATTGCTAAGTTATAGGAACCTGCA
>NW_009647735.1:7845382-7866417 GCF_000708025.1 Charadrius vociferus
GGGCCTGATTTACGGGAAACTCCGGTAAGTCTCCCCCGTTTAAAATAATACGGCGATAGTTTGTCGGTAGCGCAGGTCTGAGGGGAGAAGGGCGGGCATGGGGCAGGGGGCTCTGGTACCCAGCCTGGCGTTCTCCCCATCGCAATCGAGGACAACCCCTGCCTGTCCGAAGGGGTGAGTACTGCTGGAGCAGGTAAGGGGCTGGAGGTCCTGTCTCCCAGCTGGCATCTGGGATGGGGTCAGGACACACCAGCGGGCTCCTTCCCTGCTCCAGACACATTCCTGTGCGCTCACCTGAGGCATCATCAGCTTTTTCCTTTGAGATGAACTCCTCTGGGGCTTCGACTTGAGAAACTGCGGGGGAGATGCTCCAAACAAGCCTGCGAAGCTGAAAATAGCACACACCGGCGGCTGCTGCTTTCAAGATAAAGATGTCACCGGGTGAGTACCTCTAGGATGGTATATTAAGCCACACCATGATGTAGCACCCGGACCCCATGCAGCCCCCACGGGGCGGTGCCGTCTATCCGAGCCGTGCATCGCAGGCATGCGGGGATGTCCACGCCAGCACTCGGCTGCGGGGTGTTGGGGTGTGCTGGGGGGAACCCCGGGCTGCAGTGGCTCCCCGGGCAGGGCTGTGCCAGGCATCGTGTCCCAGAGGTGGACCACGCTATCTGCTCCCTCATGAGAGCCTCCATGGAGACTTTATCCTAAATATTGCCCCGGAGAACAAGCACTCCCCACAGCGGTCCCATGCCAGCAGGTTCAGGTGTAGGTCTGGCGACCAAAATACCCAGCATGAAACCAGTCCTCCCCGAACCTACTCTTCTTTTGAGGTTGGAAATGCTCTTTCCCACTCAGCCGCTCTCCCCAGGGTTCATGGTTTTTCAAGGTCACCGTCTCTAACAAGGTTGGGAGCGTCTCCTGATACAAAACGGCACAGCAGCTTATGGCGCTGATGTTAATTCTGCCCCCAGCCCCAGTCTTCTCATGTCTATTGTACGGTTCTCGCTCTCCTTTCTCAGCATTTCTGCAAGAGCATCACCTACCTGCAGGTGCTGGTGCAGGCTTGGTGGGGTCACTGCTTACCACACCAGCGGCTTTCCCAGGCGCTCACCAGGCTCCCTGTGAAAGCTGTGACCACAACGCTTTCCAAAAATGTGGCCAGGAGGAGGAACTGGATCCCACAGTATTTTTCTTCTTCTCCGGGTGAACTCGAGAACTGCTCACCGCATCCCTAACATCTGTGTTTAGCTCCTTGTCGCAACCCCTTTTTGTGCTTCGGTAGAAAAGGCATCACCGGCAGACGCAATTTCCTTCAGTGCTGGAATTGTGTTTATTTTACTGGAATTGTGCTCCATTTATCTGGTTGCAAAGGGACTAAGCAATTTATATTGGCAGCACTGAGCGTACCGAGATTGGCAGTGGTCGGGCACTCACGGCTTGTTACCCAAGGAAAGTTCAGAGCATACTAATTTATCCCGCCACGGAGCAGCAATAGAAGAAACGTACGGTTGGTATCAATCAGTCTTACATTAGTAACACTGTAAACATTTTTTTCAGATGGTAAAAGAGCCAATAAATCTGCTTTATTCTGTTTCATTGTAAGGTCCAGTTCTTCCTTTCCATCATACAAACAACTTCCAGGTAATGGAAAGGATATTGCATTCACTATTCACAAATCACAGTTTGACCTATTATTTGTAATTTTCAGTGCCTGCCTTCTTATGCGGTGTTCATAAAATGAGATTAGAGTGATTTACAATAGTGAGAGATGGAACAAGACTAAGAGGAGATGTGACTCATTAGACATTATCCTGTGGCTGTTGGAAGGAACCCGCAGCGCTCAGGAAGATGTGCTATGATTTTCCAAAGCGGTTTAGGGGATTTAGACATACCTTTGAGAGGGTTCAGCACCAAATGTCTGTGTTCCAGCTGAAAACATGACCCACCAGCCTTGCTCTTGTCTTGTATAAAACCAACCAAGGAGTCCCAATTGAAGGCTCCCAAAACTCCTTTCCGACCCGCTAGCTATCTTTGTGATATTGCTCAAAAATGGGGTCCTTTAAATGTTGTTTCACTGAGCTTTTCAAAAGCGAAAAACATGCTTTTATGTACATTCAACGTGGGGAAATTATACTTTGGTTCTAACTTATGGTGCTTCAAAATTATCAACGTTAGTTATGGTTCGAGTGCTTAGCTGCTGTACCTGGACTTAAGAAAGAACTTGTTTCCATGGTGGACCAAGCAAAAATACTCTTATCTCTTCTGTTAACAGGTATGAATCGGGCTTCATCGAGCAAATGGAAAAGAAAGAGGAAGGACACCCAGGGGTTTATTTTAATGAGCAAGGAAATGATCTCCAGCAGAAGCTGGTCCACCTGGTTGGAGTCATGGGTGGTACTGGGAACAGGTGAGTGGGTTCTTGCCCGGCCATTTGGAGGGCGGTAATAGCCCCCCAGTTCAGTATCTCCTGCTGCTTGGTTTTCTTTTCCTGAGCACCTGCATGTTTCTGCCAAACTGTTTAGTTCATCTCTCTAAAAAAAAAAATAAAAAAAATTGCTTGTCAAGAAGCAGTCCTTGTTTCTGTTCTCTGCGAGCAGACAGGATCTGTAACAAATGACTCACATGCAGTAATTACACTCTATTTCTTCCTATCTTGCATTGATTATTCAGATGTAGAAAGAATAGTTCTCTCTTGAATAAAAGAAAAGATCTGAAGACCCAAATATTGGATTGGTGTTATTTTTTTTTTCTTTTTTTTTACCCCTCCTTTGTTTTTCAGGTACTGTTTACAGCCACGGTATAGTGAGGAGATGAAACATGTATAAACAGAACCTCCTGTCAGGGTGCTTGTAGTTTATGTTTGCTTAAAGGACTATTTTGTGTCACCTCTTTGTATTTTAATAGTCAAAATAAATTTTGCATAATAATTCAACTCCTCTCTACTGCCTGTAATGCCTATCTGCATTTTTCTGATGGATGTTTGTATTTGTTTCCTATGATTTACATGACCTGACGTCTCATATAATGAGCTTCCCAGCGCAAATGCCATTTGTGATACTCCGTGCAGCACTAATCTATCATTTGATGACCTTACAAGTGCTGGGGTCACAGATTCAATCAGTAAAACGTTTTAGGATGTAATTAATTAATTTTCCCCTCCCCAATCTACAACTGTTCACTTAAAATTTGATGAAAGCAATGTTTTTTTTGGTAACACTTCTTCAATACATACGGTTTGTTTGTGTAATCAATCACGCTAAGTTGGGGAGTTCTTAGTATTCATGGCTTTGTCTTGCTTGAAACTTCCAAATGTTTATTTTTCCAGCATAATTTAATAGTTTAATTAGCCAAGCAACTAGCTACTGTACTTTTGAAAGTACGCTCAGGTTGTGATTTAATAACGCGGTTTTGCCTTTGCTCAGGCTGGGCTGGATTGCCCCACGCGGGCAGCGGCGCTGGTCCGACTACGAGCATCACTGCCCGGCGGGCTGCATCCCACAGCGACCTCGCACGAGGCTGAGCCGTGCCACGGCCCGTTGCGAACCGCGATAGATCTGTTGGCTCTCTGCTTTAGGCCTCTCAGCAAACGAAAAAAGGGACCACATGGTATTGGCCTTTAGCATCCTTTGCTTGCGCCCCTGTTGCTTAAAAGGTCAGGCAAACCTCGGGAGGGAGGATTGCGGGATGACACAAAGAGCCACGGGATTTTCATGCTGTGGTTCAGGCCACCCTCTGGGTTGTTTCCAAGGGTCCATGCAAAGCTGCTAACAAAAGGTAGGCTTAAATTCCCTATCCTGGGATTTGCATCTTCGCCAGAAAGCCGTTGGGACCTGCCCACTGGGGAGCACTGACACCCACTGCAGCAGCACGGCCGTGGTCTCCTGGGGTGCATTAAAAGAGCATGGCCAGCAGGTGGAGGGCGGTCATCCTTCCCCTCTGCTCTGCCCTGGGGAGGCCACATCTGGAGCACTGTGTCCAGTTCGGGGCTCCCCGGGTCAAGAAGGACAGGGAACTGCTGGAGAGGGTCCAGCAAAGGGCTACAGAGATGATGAGGGGACTGGAGCATCTCTCTGCTGAGGAAAGGCTGAGAGCCCTGTGGCTGTTCAGTCTGGAGAAGAGAAGGCTGAGAGGAGATCTTATCAATGCTGATCAATATCTAAAGGATGGGTGGCAAGAGGATGGGACCAGACTCTTCCATGGTGCCC
Source organism: Charadrius vociferus (assembly GCF_000708025.1). Lineage (NCBI taxonomy): Eukaryota > Metazoa > Chordata > Aves > Charadriiformes > Charadriidae > Charadrius > Charadrius vociferus. The sequence goes on from NW_009647735.1 coordinate 7,849,594, forward strand.
AGCGACAGGGGCAACGGGCACAAACTGGAACACGGGAAATTCCATCTCAACATGGGGAAAAACTTCTTTCCTGTGAGGGTGGCAGAGCAGTGGCACAGGCTGCCCAGAGAGGCTGTGGAGTCTCCTTCTCGGGAGATATCCAAAACCCACCTGGATACTGTCCTGTCCAACCTGCTCTGGGTGACCCTGCTCTGGCAGGGGGGTTGGACTGGATGATCTCCAGAGGTCCCTTCCAACCTTCACCATTCTGTGATTCTGTAACCTGGTGCTGTTGTAACGTCCGTCCATCCCAGAATTCCAGCTTTCCAGCAACCTTCACCAAAACAAGGGGATGAGCTTCCCGGCACCTGAGGAACATTGCAAACCTCAGCTCTCCGCTTGTCCCACAAAGACCGGTTTGACTCCTGATCTTTCTAAAATAAAGTGCTTCACTTTTTGACGGCTCTCACCCTGGAAATGGGAAATGCAAAAGTCCAAATTTTTGCTGCTTTTCTGGAGCCCTAATTAAGATATGCCAATGTGCAGTGTTACCTAAAAGGCTGTACCATACAGGTGAGACACACGGATGTCCCCAGCCCTGGTGTAAGTTATCAAAGGTCTGGCATTTTCTCTCTGCTGTGTTTTGTAGATTTTTGTTAGCAACAGAAGCAGGTGTATTCTTGTGTGTATGCAGGCCATCTTTTCACTTAATAATGAGAATCTCTCACTTAGAGATGGCTCTGGGCTCGTCCTCCAGGCCTCTGTTGGGAGAATGAGATGCAATCTTTGCCAGCAGCACTCAGGACTAAGCTGCTGAGGCAGCTTGGAAGGAGCAGAAAGCCCTCAGTGGCTTCGAAATGAATTCCCCGAGATGCTGTTATTATGTTAACAAGTTTTCTTTTATCCTATCAAGGTCTTAGGGAATCTTTCTATTGACCATTAAGGCAAAGCAAGACAGAACACGCTGAAATCGAGAACTGAATGCTTATGGATGGAAATCCTATAATGTTATGATTCGATTTCTCTTCAGGTAAATATGATTGTTTCTGCAATCCTGCTGCTTGGCTCACCAAAGCCCAGGAAAAGACTCCGAGGGAAAGAAGACAGAGATGTGGGGGAAAACATAAAAATTGGGACAATATTCCAAATCCGCCTGATAAATTGAGCTTGGAAGAAGCACAGCTACGTCTTTGGGGGACAGCAGCCCTTTAGCGCAGGGCAGTAGAGTTTGGAAATAACACTGGTGGCATCTCCCTGGGCTTGGTGGCTTTTGTAGAGGGCATCACACGACAGCAAAAGCTCTTTAGAGTGAGGGGTTGAACCGGTGTTGGGAACACATTAGATGAGCCCAGTCTGCTAATCCAGTCCCTGCTGCTGCCTGTTTGCTGGACCAGCATCATCCCACGTGGAGCTGACCCCATAACAGCATGGCCTGTGTAAGGAGGCAGCTTTGGGAAGGTGGTGTGGTGGGGACAGAGATGGGGAGGCAAGTCCCCAATGTGGCTTCAGTCACTGCTCCGCAACTTGCTAGAAAGATCTCTTTCTCACAAATGATGTTTTCTTTCCACTGTTTTGAACACACTGTGGGTAGTAAATCACAGCGACGCTTGGTTGGAATAATGGACTGATGTGAAGTGGTGTAGCCACGTGTTTTGCTCATAGGCTGTAGCCGTCACTTTGATGGAAAACAGGCAGGGAATGCAGTGGTCCGATGTGTTTCGGGGCAGCACCTTAGACCCATCCAGCCCCACAGTGCGGCTCGTGGCTATAAACACACATGGGCATTCACAGAATTAAAGCTTAAGATATTATTTCACTGGGAATGGGCTGTATCCAGCATGAGACACGATCAGTCTTCAGAACAATACGTACAGGTCTGCTATATAGACTACAGCCATTGTTATAGGGGGAGCATCGCTGTTGCTGCACAGACTTCTTGCCGTGGTATTTGGGCTATGTAGGATCTGTGTTTTCTTTGAAATGTTAGAGGTCAGGAACGACTAGTCCCAGCTAAGAACTAATTGCCTGGAGCAAAATTTCTCTGTAGTGAGAGAGTATGGAAGTAGCATCTGAAACTACAAAAAAAGTCACTGTGCTTTTTGCTCTATCAGCAGCCTTTAATGAAATTTTGAAGGGGGAAAAAATTGCTTCTTGGCTTAAAGCATGAGCTATGTTATTAATCTCTGCAAAGGAGTTTTATAATTGAAACACTGATGGAATGGCAGCTCCACTGACTCAAATGATGACCTACCAGTATCTAACAGGCATATATGAGGCTGCATAATGCTATGTCATGATCGTAAGAGTTCCCGATAATGCGGGCAGGTTGAAAACGATGCCTTATGCTCTTAGCTAAATTCCGTCCTTTAAAATTGTTTTTTCACCATCCTTATGGCATCTGGTTTCTGTGTGATACCATAAGGACTCAGACTGTCCCGCAAGGTCACAGGTACTGCAGGGGGTGTCTTTGGCAGGTTATTGGCATGGCTTATGTTGCCTGTAGGTAAAATAGCATTACCCTGTGCTGTCATTTTTATCAGTAGTTTTAAAAAGAAAAGTGATTTTAGTACTTATGCCGACTGTGTCTGTGGTCTCAGGTCAGTCATTAGGAAAGACCAGAGCGTTCTCCATACCGCTCTCCTCAACCTCGCGGCCAGACTGTGTGTTTGAAAGACAGTTTCTTGGCCAGCTTAGCTTGAGGGCCTCTTGGCCAAGCCAGAAGCTCAGCTTTTCCCAGCTCATCCTGGTCTGCATATCTTATTTTGGGTTTTTGCTCTAGTTTGCTGTTTGTGCTCCAGTTTGCGCAGCCTGAAGGAAACCAGGACCTCGCAAGGGCTGATGCGCTCAGGGAGACCTGCTCAGATCTGCTCTCTGAAACGCAGACATCTAACAGTAATTTTTATTCTGATTTCTCTACATTTTCTTCTGCTTGAGGTTTCAGAAAAACTGCAAAGAAAGAGACATACAAATTACTAGTCTCAGCCTGTGCCTTTCTGTGTGCGTTTCTGATTAATACACACCAACATGCCTTCATTATCGCCCTGTTTTGTACCTACCCGTCAGATATGTAAAGCAACACCAATATCAGAAAATTTCATCATCTTCTTCCCTTTGTTTGAAAGTAGGTGAATGTGCAAATGAGGTAAGATACATTAAAAAAAAAACAAACCCAAAACAGACTGTGAGAAATAGGTTTCGCTTTTTAAATAACAATTTCCTTCCCTAAATGGGAATGCCTGTGGGCTCTCCCTGCCTCGTCCTTTTCATCCGGGCAAGTGGGAAAACTTTAGGAAGACGAGAGGTGAAGAGGAGACGGGAAGAGAAACCCGTCTTGGAAGGCAGAGCTGGGAGGCGGTGGGGAGGTCCTCGCTGGTGGGAAAGGCAGCAGAGGGCACTGCACGGGCAGGCAGGAGCTGCCACGTTCCTGCCTTGAGAGCTTTGAAATACGGCCAGTTATTTCTGGCGTTATCAGATTTCCGCCCTGGCTATTTAGACCTCACATTTCTCCTTAAACAAAGCGCGTCTTTCACTTGCCAAGCAGACACGTCTCCATGAGAAGGGCGGTGCAGAGAAACCAGACCTTTCCTGGTGCCACGGACCAGCCCGGCTCTGCAGCACCATTGTGGTTTCCCCATGGAGATGCACTCCATTTTGGACCCCTTATGGGTACTCAAAATGTTCTTCCTTAAGGATATCGAGGAGCCATCAGTGCCACAGACACCCACATTTTGCTGCTCTCTCCTGATCCTGAGAGCTTATGAAAAATGATGCCCTGGTTGTATCGACTGGTTTAATATCTTCACTTTATATTTATGGTACAGGCAGTTCTTTGTGCGCCTTTTAAATGTTACATTAAAATACAGAGTGGCACCAGCTTTAAAGAGTTGAAGCACAAAAGCTCCTTTCCTGCTCTTGTCTCCTATCGTGAAGAATTTGCAAAACTCTCAGGGAGGCTCTTGAATTACGGCTCTTCCTCTTCCTCATGATGCATGGAGAAAATAAATGTATTATTAATCTGCCCACTGTCAGAGATCTCTGCTCTCGCTCTCTCTCTGTCTGTACACAAGGAGACAGATTGACAGGAACAGCAGACGTATGCAGAATTGCCGAGCGCGCTCCCAGGCTGGTGAATCACCAAATGCTCGGGATGACGAGATGCTCGGTTTGAACCGGGGCTGCAGAGCCCTGAAGGGATTTGGTGTAGGAAGGTAACCGTGAGGAGCATCTTGGTCCACGGGATCCTTCAGATGTTTGCAAGAAGCTCTTTTTTTTTTTTAATTTTTTAATTTTTTAATTTTTTTTAGGCTTGTTGGTTTGGGGGCAGCCAGCTCAAGACACGGTGAACAGCATTTTTGGAGGACTTTGGAGGACAGCCTGTCTGAAGCGTGTGGGTGCAGTGCCTGCAGGGAGGGGAGCGGGTTGGGTGCGAGCCCCAGCGCTTGGTGGGGATGCCGGGAGCGGTGGCCTGAAGAAGGTCAGGCGGAGGGGACATCCCATCTCTCCCTGAGTTCCTTGGTGTGTGGAGAGCAGCCCGGTGCCCACCAGCAGCACCACAGAACTCCTGCTGGGACTCTGCCCTCTTTCTGCACAAGACCACGCGGTGTGGCCTTGTGCCTACATCTAGGAGGAGGGGGGGGGGGATCGAGCGGGACCAGGATCTCAGCAAGGGCTTGTTTTAGCTGTGGAGAGCAAGAGCCAAGGCGGGAGCCGGCAGATGTGAACGTGTCTCCATCGTGACTCAGCCCCCGTGGGATGCGTCCCTCCCCCAGGGGAAGCCCAGCAGCACAGAGCACGGCAGTGTACGCCCGCATCTTGCCGAGACTCCTGCCGAGCTCTGCCTTGGCTCCCAAAGAAAAGAGGGATTTCATCTGCATGTGTAGATTTGGGCTTTCCTACTGGGGCTGTGAGGTGCCCCACCTAAGGAGAGGGATTGCGCTCACAAAGGAAAGAGCCTTGGGGAAGCAGGGAGGGACTTGCTCAGGTGAACGTCTTGGGCTGGAAGGTGATACCAGAACTGCTGTGGGTGTTGGTTACTCTCCTCCATAGAGAGGACGGCCCTTGGCCAGGCTCTTCTTGGACTGTACATCCTCCTTCCAGCTCAGGGTGAGGGGATGCTCTTATGGTTTGAAGAACCCACAATTTATTGTCCTTTAGACAATTATTCTCTCACCCGATGGCCCCTCCCCACCCGGGAAGGAGAATTGGAAAAAACAAGGAAACCCGAGGGGCGAAATATAAACAAATTTAATAGAATAAGACTAGATAATTAACATTAATAACACTAAACAACCAGTATTGATCCCAATACCAGTATAAAATACCCAAGGACTATCCCCAGCCCCTTCCATCGGTAGGAGCCGTGCGCTCCCCGCAGTGACAGCCCATGTGGGACACTGCCAGCGCTGCGGCTTCGGGAGGAAGGGACGGGCTCAGGGCTGCGGCACCGGGGCGAGGAGTTCTCGGGATGGCAGCCGTCACGGGAGAGAGAGGACTCCTCAGCAAACTTTCTAATTGATATGGAATGTGCTGTTCATGGTATGAACTAACCCTGTTGGCAGCTTGGGTCCAGTGCCCGGGTCTCGCTCCTCCTCATCCCCGCACCCGGCGAGCTCGAAAACACCGAGACCTCGAAACCCGCACACCATCGCTGGCTGTGAAGTAAGTATTTTCACAAATTCAGACACTGGAGTCTTCTAAAAGTGCAGTTTTCCCAAGCTTTAGAAAAGACCTCACTGCAAAGTAAAATTACTGACAGAAGATAATCCCACGTCGCTCAAACCAGGGCAGATGCCCAGCAGGAGATGGGGTGCTGGCACATCCCAGTGACGTCTATGAGTATCACAGCACAGAGATGTTGTTTGCTTGCTCTGCCGTGCTTCTCCCTCCCATACGGACCGGTTCCTTCATCTGTGCATAGCCCCGGTGGGAACGTTCTCACATTCAGAAGGAACTGGTTTCATATTGTATCACACAACTCCTGGGTGGTTTGCTTTTTGTAGCTCCCAGAGCTTAGCTGCAGAGCTTTACAGCTTCTAGAAAGCCTAGATTTATCTGGAAGAAGACGACCAGTATAACTCACCCTCCTACTCCCCCAGATCGGAATATTTTCTATCAAAAAGCCTGCTGGAGTATCGGCACCAAGCACTGCTATGCTACAGCAGCAGAGACGACCACATATGTGCCATACATATAACATGCAGCGTGATGGCAAGGGGCATCTAGGGAGATAAAGCATCTCCCAGTGCCTGCGTAGCAAAGGTCCTACCACCTTCTTAGCCCTCCATAGGAGGGTTTGAGAATTTTGGCTTGTGGTTTCGGGTTCCTGGGGACAAGAAATTTTGCCTTTCCTGGTCCAGAGCATGAGGCTCAGCACGGGACAGTGGTTACAGGACATCTGGTGGCAGTGGGCTTGGGAAAGCCAGGCAGGGTGTTGCATCTTGCCCACTGCATGAGTCCCCGACAGAGCAGAAGAAGGGTGGGAGAAAAGCTGTGCTGGCCACGTGAATTAGTAACGCCTGTTTTATGGCTCAGTTTTAATGTTTTTGCTCTGTTGTTATTCTGCCGGTGCTTTGTTAGTTCTGTTTAGTGCTTAGCGAGGCCATCGCTCTCCTTATTGCGTGCAAAAAAACTGCTGTTTTCTTCCAGAAGCTCCCATTTGTGTTTCCTCCTCTTTTCTGAATCCCTTTGGAGGACGGTCAGGGTCTGCTCTCATTCTGAGCACTACGGGGTGTTGAGAGGGAAGGTCGTTTGTGTTTGTATGAGCAAGTTAACGTTCTGGCGACATGTATTGATGCTAATTGATTTCCTGTCTCTTTTCCATGTCCAAATGATCTGCTATATCACCGCTATAAATATCAATAACCTCCTGGCTGAAAAACGTAGCACAAAGTCATCGCCTCATTGCTGCATGTGCAAAGGGCAAGAGAAACACCAGCTGCTGATCATCGTGTAGGTCTTGTGCACTACAAGTGTCATAAAGAGGCAAACGAAACCGCTGACCCTGTGAAAACAGAAGTTTAGAAGGAATGCAACGGACGAGGAACGCAAGAACAGTGTGACTTGATGTGAACTGTCTGGAAGCCCTGTTCAATAGGTGGGTAAGGTTGAGCAATACCCGGGCTTTGCAGTTGATGAGACCTCTCTGAGAATTTGGTCTGGCCTAGAAATACTCAGGAGAGGAGGGTCCCTCCACTGAGTCGTGCATTAAACCAAATTTCTTGTGCTTGGCCAAGGCCATACCTATTCCTTGACATCTCTGGAAGCAGAAATTCCAAGTGTTAGAGAATTCATGACAGCCTTTGAGCTGGCGGGTAATTAGAATAATAGAATCACAGAATGGTTTAGGTTAGAAGGGACCTTGAAGATCATCTAGTTCCCCCCCCCTGCCCTGGGCAGGGACATCTCCCCCCAGCCCAGGTTGCTCCAAGCCCCGTCCAACCTGGCCTTGAACACCTCCAGGGATGGGGCAGCCACAGCTTCTCGGGGCAACCTGCCCCAGGGGCTCACCACCTGCACAGGCAAGAATTTTTTCCTCATATCTCATCTAAATCTCCCCTCTTCCAGTTTGAAGCCTCATCCTATCACTCCATGTTCTTGGAAAAAGTCCCTCCCCAGCTCTCCTGGAGCCTCTTTGGGGACTGGAAGGGGCTCTGAGGTCTCCCCTTTTTCGCCTTCTCTTCTCCAGGCTGAACCCCCCCAACTCTCCCAGCCTGTACCTTCCCTATTAAAAATGAGGCTTACCTTCATAAAAAGGGAAGGCTTGGGAAGGCCTGATAAAAACCTGTGCTCCTTGATTTGGGTGACTTCTGAGGGATCACATGGTACAAGTGGAAATATAATTTTGTCATAAATTCACTGTCAATTAGCAGAACCATTTTGACAATCCTAATAACAATCCTATATCTGATCCTCATCCAATTAACGTTGAACTGATTTCCTGGCAAATAACCATCACTGACAAAATGTTAAGGGAATTCTCTGCTAGGAAGTGAGTAAAAGCTGTTCCGTGAGCAGGCAGTAAGCTGATGCACGATTGCTGCGAAGGCGAGTTTGATGAAAGCGTTGCGTGACTGGCTGCGTTTAATTTTGCAGTGAAGGAAGGGCCACCAGAGATGGTTGTGATGTTACCGTGCTGATCCAAACTTAGCAGAGATGTTACCACAGTAGTGGTGCTTCGGGCTGATGAAGCTGGGATGTGTGGCAGCTACCTCCCACGCTAAAAGCACCCAAGGAACCCCCCAAAAGAGCTAGAGTTTGCAATATGGTAACCTGCACCCCATTTAACTAATTTGCTCAAAAAGTGTTCTGATTCATTACACTGGCCAGAAATGGTTAATCTCAGAAATCAGGGACAGTTTGAAGAGCCTGGAGAAAAGCCCTCATCTGCCCAGTGCTCCGGGAAGGTGAGTGACATAGACTGGGTCGTGATGTTGGGTCAAGGAGTAAAAGGGCAGATTCTGGTGAATAAAGTGCTGAAGGAAGGTGAGATAATTCATGTCAGTCAATGCGGGGCTGTGAGAACATTAACATGATGTTGTTTTCTCATTAGATTACACCTGGGGTCAATAAAAGCAATAGTATTGACCTAGTATACATAGATGTCTGTAAGCGTTTATGATTTTGCAAATTTTTACTATCGATCAAGAATGATATTTAGTCATTAGGGCACACATTACATGGTTTAAAGAGTGGCCAGCCAATGTCCAAAATGAAAGGTGTTTATCTATTTTCTTGTTCCTAAAGATGAGCTCTCGTTCCTGTGCTTTTTGTAGTATTTTTATCTACAGTACGGAAAAAAAAAATATATTCTGAAAGTACTGATAAGGTTCCCAAGTGATCTGAAGATTGGAAAGGTGGTAAACAAGGAGAGACTCACTTATATACAACCTGGGCAGCTAGCTAAGCTGAGGGCAAGCAGACAAATATGCATTTCAAGACCTGCAAATACAAGGTCAAGCATTCAGAAACAAAGAATGTAGGTCAGGCTGGTGGAGGAGGAGACTGTCTCAGGAAGGAGAAACTCAGGAAAGGGATGGTGGAAAACTAAATGCATATGACTTCCCACTTGTGGTTGCAGCTGAAAGACCAGTAAGATTCCCGGGTGTACGGCTAAGTATAGCAGGCAGTGGGAGTAGGGAGGTTTTGTTACCTCCGGGTTTGTCACTGATGCACATCTGCTGGGTGCTGTGCTCATTTCTGGTGCCCACATTTCAGAAAGTGCAGCGAAAAATTGCAAAATGTCAGGGGAGAGAGACACAAGAATGGCCAAAGCGTTGAGAACCTGTCCTATGGAGTTCGTAAGAGTTGCCTCATTTCCTTTATCAAACTGAAGGTTAGGGAGTACTTTCAATCACAGTTGGTGAACGTGCTGGAGGAAGGCAGCTGGATGGTGCAGCAGAGTTCTTCCGTCTCTTAAGACAGATAAATTCAGGGGGAAAATAAGTTGCAAATTGTTGACAGCCAAGGCAAAGACCCTGCTGCAGGTTCTCCACCACTAGAAAGCTTAATAACCATGTTGGGTTTTTTTTTCCAATATAGGTATATTGCCCTCCAAGGACTCTTCCTAATGTCTGTGGCCAAGGTGGGGTGCAGGATAGCTGGTCTCCAGGCTGCCAGCCAACCCAACGGACGTACCTGGTACCCAACGTAGTTGCCGCAAAGGTTGGCAGCCATGCCGCAGAGGGGCACGGGCAAGTGGGGTGGGCATTGGGGTGGTGTGGCCGGGATCGGTCCTTGGTGTGCACTGCTCTCAGCGTGCGTTAGCCTACCCCACTTTACGCCTTGCCGCGTGTTTGATACCCCTCTGGTCTCTTCATCAGTCGATTTGACTGCTAGGTGTTTTGGTCTGTTAAAACATCAGTCTGCATGCAATTTGTTTTCTCTTATCAACTCATCCCAGGTCCCCCTTACAGTTCTGCAGGAGTTATTTATATAAAACAATTTCTTTTCCCATAGGTCTCTCTGCCTAAAGTAATATTGTAACCCAATTCCCTCTGGTAAGCAGTCTTATCCAGACTTTCTGCATTCATCTAAAATCCAGCAGTACAGTTTTTAGAGATCTGAGGCCCCAAGATATCGTGCTGGAGCAGCTGAAACCAGTACAGGAGATCAAATATTAAAGCAGACAGGTCAGGGTGAGGTATGGTGCTCAAGGAGGGCTTCTGAAGCTCTCTGCGGTGCTGCTGCCTTCTACAGAGACTGCGTTGGCAAGTTGTTTTGCTGCATGTTTGTAATTATTGCCGCATATTGTCATTATTGTGTCCTGGATTTTTCATTTGCCATTCCCTTGCAGTGCTTCTGCACTAACAGCACGTAAAGAGCATTGCCAACAATAAATAACCCCTGATTTTAACATGCTGTTAAAGGTAAGGTTGTCTCCGTGACAGCTTGACATTCAAGGACCACAAAGCTTCCCCGTAACAACAACGCATGGAATGGTCTAATCATGCTTTGGCAGGTCATCCCACAAAACAGTTGGGTGGGACTGGAGGTATTTTACCACGTTGCTGTGTGTGCTACATGTCAAAGACCTGAAGGTAGGAAAACTTTAAAACAACAAATGCTTTCAGGGCTAGCGGTTGCCGCTGGGGCAACCTGTCTGATTCCCTTCCCTGCCTCCTCCCGCTCCCTGGATGAGACTGACTTGCACCAGCTGAGGTTGTGGCTCCTAAAAACTTTATCCTTCTGCTTTTAGCTACAGCAAACTGTTTAGGAAATGCCTTTTAGTGACGGAATAATTTGGAGCAAGTGCACCCGGGGCTGCAAAATGCAGCAAATGGCTTTCCTGAAATATCTGATTGATTTGCCTTGGTGTCTTCCTTCGGTGTGTGGCTGTGCTCCAGCCTGACTGCGGTGGGACCGGCTCCCTCCTTGCTAGCACACCCTGTGCTCATTTGCACTGGAAGGAAAATGTTGTATTTCTGCCTTTATAGCAATATTTTGTTCGCATGTTGTTTTGATTTCAAGGGCCAGGCCGGTGGAGTGGGTGAAGCGAGACAGCGAGCTTCACAAAGCATGGTAGCTGTGGTGTCCAGGTCACGTACACCTCTGGGGCGATGGCAGGAGAGATGTTCCCGGTCACCTGGAGCTCCCAAGGCTGGGACACTTGCTTCTGGACCCAAGGCAGCTCAGGCAGCGGCAGGTGAAGGCTGGGCTCTCCCCTGCTCCATCTCTGTGTGGTTCAGCCCTGGGCGAAAGCCCAGATGGTGTCACCCCTGGGAACAGCATCGCCACGTTGGCGCGCGCTGCAGCACCGTCTGCACACTGAGCCCGCGCAGCCCAGAGCGGCTCTGCCTGAGGCCACCTGGGCATCACTCGGCCGTGCTCACCAGCGCATCTTCTTCTGGTGGCGCCGTGTGAGTGTGCAAGGGCAGAGGGTTTTACATCTCAGGGCCCGCAGTACCCAGCTGCAAGCTGGACCAGTGCCCACAGGTAAGGCAGCGCTGCTCCATCACCTATATCAGGTTTCCTTCTGGCACGAGCTCATTTCCCTCATTTCCCGTAGTAGGAATAAAGAAAAAGAGTGAAGTCGCTGGCTAAGGTCCTTTCCAAGGGGGGTCTGGGGAGATCTTCCCTGCTGCAGCTTCATTGCTACGTGCGCAGCGTTGATCCCACGGGCTCCCACCTCGGTGCCCTGGCAGGGATACCTTCTTTTATTTTGGAGTGGGTCGCACTTGTATGCTAAATCCTGACTAAATGCTTCATAAGAAAAGCACCAGCAAGGCCCAGCTGATAGTTTTTCCATGAACTGTACCTTTCGGCTCGTTGCTGCCTCCTCTATTGTAATTTAGAATGAGATATTGCCGTGTTCTTGGCAGTAATTACATGTGTATTATTATAAAGGTTTTGTTGATTAAAAAGCTAGAATGCATTATTTAAAACGGACCAAATATTGTTTCCATTAAGATAAAGGGATTATTTAGTATAATAGAATGCTGTTGAGCATTTATATGGCATTCTCCCTCTTCAAAGCACTTTAGCAAAGTTAATCTGGGGAAAAAGTCTTCTATAAAAACTGGAAGAGAGCACTGGAGTCAAGGGGACACCTCTTAGAATTTAACATTTCATCATCTCTGCTGAAAGGCTGGAACTCTTCAAAAAGGCTTCCCAACCAATTTTGTTTAGAAGAGAAGAACTTTCATGTGCCTGCTATGCAGGAAAATGGTCCAACCCTCTGATCAGACCCCCAGGAGAAACAGTTTCCTATTTTAGAGAGCCTGTGCCAAGATTTGGCCCCAAAGGCTGGGCTCTGAGAGGCCCCTGAGCATTTGGAAATGTGCTGTTGGAGGGAAAAACACTGAGTCATCCTGAGCAAGAGGGGCCATAGGCTCTGCGGCACCTTAAAAAAGCACTGGGAAGCTTCAAAGTAAAAAAAAAGCTACCTTTAATTGCTTTTCAAATGATTATCCCATTGTCCTTGGTAAATGCCAGGTTAGAAGATGCTTCATACAACAAGTTATCTTCCTTTTTAAAATAAAGGTTAGTTTAAGCTTATCAAGAAAATTAATTGCCATTGCAATGTACCATGGAGAAAATGCTTTCACTCTATCCTGAAGACAGCTGTGAGGCTGTAACTCTCCTTCTGGATACAAGAATAAGTTCTTTGCCAGGGTAGTAATTATCTCAGCATCTGTCTCTTCCTTTCTCTGCTCCGGGAGAATCGAAAGCCTCTGACAAGGTTTGCAGATCAGCAAACACGAGGGAATTCTCAGCCTCGCTCCCCAAGGACCAACATTTACATCCTTACCTTCCCCGTACGCTCTCTCCCTTGCCTTTGCTCCAGAAACGGGAGCCGCAGCGACGTTCCCCGTGGCAGCTGAGGGGCATTGCCACTCGCTGCCACCCCGGCAATGGGAGGCTGTTTGCAAGACCCCCTTCGCCATGGCCGCAGGGCTGAGCTGGCACATCGGGGCTCCGGCGGGGGCTCCAGCCTGGGTGCTGGCAGGAGAGATGTGCCTGTGACTCCTCCGGAGGCAGGGGAGGCCACGCTCACCCCCCACCCAGGGTGTAAAGGAGGAACCAAAAAAAAAAAAAGAGAGAATTTGTTTTATCAGAGTTTTACCCAAAGTCTTTTGATCAATTAATCTAACCAGCATCAGCCCTTCTCTGAAGGGCTCTCCTACAGCTCCTGAAGAGCGCGCTGTAGTTGCAGACAACCCTGCTGCTGGTGCTTTCAGCTTAAATTGTGTCCCCGCTCACCTGAAGGCTGAAACGCGGGGTGTTCTTGGACACAAAGGAGGAGCACGAAGCCCAGTTCTCCCCCCTCTTCCTCTGCTAGCACCGTGCCCCATCCGTCCCACCGCTCAGAGACCCATGTCCTCGCAGGTCAGTCTCCCAACCGCCATGCGAGATCCTGGGGCAGCTAATCCTCACTGCTCAATCTCTGTTCCATGGAAACATGTCTAAATTTGGGAGCTGCCCTTGCCTTTGATGTGTCGCTTATGGTCTTCCCCATCCGAAGAAATCAAAGCCCCCAGCACTGCAGGATGTGCCCATTTCTCTGCTGACACCAGTATCCCGTCCCCACCTCTGGCCGAGGTCCCTTTGGCACACCCTTGCAATGTGTCTCTCGTGCTCCCCGCAGCCAAGTGCTGCGCTTCAGGGCTGAGCTTTACTCATTATTAGTCTCTGTTTCGTTGTGTGAGATCACTGAGACGGACCCTGTCTTTGGTGGCCATCCCTACCATCATCTCACCTGCTCTTTGCATGCACCTCGCTTCTCCTGGGCTGAGCTGGAGAGCATTGTCCTGTGTTGGTGACAGCTCCTCCGTGATTGTTTTATACCGTGAACAAATTGCATTGCTGGTCTTGTGCCTTCATCCTTGCAGGTTATTGATCACACAAATTAATTAAACTGATTCCAGTATTGATCTCAATGGCAGTCTATATTTTGCAACCCAAACTGCTTTCATTTAACTACTCGTTCTCATCAATATCACAGCCAGTTCTTTCTCCACTCGGGCGGCTCCATCTATACAACAGCCAATATCCACGTAATGACCTTCCAGAACAGCCCTTGCCAATTCTTCCTCTTGTCCAAACCCTTCTCTACATTTTTCTAGAGTGTGAGCCCTTTTTCTTATGCTATGGCAGCAAAAAAAAAAAAAAAGGGGGCAATGCAGGTTGTGCAAAGGGTTTAGACGTGGAAATAATCACGGCTGGAAAGAGGAAAATCATTCTCCATGTGCACAGCGGCTTTCTCTTCAAAAGGCATCACTTGCCTACACTGACCACGGTGCAGTTTCCTGGGGCAGAGCTCCCTGTTCCGGGCAAGCAACAGGCAGGGTCCCTGGAGATGCCACGCTCGCTTCTCCTCGGAGGGTAAGGCAATATCTGTCCTCTCCAATTGCACTGACCTTTTATTGGCAATCACCACGCTTGTGCTCAGCAGAGGTGTCAGTTTGAATTTGTGTAACTCCCAGGGGTCTGATACATCTCTCTTCCCCCCGCTCCGTAACTTAAAACGAGCCTCTCTGCCTGTTTCCAGTTTATCATGATCCTCTGCCTTGGGACTGACACTGCAAGATCTATTAATTTCTCATTGCTCTGAGTTTAAAGTGAAGACCCTCTTGTAACCCACTCATAACCTTCATGGGAGAGTGGAGTATCCTTGCCAATTATCTCAGAGATAGCTTTATAAACTCATTCCCTCCAAATATATTTTACAGCGGGAATAACTCATATGAAAAAAGATTCACCTTCCTTTCAGCAATGTCACCGGAGTCACAGCAGATTCAGAAAAAGTTGAAGCACTAACAGGAGTCGTACGAAATCACACGCGCTTCCTCCTTGCTCCTTGTTTTCCCTCTGCCATCCCTCCTGGCTGTCAGAGCTCCCAGTCACATCTCGAGCGAAAGAACCTGTGTTTCTAAGTCCTCCTGCCCTTTGACATAGTCAATTTGTCCTTACCTCTCTTCGGACCAAAAATAAATGGGAAACTTCTTCATTATCTTCCAAATGAGATGTGAAACTGAGGTCCTGACCACTTGTGATCATTAGAAAAATCCCATGGCGCTGCTTGCAAGAGCAAGACCATTAGCCCTGATGTCCTGGCAGCACTCCAGTTTGGGTGATTATAATTACATTTTGCCTGCTTTTGTAGCTTCAGAGGGATAACACAACTTCCCTCCCTTGCTGTCCCAGCCCGTTGTACAGGGCAGGGGGACCGGCCGCCTTGCTCCCCCAGGGGCGTGCGTTGGGGGTTCCTCTGCGAGGGCATGTTGGACATGGGCTTGCTTGGCCCAGGCAGGTTCTGGGAGAGACGGGTCATGGGCTGCTTCTCTCCCAACTCCATTTGCTTTTCTGGGTCCCCAGAAAGAGTCTCATGTCCCCACGCCAGAAGCCCCCAGCCTGAGCGCTGGCCACGTGCCCAGTAACTCTGCTGCTTGCTGCAAAAAGACCCCTTGGGTGATTTGCTGACAGCTTACGGTGTTTTCTTGCTCCTGGACGTGGCTCTGCTATAAAAATCTTCTGATACACAATCTTGGTTTTCCAGTCAGCCCATGACCACTTGTATTGCCCAGCGAAGTGGTGGAGTTGTCATCCCTGAAGGGATTTAAAAGATGGGCAGACGTGGTGCTGAGGGACGTGGGTTAGTGGTGGTTTGGGCAGTGTTAGGTTGGTGGTTGGACTCGATGATCTTAAAGGTCCTTTCCAACCTAGACGATTCTGTGATTCTATGGGGTTGAATAACAAGTGCCTTCCTGCTATTGCACTTCTATTTTTGTTATATTTTGAGTTTTTACAGCCATGCAACCAACCCAAATAACATGCCCATCCGCTCCAGGTGGAGGAGGATAAATCTTTTGCATGTTTGCCTCTTGCCCCTGTGTCTAGGAGGTGTCTGTCTGCTCTCCTTAACCTTTTGGAGAGCCAGTTGCTTTAGGTGCTAGGAGGACACTTTTAAATGCAAGTTATGGGTCACTGAAGCCAATGGAAAGATTTCCAGTGAGTGCCATAGCTGTTGAGTGAAACCCTGTCTATAAATAGCTCAGCCACAGCTTGAACCGTGCCGAGGGAGAGGAAACAAATTGGGCTGAATTATTCTTCAGCTCTACCTCAATGGGAATGGGGTGTCTCCACCCCTTTGAGGACGTGTTTCAAAAGCATTCAGGGGGCAAAATTGACATTGAGCAAAATGTCACGAAACCAGGTAATGCAGCTGACACTCTGTTTCTTGGCTGTGTCATAGTCTTGGGGGTGGGTGGGGTGTTTTAGGAAACCCGGGACATCTCAGCTACATATTTTCAGGTGCACATGTGGCAAAACAGCCCCAGTGCTAAGAACTCTCCCTGATCATTTGCATTTAATGCAAACTGAGTCACAGTGAACTCTCCAAATCTGTGCTGATCAAAACATACGTGGGAGGAAGGCTTTTTTTTTTCTCCCAGAATAGCTACAAAAAAATTATTAAAGGTTTTCTTGCAGCAAGTTAAACCCCAGAGCGGCAGCAGGAGCTGGGAGCCCAGTGCCTCCGCAGCCCCGTGGAGGGTGGGATGAGCATCCGCGCCGCCCCGGAGCTGCTGCACATCCGCGCTGGGGCTGTGGGGTAAAGCTTGGAGCTGTGGATCTGCTACCCTCTGGACGTGCTGGGAAGCCACCCAGCTCTTTAAGACCCTTCCAATTTTTGTTTTAAATCCAGATTTTTGGTCTCAGTTCATTTGGGCAGAGACTCTGGCTTTTTTGCCTGTGTTCACTCGCCCGTTCGGCTGGCTCACTATGTGTTTCATTTCCCTGGCTCCTTCTGTCTTTCTTTGAAGTCTGATTAGAGCGAATATGCAAACCGCCTTTCCTAGTGGGAAATTCCTTCTGCAAACAGGCGGGTGCCAGCCCGGCTCTGGAGCAGCC
>NW_009647735.1:7866843-7879098 GCF_000708025.1 Charadrius vociferus
CCCCCCCCGGCCACGGCCGGCCCCGGGCCCCCGCTGCGCCCTTCTGCGGAGGCTGGCGAAGAGCAGCCCGCCGTGGCTGCATCCCTGCAGAAGATGAGCAAGCATTTCTGGTGGGGGCTGCCTCTCTCCCCCCCGTCAGGGGGGCCCAGCGGGTTCCGTCCGGGCCAGCCGCGGAGAGGGTGAGTGTGTAAAGTGACGAGGAATCCTTCATCGGGCTCAGAAAGCCGCTGCTGGCGTTGCGTGTAGCCCCATTTTGGCATTATTTCTCCCTGCCGCATCCTGGAGCGGCCAAATACTGCGACAGGGAAGAACTTGTAGAAACAAAAGACATTTCTCCCTAAGCCAAGTGTCACTGGAAAGAGCTCAGGCTGCAGTAAGCTTTCACTCCCCTATCTCGCTTCGTAATTAAGCTTTGCATTAATATCAGATGAAATTAATGCTCAAAGCTCATTCCCTATTAATGGCGAGGGTGGTTGCTGTTGTGCATGTGTGTTTAAAGCGGAGTTGTACCTGCTGATCTTGATGAATGGGTCATTTGTGCTCTGAGTTTTCTCTGGAAACGAGGAGGAGAGTACGCAGCCCAGGTGCTGATAAGGGATGCTGTTATTTTGTGTTCTGTAGCCATTTCTCCAGGAAGCCGTTGCTTCATTTGCATTGCTTTTTTAACCTTATATGCTCAGTGGGCCCAGGCGAGGCTTCTTTCTTCTTGAATTAAATGTAATCAGGCTGAGCAGCGAGGAAGAAATGATGAATGAGGACATCATTTTGGAAAACACATATCTCCTGACTGCTTATCTCAATGACATAAGAGGACTTGAATACAGTATGGAAAATAAATGCAGATGGGGGCTCAGCATATCATGCTGGAGAATAATAGCTCCGAGGGCTAGACCTGGCCAGAAACTTTATTATTTAGAGCATTGCTGTTGTAATTTATAAAGGTTAATCATTAAAACTTTAATTCTCCTAGAAGAAAATGGCTGAAGAGCGCTGGCGTTTGTCACACTTGCAGCAAGAAGGGACCACGGCAATGAAAGAAACAACCTTGCAGGGAGAGCCAGCGCCGGTGCTGCCCCATCCACGAGGGCATCATGGTCCTTCCTACCTGCAACCGCATCCAGTGCCGGCCGGACCCACCGTGGGAGGGCTTTGGGGGCAAGGATGGGCAGCAGGAGGGTGCGTGCAAGGAGGGGAGGTGTCCGCGATGCACGAGGAGACCCACAGAACCGCAGTTACAGCAAGGAGCCGTTGTCCTTCAGGGAGGGCACCCAACGGAGTCCCCCCCACCTCGCGAGGAGCTCATCTCCTGGCCACCCTCCCGGGCTGGCAGCAGCGACTCAGAAAATGTCACAGTGAGTGAAGTCTCTAGAGGGCGAGAGGAGAGAAGGACTCAAAATAAAACTTCATGAAGTGGAAGAGTGGTGAGGTTGTCTCATCATTTCTAAGGCTACACTTTTAGCCCAGGGTGTGTTTGTTAATGACCCTATAAACCAAGTGAATAAGGAGGAGAAGAAAGAGGGAAAACTTGCCAAATAATTTACTTTTCAAACACTGCACCACTGTGCCAATGTGCCACTGTACCAGTGTACCACTGAAGTTAGTTATTTGTGATGTGACTTCCTTTAGATAAAGTAAATCTGATAAAGTCTGGCCGTGCAGAGATAAAATAGCACTTGAGCTGGTTTGTTCAACACAGGTCAGTGTGTAATTATGGCAATGTTCACTTTTTCATCTGGAGCAGAACAGGCCACTTTGCCATGACAAAAAAAAAGGGGATTTTTTTTTTTTTTTGCACTGGTAATACGAATTCCATAAGAAACAAAGTGCCTTTGCAAATTCAAGTCATCAAGCCATGGCTGTGTTCTGCTGCTGAGCACAAGAACAAGGAGTACGGCACATCCCAGGACAAGTCCAGGGAGAGCCTACATTAAGGGAGTATTAATTACGGTAAATAAAGACGGCAGAAAAGTCAACGTTTAGAAAATAAACGGAGGGCTAGGCCCAGCCGAACCCGTGCTCAACCTCAAACGACCCCCGGACTTTGAATATTTGAACTTTGAGATTGGAGACAGTCTTCAGTGCTAATTGAAAAATGCTTATGAATGCAACGCAGTGCGGTTTACTTGACCTCCATGTCAGGCGTATTTCATGGCAGAAAGGGCCTTGAACGTCGTGGGAATCCTGGCCCACCCACCGGCAGGGCCGTGCCGTAAATCAGCTTGCATTAAAGCTCATTGCCCGGGGAGCAGCCGGATTCCTCGCGGAGCCGAGGGAAACATCCAGCCTTGCTTGAAGGTTTGCAGTAACGTGGGGGAAGAAGAGCTTTGGTTAGCAATTCGAGCCCTAAATGAATTGAATTGAAGCGGGTATTAATTAGCGTCTCTGTTTATTGGTACGGCCATAAGATTTTTCCATTATTTCACGGAGTGGCTGTGTTGCCTGGCTCATGAAATCTGGGTATCACGGTCCTCCAGGTCCTGGGGTACAGCCCCCCCTGCAAGCCCGCTCCTCACACCACCGGTGTGCAAAAGGTGCAGATGCTACTGCTGGGAACAAGGTGAAAGCAGCAAAGAAAGCATGAAATTTATGTATTTATTCTTGTTGTTGATGTCCATCATTCCTGGGAGGCATAAGTTAGAGCAACCCCAGCCTGGTGGTGTCTGGCACTTGCCTGGGATGCTCCGGGGCTGCCGCAGCCCAAGCCCTGCGAGCGCCTGGATGTAGACCGTTGATTTGGCCACTTGTAGCCTTTGAGCAACACGCAGCTTCAGGTCTTCTGGAGAACAAGGGGTGGGATGGGGTTAAGCTGGGGAAGGACTCAGGAGCGCTTCTGTGCAAGGCAGCAGCAACCCTCTGGAGCATCCCTCCTGACTGCAGCCCATGATGGAGGGCTGCAGGATTTCCTTCAGAAAGCCTGTGGGTCCCTGAGGAATGGATGCTTAGGCCTATTGCAAACCAACGGATCAAGGTTTAGCAAGGCAAACTGAGAATTGGGACTGAATTGGTTTTGGAAATCCTTCAATGGCCTCCTTACTGAAAATGAGACGATTATCCTTTTGGTATTTCATTCTCCTCTTTTATTTTTCATTTTAAATTTCACTTTTAAAGCGTATGATTTCCAGTTTTTATTAGGTCTCCCCTTGTTTCTGATTTACTTCGGCAATTATCTGCAAGTAGGACTGCAGTGCCACGAACCCGAGGTGGTGTTCTGCCTGCCGAAAAGCCACTAAATCTCAGAAACTAACCATGAAATCTTAAAACAGAACAGAGACAATGGCTGGAGCAACACTTTCTCAGAAAAGGGGTGGTGGAAACCTCAAACACAATGAACTCTTTGCCTCGAAGATGGTATGCGACAAAGGACAAGGTACCTCTCAAGGTGGTCCCATTTTGGGCTCGGTGGGGGCACACTGGCTGCCGGCGCTGAGATTCACCCTGTGCACGGAGCTGCCCTGAGAAAGATGCCACCGTCTCCCTCCCTCTCTTTCCACCTGTAAATTGGGACTAGAGACAGCGCCTGCAAATCGAAGTCGCGCAGGGGATGCTCTCAGTAATGCTTAATTTGAAGACCAGTGGGCCATGATCTCGTGGATCGCAAAATAAACGGCAAAGCGGTATATATGACGAAGGGAACCTCTGGGTGGTCAAACAACCCTTTTGGGAAGTGCCGTAGAAATCTGTCAGGTGCTCATCCTTCAAAGGTGGCTGCTGCGTAGGCCAAGGGCTCCTCCCTTGCCTGCAGAATGAAAACAACGTCTGCGGGGTACGAACGTGTGAAGGGGAAATAGTCTTCCCCTCCATATTTGCACACTGGTCTTTAGATTGCATCATATAAATCAGCCCCACCAACTAAATGTGGAGTGTTCTGAAATATTGTATTTGCTGTGGATCAGTTCACAACCAGATTGCTTTTATTTTGTTTCATAAGAAGTTGAGATTGGAGATGTATGGACATGTTACTCTTTATGTTTGCATCTGCCACCCTGGCAGGAGAAAAATGGTTGCTTGGGTTTTGCAAACGTTCTCCAATTATTTTCCTAAAATGGGTTGGATGAAATACTGTTGGTTCATATAATTAGCTGAAATAATAAACTGGCAAGAGTTTGTTTTTGTTTCCTTTCGGAAGGAAAAATACTGCAATGAGCTCAACACCCTATAGTGCAGCCTGGCACGAACCCTAACTCTGTGATGTGGACAATTTGGGGCAGATCACAGACTGCGCCCAGCCCCAGTGGTGGTCCTGGGTGGAGGGACCTGAATTCCCAGTGCCCTGTCTCCCCTATGGCCATAGGTTTTCCATTCAACTCCTGCAAAGGCGGTATGGCCGGGATGGGATGCGACATCCCTGCAGAAAGGGATGTTTCCAGGCAGGCAAAGGGAGCTGCAGAGGAGCACGATGCTTCAGGTGTGCGTGTTCCTAACATGTCCGACAAGCCAGCTTAGATTCACCTTCTCCTTTTCTCACCAGCATCATCACCCAGGCAGACTGAAATCTTACTCCAGCGAGTGCCACAGGACAATCCCTCGATGCACACAAGCAGAAAGCTGAGATGCTCCCAATGTGCAGCTACTCATGGCCAAGTACACCAGGCCAGAAATTCCTGGGACTACGGTATGCAACTCGGTTCTCTCCTTAATCCTTCTTTCAGCCCTTGAAGCCATTTGGTGATTTTATCGCTCCCCTCAGGAGGAGGCACGGGCGCACTGGGCACATTTGGGTCTGTTCCTTGGGGCGTCTGCAGTCTCCACATGGCAGCATCCGCTGGTCCTGGGGACCAAACACCGAAATTGCCCTGTGAGACACACAAACCTCTTCTGCTCCCAATGCCCGTGTTTAATAAAAGCAAGCAAGCAACAGTCTAAGTAGCAAATGCTGCAGACTACTAAAATAATCTAATGTTGAGTCAGCTTCGGAAAAGATGTGTGGGTTTTTTAAACGCTTTTGAACCTGACAGTACCAATTTTTATCCCTGACCTCTACAACAACCCTGCCTTCCTCCCCACCTCGCAGCACAGCCTCCCTGTGCAATAACCTCTGCTCCTCCATCCTGCATGAGTTGTGTACACTTGGATAGTGGATCAATCACCATAATAGCTGTTGTCTTCAAGGTTTATTAATGCTTTCCAACTGAATTCCTGTTTTCCTGCTAATAACCCTACCAGTGGAACACTTTTGTGGACGCGCAATTATTCATGTGGCAAACTTGCCACCCGAACGCTGGTGGGTAATTAGTAAGCCTTGCATCCAACTAGAAGCAAGTCATTTTTAATTTCTGCAATAGGCTTGAAGCTGGGATTATTTCACTGCAGGACTGTCTTCACTCCAAGCAATGCTTGGGAAGAAAGAGCAGCTGATGTGTGTGAAGGGAATGAGAGGGGCACAGGTGCCACCCATAGGGAGTCGTTTGGCCCCACAGTTCATATTAGCAGGCTTGTCCCTACCCTTGGACTTGTTGAGCTGCAACTGGGAGGAGGAGAGGTCTGAAATGAAGTGGGAAAACAGAAGCCAGGGATTTGCTGCTGCTGGTAGGGGTGAGGAAAGCCATGTTGAAAGAGATGCGTCATGGTGGTGGAGCAATGGGTTTCCTTTGGGGCTTGTGTGGGTCGGGCTCGTTCCTGCTTTGAGCCGTAGTGGGTTGGGCAAAGCCGGGACAGAAATGCTTCTGCAGCAGCGAGGGGGAGTTTGGGTAAGGAGAAAGCCAGGCTGGGTTTATTTATGTTCCTCTTGCTTAAGTAAAGCCGCAGGTATCACTTCACCAGCTCAGCTAATAGCTGCTATCTGTCCCCAGCAGCTCCCTCTAGTTTTTGGTAGATAGGCAATGCTCAGGTCTAGACACAACTGTTGGGCAGAGCTCCAGTTCCCTGTGGCAGAGATAGATATAGGGCTGTATATGGACTGAAGATAGTACGCGGTCTTTTGCATTGTTATCCTTTGTCATTTTAGTGTATATTATGTTTGGCAGTCAGAGTAGTTGGCTGAGCTTGGATTCATCTCTCTGATTCAAAATAGTGCAACTTGGCAGCTCTCTTCATCCTTTACTGGTTCATTTTGGTGGAAGCTAGAATTTGAGAAGTTCAAAAAGTAAGAGTCTGATTGCTGTAAAGTATGGGTTTAACTTGTGGCTTTCTTTTTTTCCCCCCTTACACTTTCTTTACTGGCCCCAGGGATGATAACAGAGCTATCCATACAGGCAGCGTCAGTATTTTTATGCCGACTGTAAAATACCCTGAACTATTTACTCTGAAGAAGCCAGCACCTCTCTCAAATGCAGCATTGCTAGGGCCAACGTATTCCTCTTCCAGACAACTGAATATGGAAAAGAATGCAAAACACGCTGAAAAAGCAGAGCCTGTCAGTCACCCCTCGGCAGCTGTCAGCATCGGAAAGGATGGATGCAGAAGTCAAACGCGGCCGTCTTCATCCAGTCACTTGGGTGCCCAGCTGAGAGGTAACACGTTGGGAGGTGGGATGCAAACCCTTCTCTGGGATGTGCCGTGGATGTCTGGCTTTGCGGTTGAGTGGAGGTGCCGTTCTCCACCAGGGCAGAGCAGGACCATTGCCAGCTTCAGGGCAGGGGCAGGGTGCAGAGGGGACACGTGTCCCATGAGCCCTCCTGTGGCCTCTCACTGGCAGTGGGACACCTTCAGCCGATGCAGGAGCCGGGTGTAGGGTTATCCTTGGGGGGCCAGGCGTTCCCAGTGCTGCAGCACATCCCCGACTGCAGGAGCTGTGTGCGCTGGACCTGATGCCACCCCACATGAGGACGTAGCGGTTGGTGGCTTTGGGTCCCCATGAGCGGGGCTGACACCAGGCCAGGTTTGCTGTGGCAGTGAGGGGCTGCTAGCAATGGTTCCCACCTCCCTTCCCCGAGCACACGTCGTAGCAGAAAGCTCTTGCAGGGCTGTAATGACCCTGCCGGCACCCTCTTCGCCATCCATCTCCTCCAACGCAAGCAATGCGTGATAAATGCATCGCCATGCACGCATCGGTACAATCCTGACTGTACCACAGTCGGCAGCGAGCGCCCATCAATCCACTGGAGTCACTTTAGACTGCTTTTATTCTATTTGTTTCATCACGCTGTTACAGCTCTCCTCAGACACAGTGCTAATTAACTCAATCCCATCCTAGCAAGTCCTGGCTCCCACATCATCTCCAGGGTTTCCAGTCCAGGGAATTGTAACAGATCATTTATCCCAAGGGGTTTAAATGGATGCTTTTCCATGACGGAGCTACAGGCAGAGGGAGTCACGACTGCAGAGGTGCATTCAAGTCTCTAATTCAGTGTGTAGCATCAGAATTTGTATTGATTTTAAATAATTCATCACTGGGCTTCAGTATAGTTAATCATTCAAATTAGGAATGTAGAATTTTGTTCTGCAGAGAGCTGGTGTGTGTCACTGTCAGAGGTTAGCTCTGCTGCCTGCGTCCATGCAGAGGAGTTCAGACAAATTAAGTTGGGGGAAGTGACTGGCAGCAAAAGATACAGGAAAATCCGTGACACGTAATAATGCCATGAGAGCCTCGAGGCAGCTGTGGGCTGGGTCATGCTGGTACACGGTCCAGCAGGATGCACGCTAGCGAGGTGTTGGGAGACTTAATTAGCAAAGACCATTGCCTGGGACTGCAGGGTTAGAGCCTTTTGCATGGTCTAGGTAAGGTCTTTGGGTTTCAACCCTTGAGCTCCCACTGCTTGGGGGCGGTCTGTTTGTTGCCCCCTGTGCTGTATGTTGATTGCAAACCACTGGAGGCAGCGAGATGCTCTTCTCTTTGCTGTGTCCTGCCCGTGACTATAACACGGGCAACAGGGACGCTCGTACCCATTAGCAGACACAGCAGCAGTGGTGGACTCTGTCACAGCTGGCAGAGACCAGAGGTTTGGCAGATTCCCAACCCACTGTGGCGGTGCTGAGTCCCGCTGCAAAGGGGTGGTCCAGAAATACGGACCCGTAGCTTCATTTTGTAGCTGCACGGTTGCTGGTCTGGATCTGCCTCTCCCCCTTTATTGACCCAAAGGAAGTCCTCAAGAAGGTGCTCCAGCGGTGATGACTCAGGAGGGGGGTCTTTGCAGCAGCTCCCAGACAGTAAGATCTGCTCAGCACGTCGAAAGTTATCCCAGCCACAAAGCGAGCTGGAGCCTCTTGTCCGAGTGATAGTCTATTTATGGGAAACGCTGCCGTTCAGGAGGGGGTTGATTCTGCAAGGTCTCAACACCTATTCACCTTGACAGGAGCCGGAAGCACTCAGCACCTCTCCGAGGATCTCGGTGCTTTGCACAGGGTTGAAGCCTTTTGTGTCCCTCTTGTTTTTATGCATTACAGTCACATTATAAAGAAGTCCTGCAGAACATTCAATTACTTACTGCACAATTATAATCATATTTGTATACCTATAAGTAGGTCACCAGTCTCTTAGGTTAATCAATTATAATGGCATTCACACCGGTTTCTTTCATAAATCACTGGCTTTTAGTGTATCCACTGAGATAATGGAGGAAAACCATCTAATTTTGATCTAACTAGAATGAAATGTGAACGTGCATAATTTGCTCTTACAAAGTGTATCTAATGTTCTCTACATCTGTATTTATTTGTGCTGTTTCATGCTGCATATCACTTAAGTGGCAAAAAAAAAAAGCCACACAGAGGCTGCTGCGCTTAAAGCTAAATGACCCGGAGTAATACAATTTATCTGCATTTATTTTACATTGTTCATCATGACAGATATTTTAATAACCCACTTCTGATGGCTGATACACTGATTACCAATCGCGCTGCAATTTGAGGCCCGACACCAAGATTGTTTGGTGTGCTGCAAGAATATTTGGGAGAGCTGTTTTGCCACATGAACTAAGCTGGTGAGTGGAGAGGAGGCTGCGAAGGCTTTAGGACGTAGCTGGGTGCCACCAGATAGCGAACGTCTGCTGAGCCGCCGACGCTGTAGCCGCTTTAATGCCTACCCAAGATGCAGCTTTCAGACATCTCGGTGAACGGGATAAATCATAACTGCGCGGTTTCTCTTTTCTGGTCCCTTAACTTGGGTGCCTCTGAGAGAGTGGGATGTGTGGTGTGAAGTGTGGTGCAAGACCTAGACCTGTACCAATTCCCAGTTTAACCGGAGAAACTGGAGAGGAGGGCTATGGAGACGTTCAGGGGTTTGGGGCGCCCACCCTGCACCCCGGCTGATGGGGCTGGGCTGTGTTTGCCTTTGTGTTTGCTCTGCAGAGTCCGTCTGCACCAGTGCCTACGGGGGGTGCACATAGTCCCCGAAATTCCCGTGCGGATCACGGGTGGGCTGGTTTGGACTGGTGAAGGGGTGAGATAACAGCAGCCTGTAGCCAAACTCTTCTTGGTGAAAGCAAATGATGCCACGAGGGGCAACGGCAGCTTGGGAGGCTCAAAATGGGCATCAGGAAAGACTTCTCCCTGTGAGAGAGATGCCTCCCTGGTCGTCGGCTGGGGTGGTGGCATCCGTATCCTGGGAGGTTTTGAAGCCCTGGCTGCACAAAGCTGTGGCCAAGCTTGTTAAGTGCCGGTGATAGCCCTGCATTGAGGGGGAGGTTGGATGAGAGGCTCTGGACACCCCTTCCCACTGACGCTGCTGTGATCCCATGCTTCAGTACCCCTGAAAAGCTATTCAAGAAGGGTGATACGAGGTGGGGGTGAACCCTTCCCTCCACAGCAAATACACTTTGGGTTTTGACTGCCGAGAAAGCACAGGCTGATCCCTCATCACCTCACTGAGAGGTGGCCCTATGCTGGAGGGTCTGGGACCAGCAGAGACCCGTCCCTGCTGTGAGGGTGATGGTACCCTCACTGCAAACAAACTCGACGTCCGAGAGATGCGGTGGCTCAGACCCCTCTTGCCTTGACGCAAACCACTGCCCTCCACCCGGCCCCTCTGGGAGCAAACACAACGCGGATCGGCTTTAGCCCTCTCTCTGTGTGAACATCTGCCAGAGCATCCCTTTGGCTGCAGCCTGGGAAACGCCAGCGCTGGAGAGACGGCAACGCAAGGGACCGTGTCCACAACCAAACCAGCGTGGAAGTTAAACCCAGAGAGAGCTCTGGGGCTCACCTCGTACCAAGGTACTGACTACTCTGGAAATGAATCATCGCCTGTTTCGGAGCGGCGGAGCAGTTTTGTGCCCATTTCCAAACAAGAGCTGAAAGAGCAGGTGAGCGCCTGAGCTCAGTGGTGTGAGGTGGCAGCTCCTGGGGTCTTCCCCAGCTTCTAGTAATGCTCCCTGTGCCTAAATCACCGCTGCAGCCTTGTTCTGGGCATGCTGCACCTCGTGGCTCACTTCCACGGTGCGAGCTGTGCGTCCCCACGGACTCCCTGCTAGCTAACAGGGCTGCCATCGCACCAATAATCCCAAACCAGCTCGTCGAGAGGAGCTGACAACAGAGCTGGGTGGAAATTGCTCTTTTTTTTCTTCTTTTTTTTTCCTTCTTTAACCTTAGTTGCAGCCTCGTACTAAAAATATCCATGTTTTCAGAAGAAGCTGCTACCTGAGAAATGAATAAACAGTGTTTTCAAACCCTCTTGTGAGGGTTTTCGTGTGTGTTTTGCAGAAAACCAAGAATTTTTATATCTGAATTCATTTCTGCTTTTCTTACGGAAAACCACAATAGCAGTTTTTATCCAGGGGATGCTTGCTGCATGGAGTTGTTTGGTTTTGACAAAAAGTTGCTTGTTGTTTGGTTTTTTGTGTTTTTTTTTTTTTTTCTTGGAATTGTTTACTGATGAAAAATACTCCTACTACTGTGACTTGACCAACTGGAAGGTCTGGCTCTATTAATGTAATTATCTGGCTCTATTAATGTAATTATTTGCTGGTTTGTTTGTGGTAGCAGTGAGAGCCCTCGACCCATCCTTGGGCCCGTCGCTCTCAGGCGTTGCGCCGGTTCCTGTGCAGATTTGGTGACCGTGTCTGGGGACGGGGATGCGCTGGGCTGAACGGGATGGGGATGGCGCTCTGTTTTCGGCAAGCATCCTTCGCGCCCTGACATGCAGAGCACAGCCTACGGGCAGAGGTGCCAGTACAGCCCTCCCAGTCGGCTGTGCCACTCTCAGCTCTGCTCCGGAGAAGCGTTTGTGAGGATTTACGTGTGTCGGGCTCCTATTTTAGGAGGGAAATGTGTCAGTAGATCATAAATGTTCCGAGTGATTTATGTCAGCGTGTTTGGGTGCCTTAGCCCCAGGAGTAGATAAATTGTGGTTTAACGTTTTCTTTACACTTTCAGGGAATTCAGTGTCTCTGGCAGGCACTGGGTGGGTAGTCCCGGAGGGGGGGTTGAGTCCCGGTGGATGGATAACCTGCGGGAAGGGCTCTGCCATCACCCCTGGCCCCGCTCAGCACAGGGCACTGCGGGAGGCGTTGGAAAGCAACTTATTTCTTAAATTATTTTACATCTGAGTAGATGGGTTTAATCCGTTTCTGTTTCTATGCGAGTTTGGAGGTCCTGCGCGTCTGACGTGACAGCAGATGGCACAATAGAGGGTTTAGCCGAGTTTTAGGTATGCAGACGAGTTAAATTAATTAACACTAATCTCTTTAAAATGCATGGCAGCGTAATACCAGTCTAGTCTATAGAAAGATTCTTTGGGACGTAATAAAGACCTGGGAGTAATTAATTATGCGATAACCCATGGCTGAGCAGATGATATCGGCCATTTGGTGGGTCGAGTTTGGATTTGCCATTTTTCCAAAGGGGCTCCTTTGTTTTTGCTCTGCAGAGTCCGTCTGCACCAGTGCCTACGGGGGGTGACCATAGTCCCCGAAATTCCCGTGCGGATCACGGGTGTCATCACCCACGCCTCACTAAACAAAAACTGGTAGAGCACACAGCGTGCAGGCTCAGAGCAGGTACAGCTGGAAGGGAAAATGGAGCATTTTGTGAAGAGCAGATAGTTAGCTTATTACCTTAGAAGCACCTATCAAAGCTCGGTTCAATTAATGAAACACGATTTAAAGCAAAAAGGATTGGTACCAACCAAACTACTGCACTATAAGCCTTCCTAATTATGCAATAAGATAATGTCCACCAGATTACAATTTTAATTAGCTTAATTTAGAAATAGAAAAAGCGTTAGGTTTCTAGTTCTGGAACACCTAAAATGACTCCGGGGGGGGCATTGAAAATCTGTTGAGCGTTGTGCATGTCCTCTCGTCTGCTGTTTGCTGCAAGACCTCAGCAAACCCCAGCAGGTTTGGGCTGCCGGGTTGGCTTGCGAGAGGCTGGGGGGGGGCG
>NW_009647735.1:7879131-7885340 GCF_000708025.1 Charadrius vociferus
CCCCCTGGTTTCCCCCGGCACCCATTTCCAGCCCCAGCCGCCTGCAGTCCCTCCGGCTCCGCTTTCAGAAGGCGGAAATACGCTGGCTATAATAGGGACTTTTGTTCTTTTTTGGTGGTTTGGTTTTTTTTTTCCTCTCTTTCCTTTTCCCTATTCATAGATTTAAAGGCCAAAACAGACCATTAAGTCCAACTAATCCTACATCCTGCATGACAAAGGCCATCCCGCCCATCCCCTAATTCCTCAATACCATGGCTGACCATGACCATGGGATTATATCCCCTCCCGTAAAGGCACTGAGCGCCTCTGTGTGCTCCAGACACGGAGCAGGACCCCGCTGAAAACACCCAGTCTTGATTTAAAGACTTTAAGCGGCGGATGATTTATCGCATCCCTCATGAAACCACTCCAATGCGTAATTACACTTACAGTAAAGTAAGTCATTGGGGCTAAAAGCACGGGGAGTCGTAACATGCAAAGTGCGCAGTATACAGTTGTGTTTAGTTATGAGGTAAGGAATCCAACAAATCTCTTTTATGTCTTTTCAGGGAAGAAACAAAGACGTTTGAACCATTTGCACAACATAGAAGCTCTCCAGCCCCCGTCTTGAAAGAGCTAGAGGTTTGCTGGGGAAGCTTTGAGGAGAGGGAGTAATAAAGAAAAGAGGGTTTTACGATGCAAGGTTGAACTTTTATTGGAGGGGCTTGGCCAGCTCCTAGTCCCATGGGGGAAAGGAGGAGGTATTTGAATGTAGTGGGTTTTTTTCCTTTTGGAAGGTCAAAGCCATTCCATACAATAGCGAAGCAGCGTAGAGAAATACACTCATTCCTCCGTCACGGCTTTCAAAAATGGAGGAGGGGAGGAAGTCCCAAACACTACATTTCATCAAAGCCCTGAAGGTAAAAATGATCTGCTGGCTTGAAATTTATCTTAATGAGCAGAATCCAGCCAATGGAACAGGGTGCAGATGAAAGTGACAGATGGGCTCATTTAAAGTTTGATTCTGTGCATGAAAGAAAATAATAATTTTGATAAGTTATTTTTCTTCTGGTTGTAACAGTGTTCTGCATAGTGTCACAGCCTCCCATTGGCAGTCCTGGGTCTCTGGTGGATTAACTTATCCAAGGTGTCCTGAAAATTCAGAGTTAGGGGGAGCTCCTGGAACTCCTCAGCTCACGTGAAGCCACGGAGCTGGTCCAACAGCCGGTGGAGATAGTGTCCTTGGCCAAGAGATTTTTTGCTTTGCAAGCCAAGACATGACAGAGTTTACCACCCAACATGTGCTTCAACATTGTAGTTCACAGAGGGCGATGGGGGATGGCTCCCAAAAATGCATAAAGCGTGGAGATCTGTTGGGGAAATGCATTTTGGTGGAAGTCCTATGGGGTGGGGTGAGTATTCCTGGGATGGAGAGCCTCCAGGAGAACCTGCCCTGCATCAAGGTCTCCCCTGCAGGGATGGCTGCAGCGGGCTGCGCTTTGCGAGCTCAGGCTCTGAGGCTCCGAGTCTGAAGCTGTCCAAGTTCAGACCTCTAAAAATACGAGCGGGCATCAATCAGGCAGGTTGCAAGAGCGTGGAGAAACGTATCAATTTGTTCCCGAATATTTTTCAGACACAAACCACTGCAAGAATTTACCACTGCTATATAAAAACACCGCTTGGGACCTAGGCAGGTCTGTAAAAGCTCTGTGCGCTTGGAGGATGCATTTCCTTGCAGGAGATCTGCTGAATTTTGATGCCGAGAGGTGCTGCTGTACACCCCTGAGTGCGTAGGGCCGTATTGTTATGTGTTGCTTATCTTTAATAGAGAAAGAGGAGCAGGAAAAGGAGCGGAGTCAACCCTGTGTGTTAAAATAATAGCTGTTTTTGCTATCTCTTTGCACGGGTGATTTTTGCCACGGTAATCTACTGCACGCACAACATCGGTGTGTAACAGAGTGCGCACACAAGAGCAGTGGGCACTGCCACCCCCGACAGGGCTGGAACAAAAGCATTAACCCTTTCTCCCCTGATTAGCTCAACTAGCAGTTAACAACGGTTCAAGATTTGTAACCTTCTCTTATTTAAGCGGTGTTGGACTCGATTTTATGAACTACATGGCAAACGTTTGACGACTTAGCCTGGAGGATGAAGAGCTCTTGCTGGCACCAGCCAGGCGAGGGGGAGCTGAGGCCATGGTGGGGTGGCTACTGGTCCCCAGCCATCCCCCCTGGGGCCCACAGCATCCCAAACTGGCTGCCCAGGGAAGCGGTGGAGTCGCCATCCCTGGAGGGATTTAACAGAGGGGCAGACGTGGTGCTGAGGGACATGTGTTAGTGGTGGGTTTGGCAGTGTTACGTTGATGGTTGGACTTGATGATCTCAAAGGTCCCATCCAACTTAGACAATTCGGTGATTTGATGAAACCTACTCCAAAACACTGAGCAGGAGGCTCGCACAACGCTAGGGCCAGTCCGTGCTGCTCGGCCCTCTCCGGCTGAAGGGATGCTAGCAGCGTGGAGCGGGTACCCCCACATCCACCTCTCCCGGCCAAGGCAAGGATGGACCTGGCCGGGGTACGCTCCCTGCCAGGCGGCTCCGTGCCAGCTGGGAAGCGAAGAAAGGGATAGCGAGGAACTTCTTCAGATGTATTCCAGCAGCAGATTAAAATAGCTGTGACTGTTTTAATCTGGGGAAGCAGCAGCTCCGGCACGCGCGGGACCAGCAGCATCTCCCACAGAGGGGATTCGCCCCGCAGCCTCTGCCTTGAGCGATGCCAACGCGGGGCTGGCCACCAGCGCTTGGGGACACCTGGCCCCAGGCAGAGTGACCCAAGGGCTAGCATGTAGGATCAGGAGGTATAAATTCAGACTGCCCTGGTTTTTCTTTTAGTTATAGCGAAGTGTTATAATGCACGATGAACCCTAAGGGCTTTCAGGAAATGACAAGAAATCACTGTGCGATTTCTTGTATAAATTCTTGTAAATATTCTGTATCTACATCCGGCCCAGCTGGGGGTCGTCTACTGAGTTCCGTTGCGGTGACGTCTAGGTTTTAAATGTTGATTTTTATTTTCTTATTCCCAAAGTTTTAGTGTAATATAACACAAATATTCTATTTCCCTGTGGACTTGTGGCAGCAGAGAGGGGGGCTACAGAGAGAGGAGAGCTTTTTCTTTTTTAGGAGTCCCTTTACACCTAACCGGAGAGTGAAACTCTTGCTTCGTCCCTCATTTTTATTTTGTAGGGGGGGTGTTTGCTGTCAGCCTTTTGCAACTGGCAGAACGAAGTTTGAAACAAAGGAAAGAAAAATGATCTTCACGTCTTCAGAAACTGTGAATTATTTATCTGCTATCCCTGGTAAATCTGCTTTTACAAAAATCTCACTGCCAAACGAGTGTGTCTGTTTTGCTGGACTATGCGATGACTCCCTGAAGATCCATCAGTGCTGCTGCTCTGGAGGCTCCGAGAAGAAGCTGACCTCAAAGCTTCCTTTTTTTTACTTTTTTTTTTTTTTCCTATAATTTGGTAATGCTTGAGGTTCTTTTTGCTTCACCTTCATTTATTCTTTCATTCATTTTACAAATTAGGTAACTGCATGAACTCATCTGTGGAAATTTAAAGACTTCTTCCTGTGATTTTCTTTTTTTCTTTTTGTTCCTGTGTCTCATCCCCTCTCACACAGGTTAATCCCACGAGACTGTGTTGCCCGAATTCAGCATCAATTTCAATAAGCAAATATTTATACAGCACCTGAGATGCAGTCTGTAGACAGAATGACACCAAATTAAGTTAAACTGGTATTAACTACTCGAGGATTGAGGAGAGTCCAGGCAAAAGGGTGGTACCATTTTAACTGGATCTATTTCAAAACCAGTGTAAATAAACTGGAATAATTGCACTGTGAAGGGCAGATTTCACCTTTTAGTTTTCTTGAATGCCTTTGGACCAAATCCTGCTGTATTTACTGCACACAGGACTAGCTATTGAGATGGCATTAGGTAATATTCTGTCTTTTTCCGTTGTTCCTTTTAGGGCCATGTAAAATGATTTCCCCCTTGGTTTTAGGAAGATGCAACAAATATTTGTATGAGTCCATTAACAGCCTTTCCCTCAAGCATGAAACCACCGCTGAAGACCACTCTACGTTATCCGAGTTAGTCTCTTACCTACCTTAATCAGGCAAATGCTGCAGGTTTTGTTCTAAAGTAGGGCAGATACGCCGGGTTTGCTTTATATCTCTTGGAAGTGGGCACAAAACATCCCTTGGACCATATGGCCTGCCGCCCCGGGCTTCACTGCCTCACACCCGTTCTAATTCCTCCTAATCTGCCCATAAGCACCTCCACAAGGGTGCTTCGCGCACCTCACCCGTCATCTCTTTCAATGCCTGCTTGCTCTTTGGCTCTAACGCCAGATGGTATTAATATACCCATCACGGTAATTATTCAGACAAGCAGACACCGGCAGGAGAGGTCCCAACTTCTCACTTTTCCCACTGAATCGGAGGCATACTTGAAAGAGCCCTTTCATCCCCATGGATCCCATTCCCTGGAGTTGTCCCAGGCTGTCCTCATCAAAAGGGAATTTGATGTTTCAGCAGTTTCTCAGCCAATTTCATGCTGGGATAAGAACCGGCGGTGATGGGACAATATCCTTTATGCACTCTCTGACTGTTGCCCAGAAGCTTGGGACACGTCCAGCTGCCAGCCCTGCATCAGGTCCTCCTATAAAACCTTTCACAGGACCGAGATCTATGTGTGAAATGGTACTACTGCCGGTACCTTGTAACTCGAAAGCTAGCCTGCCTCTTGTCCGGCTCCAACTGATGGGGAAAAGCCAAGATTTGCTGCAATGAACAGCCTGGATGGATGGTTTCTAACGCCACGTGTTGGGAAGGAGGTACTTCTGAAAGCTTCCTGCGCCCAACGAGTACTGTGCGAATACCTCCCGCTGAGTCCATCTTCCCCTCTGCAATTTCTACAAAATTTATTCAGCGATCAGTCAGCAGCAAAATGAAACCGTAAGGGATTATCCCACAATTTTCTTGCAAGTTGGGTCCCTTGAGTTTCCAGGTCTTTGGCTCAAGCATTTAAAGGCTGTCCCATTCCCCCCACAACCAAAGAGCTTTGGGCAATGTTTGCATCCAGGAAGGCAAGATCTGTAAGTAGAGATAACAGCTAGATCAGTACAATAGCTGGGAAAAAAAAGCCAACCTAGGTGCTTTTGGACAGCTCAGGCTCTCCAAGACCCATCATGTGATCCGGAGCCAGACGTTATGCTCGTATCGAGTGTGCTCGGTTTTAGGAATGAGCGGCGGCGATGCCACAGTGACATGAAGCAAGGCTTTGATGCCCACATTACAAAGAATATGCAAACTTGTATTATTCCTTTGATTAACCGCTCTCTGATATGTCAAGTCCATGAATAATCAAGCCTCATTTTCTAATTAGTTTTACTCATCACCCCGCTGCTCCATGTCTCTGCTCATTTGCATACCCTGTTTCTAGATAAGGGCCTCATTCTGCGAGGTGCTAGCAGAGCTCCTGTCCCTCTCCCACCCCAGCGTTTCCTTGGTCCTTTGCTGGCCGTTTCCTTGCTCCAGGCCCTGCTTCTCCTCCCGTGCAATGACCACCTCGTTGCTCTATGCTCTTCCACTCTTTCTAAGCCCTGTTTCCCCAGGGAACGGGGTGGTGTCTTCATGCTGTCTGTCCCCCAGTGACATCTTTTGACTCCGTAATCTAGTTTTACCCAGCCTCAGCGGAGAATTAAAACCATCAAAGTACTGTGTTTGCGCAGGTCTTATGGAGGTGGTGGGGAGAGAGGTCCTTCTGGGGCAATGGAGGTCAAGGCTGGAGCATCTGCTCCACCACCTTGAGGACCCACGATGGGGAGAGTGGTTTTGAATGCCCTGGCTGCAAACCGGCTGCTCCAGCTGAGAGAGACAATCCCATACAAGAAAGTAGTTGGGCTGGTTACGGTTGTGTTCGTTATTTTAATAAATATGCTATTTTTGTGATACGGGAGGCTTTTCTGTAGTTATTTCATTTATCTTCTCCCCCTTCCTGCACAGGTACGGTAAGAAGCAGCACGTTACAAGGAGATTTAGCGAAGCAAAGTTAATGGCTCGTTTGCATTTCTTTTAATCAAGTTATTCTAATTGTGCTATTGTGCAAATACAGCTTCCCCTCTGATTTGAAGAAGACCTCCTCCTCCTCCCTGGGGGAGCCCC
>NW_009647735.1:7885495-7888389 GCF_000708025.1 Charadrius vociferus
TGGTGCTATTGTGCAAATCCAGCTTCCCCTCTGATTTGAAGAAGACCTCCTCCTCCTCCCTGCGGGTGCCCCAGCAGTCGGGGCTACCCTGCCCGGGGCTGCCACAGCCCGTTCCTGCCTCGCTGCCCGCACCCCTGCCTGTGTCCCCGCGGAGCAGTGGGCACCGGGACCAGCTCCGGTTGAACCGGCACGAAACCTCGACCCTTTCATTATGCCTTTATTAGGCATTAACGGCGAATAAAGCTCAGTTTTACACACCGGCAGCCCGCTTACCTCAAAGCTGATGAGTGTTTTCTTTTTGTTAGGGCCGGCCAAAGGCAAGGGGGAAATTCAGATGCTCTGGAAACAAAGGGCTGCGGAAAATAGACGGGGATGCGATGATCGGTCCCGCACCAAGAGTTAACTAGAGTTTCCTAAAGCTGCGAAGATTAATTTAGGGCTCGAGGCACGAGGCGTTGTATTGATCTGTCCCTGGGCAAATACCTGGTGCCTTTGCCCCCAGGCGCCCGCTATTCCGGATGTTTCCCTGGGTACATAAGTGGGGATCAGCCCAAGACGAGATCCTGCACCGGCTCAGCTTGACCCTGCGGTCGCATCCCCAGCAGCAGGGACTGGAGGCACTGGGGGAAGCTGTGCTGGGGGGGCGGCCGCTGGGGGGGCGGGGGGCATACCCATCTGCTCGTCCGGGCACGGCCCTGCAGGCATAGAGGTGGTGGTGGGGGATCCCCTGTGTCAGCAGAGGAGAACGGTGGTGCGTGGGCAGCGGGAAGGGGGTCCGTGTGTTGGGGGTCTGCGGGAATACCCCGTGCCGGGAAGAAAGCAGAGGATTTTTTCCCACTGGTGTTACCGGGCACTTGGGATTTTTGCTTGACCCCTAAACTTAAACCAGCTGCCGCGCAAACTGTCGAAACCTGCCCGCGCTGTAAAACCTTAACAGCTCTGTTCTGTCCTACTTTTCTCTCGTTCAGGGCGATTTTAATTTCTTTAGCGCCTAAGCAAATGTTTTGTGTCCCCGGATCAAAGTTAGGGAGCATCATTTACATACCGTGGGTGAGAAGGCAGCAGGCTGGAGCCCATCACTCATCAGTGAAAGGATGATCATTGTTTGTTTAGCCCATTCCAAAATAATGGCTCTGCTGGGAACACCGACCCAGAATGCATCATATCTTTTATAGTATATATTAATTTAGTGTAGACATTAGGCCATCATTATTCCCTCCTTTTAATTCTCATGTATTAGCATTCAGGATGGGTTTTAACCCAGCACACATCTTTGTTATTTCATAATGTAAAATAAATAAAGCTGGAGGCAAACGTATTTTTTTTTATATAAACGACTGCGAGAGAGTGATGGATATAAAGCACAGAAACATCTTTATAATTTTAAGGCTTGGATTTCAGAGCACTGCATTTTCATTAAATGGTGCAATCCATTCATTTTGGAGAGACAGATATAAACAGAAGCAAATTAACTCAGTAGTTCTCATGCCTAGAATCTTTGTGATAAAATTGCCTATTATTGTGAGTGTAAATGTTTTCAAAATATTACAGACAACTAGAAAAAAATAGGAAAGACAGGATAGGTTGCTCAAGGATGAAAACCATAAAGACAACCCCTCCAAACACCACATGTAGCTGGTGAAATTACTTAAAAGTGAATTGCAGGAGCGCTGTGAGAGGAGGAGAAAGGAGGCAGGCCATTTTATTAATTTTTTTTTTTTCTTTTTATGACAGATAAAGGTCTGGGAGAGTGTTTTCAAATTATTTTCTTGGCTGTCTGCTGTGGGTATTAGAAAATTCAGCTCCTGGCTGAGTGGCCAGGCAGAGAAACGGAGGCATCGCAAAGAACAGGAGAAAGCTGAGGCGCTGCGCTGGGGAGGACTGGTCCCTCCACCCGCTCTGGAGGGGCAGGAGAAGTCGGGGCATTTCCAGCCCGACTTGAAATCACGGATTAGTGAGAGGGAAGAAGCGCTGAGAGACGCAGCACCTCTGTGGAACGCCTGCAGCTGAGCCCACCGGTTAAACACTGGAGAGCATCAGTTAAACTGGGGGCGGCCAAACCCCAGGTCCTGCCCCGGCGGCGGACGGGAGGACAGCGGGGTGAGCCAGGAACCTCATTTTATATTTGATTTTTCTCAGGGGCTGGCAAGGCTGCAGTTTTCCCAGATGTAAATGGCCACATCATCAGTTGCACCTGAGAGGGAAATTAAAAAAAACCCCAACTCGCGTGCTGTGCTCCCTGGCCCCCGGGGGGGTGGCGTGCGGCGGGTAGGTGGTCGGCACGGTGAACGGTGACCGGAGAACGGCTGCCAGCACCCCGGGGCGAGCACCCATGCGCTCCCATCCGCCAGGCCTCATGGACAACACAGCCGGAGCTGGAGGGCTGAACACAATTTCCATAAAGGACTTTAATCAAGACGTAAACCCACAGAGTCCTTGTTATTACTGTTTTATTTACAGGACACCCTCACGGTGCAGAGGGGTTTCAGAATACGCCGACAGACAGAGCGTCTGTATTTGATGCCTGAATAAACTGCAACCACTCGGGGCGTCAAGAAAACCAGCCGACGTGCTCATC
The DNA here is from genome assembly GCF_000708025.1 of Charadrius vociferus. NCBI lineage: Eukaryota > Metazoa > Chordata > Aves > Charadriiformes > Charadriidae > Charadrius > Charadrius vociferus. The sequence goes on from NW_009647735.1 coordinate 7,888,074, forward strand.
CCCCGCCAAACCTGGGGTGCCGGTGTGCGGTGCGGAGAGAAAGCACAGCTCTGCACATGGCGGGGCCAGCGGTGGCCATTAAACCGGGTGCCGGGTCCCGCTGCCGGTAAACTGGGTACTCCCTGCTGGAACAGCAGCCTGTGCCCTGGGCAACCTGGCGTGGGAATTATCACTGGCTGTCCTGGTTTGAGTGACACGGGACTATTTTCTCCTCTAATGTTTGGGAAAACTGCACTTTTAGAAGACTCCACTGTGAATTTGTGAAAATACTTACTTCACAGCCAGCGATGGTGTGCGGGTTTCGAGGTCTCGGTGT
>NW_009647735.1:7890114-7894383 GCF_000708025.1 Charadrius vociferus
GGGAGGGGGGGCAACGTGGCGTGAGCTCTGCGGAGCGAACAAACACACACACACACATCCCCTTTTAAATGGTGTCCCGCGGGGGCTGTGGCGATTGGAACTGCCGGTGGGGAAAGCCCAGGGGCTCCGGCACCCTGCGGGGGGGCACAGCAACAGGCCTGGCAGCCCCATGGCTCGGGGACCCCCCCACAGTGTGGGTCTTCCACAGCCCATGCAGAAGCGAGGGTCCTCTTGGTGACCACCACCACCCCATCCCCCCCTGTGTGGCTCTTCTGTGGCCCACGCAGAAGTGAGGGTCCTCCATCTGGCTACCACCTGTCCCCGGAGCTTGCCCGTATCCGGCCACCGCCTGTTCCCGGAGCTCGCCCATCTCCGGCCGATGCCCACGCTGTGCTGAGCTCCCCCGGTACACACGCCGTCGCTCCCGTGGACGCCAGCAATTAGCACTGGCTCTGGGAGTGTTCGTGAGCCGCTCTCGCGTCTGAAGTTTAGCTTATGCGGCTGGCGGCCTTGCAAAGTAAAGATGACTCTTACGGCTGAATACTGGCTTCGTCCTTCAGCCCTAACCTTGTTTATTTCGGGTTTGCATTTTGAATTTTAGCGACGCCGCTCTCTCCATCCCTGCGCCTTCCTTTGAAGTGGCTAACCTCGCCTGAGCGTGGCTAGGTGGCCACCGAAATGCTGCCCTTGGCTTTCAAAAGCCCAGCTGCCCCTCTTCTCCTGAGCAGCCAGGACCCGCTCCCGGAGCGCTTTGATGACAGCCTGCCTTCGGCTGTGATACGAGGAGCAGCTTGTCGGCGGGACCGCAAGGAGCCGCACCGGGCAGCAGAACTGCTCGGGGTTCTAGCAGCTTTTCCCTTTGCTTCACTGGGAAATTAGGAGCTAGACTCTTAGACTCATGGCAGGGCCCCTTACAATGAGGGTGCTGTTATGCATCGTGCTATCTGAAGTCAAGTCTAAGCACAGATTTGCTTGAAATACAAGGGAATTTCTTCATAGAATTCCTTTTATACAGCGTGACACTACACTGCCATCTAGTAGAAAAATGGTTAGCGTCATTATCTTCCTGTACCCAAGAAGCAGTTCTTTATGAGACTTGGCTATTGTGATTCCTGCTCTTTTGTTTTCCCTACTGCTTTAAAATTTAACTGTCTCATTTTTGGGACATCCCATTTGCAAGCATCGGGAAGCAATTCCTTGCCCCCTGGGTCCGTTACCTTCCCCGGGTCCAAGCTGCCGAGCGTTGCGGGCTGTGTAGTTTATTTTACCTGTCCTATAAATACGTTGTTTGTCAGCAGAAATGGAAATTGCGTAACGTGCGCCTTCTTTTGCTGAACAGCTTCCAGGGATCTGTCTTTCTCGTGCCCCAGAGATGGGTCTGGCCCGCAGAGTTGTAGCCGTGGGGCAGGGATTCCCTTCCTTCCCCAGAGATGGGTCGGGGTTAGTCGTGCCCTCTGGAAAACAGGGATGGTCCTTCTCTGAACCCACCGCTTTAAGCAGAAGGGAATGCCCGGCTTGGAGAGCCGCGTTTTTGTCTGTAGCTTTTGTCTTTGTGTTTGTTTATTTTTCCTGTTGGATTACCAAACGTGCTTTTCTGGGTGGAAACAGAAGCGTTTCCTGTACCTGCCCAAGAGTTCAGAGCGATGGTTCCTCATCCAGCAAACCACCTACATCGTCATAGCCGACTTCGGAGAGGTCGCTAGGGATTGGGACTTGGGCTTGGAGCCAGGAGGGGGGGATGAAAATGAAGCTGTGATGACTTTGTGTTAGGTAGAGGGCTACTCTCTCAAAGGCTGTGAAACGATGTTATATTTTTAATAACCTAATTACCCAGCTTGCTTAAGAGCTACAGCTATTCTCCCAAATAACGTCTTGACAAGCAATTATTTGGACTGCGACTTCTAAATGTTTAAAAATACAGGAGGAGGAGTAGTTCTTAAATGAACAATAGTCCCTTCAAGTCTTCCTGCCCGTTGTAATGCCTTGTCTTTAATTTTATGTTGCCTTCTCGGTTTAGCAACCTTCAGCTGACAACTGGTTAATTAGCACCTATTCCTAAGTGCCAGTAACAGACGCTAATCTGAGCTCTTTCAGGGCAGATAACAGCCGCTTCCAGAGCAGCAGTAGGTGTGGGACGAGGGTGTCTGAGCGGAGGAGCCATGGCTGGCCCTGGCTGTGCTGGCACCCGCCTGTGATTACTTTGCACAGAGGTTTTGCCGTGGCGAGTCAGTCTCCTTGTTGTGCTGCTGGTTCGCTGGGCTGTTGTGTAGGGGCTTTTTCTTTTGTTGAAAAGTTGCGCCTTTGTTAGTCTGGAGGAGGATAGGCTTGTCCTGGCCCTGGTGATGCTCAGCACTAGGTACAGAGCATCGCCGTCATGGGATCAGCGGTGCCCGTGAAGAACCTTGTTGCCTGCAGCATTCCCCCTCCAGCCTCTGCTCTTAATCCCGTCGCCAGTCTGCCTCTATTTTCTTTGGGAACTGCGGGCTCGGAGGGCAGATTCCTGCACTGGAAATGGTAGAAATACTCAGGAGGGCTGTTGTGATGGTTTTTTGTTCTGGCTTTAATGCGATGTGGTGCTTTCCTCTCTGTGAGCGTATATGTTCCTACAACTTGTGTTGCTTTGTAGTGGTGGCCTCTGCTCCTTAATAAGTAGTAAGCAGCTAAATAGATCTCCCTCTCCTCCTTTGGACCTTCCCTGCCCTAGAGGAGCTTGAATCTCTGCGTGTGGGGATTTTTATTTTTGTTTTGTCCTCCTTGGTTCCCATTGGGGTGCATGTTCCATACGCTCCCGTTCCTGCTCGTCTCCTGTTCCGCCACCGCTGCGGCATCCGGAGGTGCTGGGAGAGGGAAGGGGGAGGTGCAGGCACAGCTGATGCTTCCAGCGCTCTGGGTTTGCTGCTTGGGGGGTTGGGGGAATGGGCTCGTGGCATGGAACGGCAGAAGGGAGGGGATTGTCTCAGCCGCTTGGCATCGGCGGTGAGAAAGGAGAAATGTGCCTTTTCCTAGTCAGGAGTGACTGACTTGGGTCACTTGATTGATTGTGGAAGCCTCAAAGCTTTTGGCAGGCTGAACGGAGCCAGCATCCAAAGCAACTGTGCGCGAGAGCAGCACAGGACTGAGGTTTCGCTCGGCTCTGGCTAATTATTATGGGAAGTATCTACCGAACTTGTCTATAGCAATAAATCCAATGGCTCCCTCGCAAGAAACAAAAGGCCTTGGGGTTAGGGTGGAAAATGTAATGAGACATGGGAGCAAATACAGATACCTACATTCTTAAGTGGTGTCGTGGCTTTGTACCCTTGTCGGGTGAGAGACATGGCTGTGGGTAAAGGTCCGGCTGTATTTGGAGTCCCTCCTGGCTGGCATTAAAGGCAAGAGATGTTCTCTGTTGCGAGGAGAACAAGCTTGCAGAGCTGCCTCTGGAGCCAGAAAGTCTGAGATTGGAAGAAATGTTCCGCTGCTGGTACAAGGCTGTTGGACCAGCACCAGGGATGGTGCCTGCTGGTTTTTGGGAGGCTGGATGCTGGCACCACGTGGTTGTGATGCGGGACAGAAGCCCCTGGCAATGCATGGAAGTTCTCGTCCTGTCCCTATATGTTAGTTAAACTCTATGAAAAAGTCTAAAGAAAAGATGGGTTAAAACGTTTCCCAGCAAACTGGCAGTGTTTGCTGTGTGTGGCTCCCGTGGCTGAACAGATTAATCCTCGTGCTCTCGGAAACGTGGTGGGATTTGCATCTGCGAATCTCATCCGCTCCGTGGTCCACCGTGGTGTGCCCGACTCCCTGCAAGCCGCATCCCGGGAAGAAGGTGGCTTTGCCATGGCAAGCGTTTGCCGTCAGCCCTGGTGTGAGCTGGGGTCCTGCTGGAGCGGATGGGTTTTCCCAGTAAGCTGCTTCTGTATGGAGGGGAGAAAAAAAATCACGTAATGTTGCCAGGGAGAGGAAAATCACTTTGCTGGGGAGTTTTGCTTCTTGGGGAGATGCCTGCTCAATGGCATGTGATGTATAGCTGTGCAAGGGGGCGAGCTCTGTAGCGGTGGAATTTGGGGAGTAGTTAAGCCCCATAAATTGTCACTAAACCCCATGTAGGCAGGAGAGATGCTGTAGAGTCGCATGGCGCCCCAAGGCTTGGGGTGGATAATAAAGGCTTTGGCAGGAGGTGGACAATTTGGAACCTCTGGATGCTGTTGGAGCAGACACCGTTTCCAAGGATGAGATCCCCACTTTGGGGGTGAAGCCTGGCTGGGGTGGGGGTGGGGGCTGCTCGGG
>NW_009647735.1:7894462-7900688 GCF_000708025.1 Charadrius vociferus
ACAGAGTGTTTGCAGAGATGCCGCCAGGCCTGAGCGGCTCTGCGACGCTTCATTTATCAGCGGGGTTTCCTAATGACCCCGCTCGTTTCGGTGCGGCGGCAGGAGGAGGGATGCGGTGAATGTTACCTCGGCACCTGCGAACGGGCGCCTGTGGCCACTGAATTTCCCCGCCGGGCACCTGGCGGGACCGAAGCTGGTGTTGGAGCGTTGGAAGCAGTGGACAGCCCGCAGAGCGAAAAAAGGGGCTTTGAGGGGAAAGGCAGGGGATTATTTTCATAAGTACAAGTAGTTCCTTCACCTAATCCCATTACGGGGCCTGACCTGGAAGGTCTTGGTTGTAAACTTAACTTAATGGTTTTTTTTTTTAAGTTTGGACTCTTGGACTTACAGAGCTCTCTAAATTGATATCCCTGGTTTTGCAGATAAAGTGGTGTACTTCTTAAAGGGATTAAAAAATCATTTTCCCTATTAGGTCTCTTCAGTTCTCCTCTAAAGCTTTAATAAAGTGCAAATTGACTTGTAGTTATTTAAAAGTATATGTTTCCTACAGGGTTTTATTTTAAATTCAGAGGGTTTTTTTTGTGGGTAGAGAGATGTGAGCTGTTGCAAAAATAAATTCCAATGATAGTGGTAGAGCAAGAATTCCTTGCACTATTTATTGCACTTGTTATCGGAGCTGGTCTTCCCTAAAGAAGAGAGTGGGGAATATGAACACCGTGGTGCCATTGTACTAAGATATGATTGCTTTTTCTTGAAAAGGTGCCTTTCTGCTATTTTTTTTTCTTCTGGGAATTAATAAATATTAAAATGAAACTACAAATACGTGCGTCAACTGTATTTAAATAGACACAGATTGTTCCTTGTGATTCCTCTTCATAACTTTATAACCTTTATTGAAGGTTATCAAAGGTGCTTGGAAGTCAAGCATCGCCAGTAGCTTATTTATTTTTATGAAAAGACAGGTTTTTAAGTTTTAACAAGTAGAGCATTAGTTCCGAGGCGTATTAACCGAGATTAATTTGTCCCTCATTTATTTAATCTGAATTGTCAGGAATCATGTTCTCTGCTGATGTAAACGTCGGCAAAAAGGACTTATTAGTAGATTTGATTGCTTTTTAAATTTAACTAGCAGAGATGCACTGGCATGCCTAAGAGAATTGGTCTGTTTCTTGTGAACAGTTCAGTGCCTAATGAATCACTTCAATGTACTTTTCTGAAGGGAAGCAGAGCAATTTAAATGTGCGATGCATTGATTTACCTCAAATGGATTAGGCCTCTGTGTGCAATCCTTTGCATTAATTTACTTTCTCCGCAACTGTAATAATAAAGGCAGCGTTTCTATACGGCACCGGCCCCAATTAGCTCATGTAACTCGCGAGAAAGCCAAATAATTAATACCTGGCCAAAAATGGATCTTTGCGAGAGGACAGGGGTCTGGGACGCCGGCAGCTGGGGCTGGCTGTGGGAGCGATGCCGGGGGCTGGGACTGGAGCGGGGGCTTGTGTCAGAAGTACAGACAATTTATCAACTTCAGGATGGGAAATAAAATAGCATACGTGTGTATTTGTAATTTGGTGCAACTTTTCAGAGATTTGGTTTTGATGTGGCCAGGTTTGGTTTTTTGGTTAGGTGTTTTTTTTTCAAATGACGGAGGAAACGGGACAAAAATTGGTAACTCCAGCAGATTCGAGCATGTTTTATTGCTGTAGTAACTCTTCAGCCCCTTCTTTCCCTCCCCGTAGCGATGTCCGATCTGCCGTGCGTATGAAAAACTCTGGGTAATTCCTTATTTAACCACTTAGCTGCAGAAATGGCGCCCGGGCTTTGTTTCGCTCTGCGGGGATTACTGTGGCCGCGCAGCCCTTTATTTTTTTTTTTTTTTTTATTATTTTTGGAATTACCCTTGTAGGCTTCTCACATACTTGCGAGGATTAATTCCCCCCCACACACACACCACTTCCTTCTCAACCTGCTCGTTGCCATTGCTGGGCGGCCATGGGGGGAAGCAAAGCGATGGATGGAGCCTCCTCGGCCACTGCCTTCCTCCCTCGGGGCTGAGATGCTCCTCCGAGTCGGAGCTCGCAGCATCTCGGATGGACCCCAATGGGAGATGCAGGTTTTTTGGATGGGAGGATGAGGTGACTGGAGCAAGTGGGGAGGCAGTGCCGCTCCTGCCTTCCTCCTCCTCCTGGCGGCTGGCACCGGAGAGCCGGCGTGGATTGTTGTTTGTGATTGATTTGCTGATGCTGGCGATTGTACAGCGTGTTCCGGGACTAACAGGGTAGCACCGAATCATTCAGGCGTTAGCGAAATGAATCACATTTGTGATGAGTAATAAGTAGCAGACTTTGGTATTTATGAATAATTAACACAGTAAAGTTTTTCTTAAACAGACGTGAAGAAATGATTTAATTTCTACTGTGAACACTCTGTAAAATTAATGAAAGATAATTGCATTTGCTAATGTGAGACTAAGAAGCCAAAGCAATCCATTTTTTGTGTGTGTGTGTTTAAGTTGGTATTGCTGATGTAAACAGTAAATGTATAATTCCTTCGATATGTTTTCATGGGGTGCGACCTGTGTTTAACATCCAGAGGAGTGGTTTTGGTTGAAATAAAAAGTCTATTGGTAAACACTTGTGTATCTCTGGGTGGGTAGCGTACATAACAAGACAATGTTTTTGAATGAGTGGCAATTAGGACCGGGTTTTCTCCTCTTCCCTGACTCCAGCCTCCTTCCTCAGCTCTTCATGCTTTTAAAGACAGAATCCATTTCCGATACTGCTTATATACAGCTTTGAGTGAAATCTCTTTTTATTTAGTCTTGAAAAAAACCCGATTAGTCTTTAAGGAGACCTCTAAGTCATAAGATCTGCTAAGGGTGAGACTCAAATCATGTTACTTCTTGGTTCTCAGCTGCTTATCCAACTCTGGAGCAGCCAAACTTTTGATGTGATATAACTAAATGTATGCAGCTATGAGGGAGATAATCTTGTGGCATTAAACGATTTTGCACGTCTCCGTCAGAGCGTGAAGAAGACTATGCCTTTCATGAGATCCTTGTAGTGAATGTTCCTAATTTCCCCATAATCAAAAGGACCGTGAAGTTTTGATGCTCATAGAGGCCCGAGTAGCTGCAAGATCAATTCTTCCTTTACTCCGTTTCGTGTTGGGTAAATGAAACCCTGCAAGGCTCCCGGCACTGGGAATCTGCTCGTTCCGACTGCTGTTTGAACTGGGGGATCCTTCGGCAAACACCCACATCAAGTGAGTAAAGCACTCTCCCACTGGTTATTTTCTCCAAGCTTCCTTGCGTTTGGAGTAAAGCAACTCTTAACTGTTTTCCATTAAGAAAAACGACGTTTCCTTAGTCAAAGCCAGTGAAACTGGTTTTGGGAGCTGAGGCCTTTTGGCGTTTCCTTTTGCCTGTGGGAAAGCTGTTCCCTGGAGCGATCCTAAGCTGTTCTGGGTCTCTTTATTATTTTTTTTTTGTTGTTTTTTTTTTTTCGCCCCTTGTGGGTTTAGAGGAATTTGCTGGGAACACGCTTGCGTCCTGCTTGAGCAAAACCTACCGGGTGCTAACTTTCTCCCTTGCTTTGGCCGCAGCTCACTCCTCTCCGTAGCGAAGATGCTGCGGGAGTCGTCCTCCCACGGTACCCTCTGCCGGCGGAGGGCTTTACTGGGGCTGGAGGCGGGTGGAGGCATCTCTCCATGCGATGCTCCCAGAGGAGCAGCAGGCTTCGTTCCTTCTGGAGCTGATGTCGCCAACCAGAGACGGGGCTGGAGATGGCTGCGCGGCTTCTGCCGGTCGCAGAGCTGTTTGTTTTTCTGTGGGGGTGTTGGAGCTAATCAGTACAGTGGGTCGCACGAAGTAAGACAAAAGCGCTCAAGGAAATGTCAGACGCAACAGGATGCGTCTGCCTGATGATAGCTGAGTGACTTGCAGAAACATAAATGGCATAAATTTAGGCTTTAACTCCTTCGATTCTCATGTGCTGCAAGTCACGTTTTTCCCCGGTAAGGGGAAAAACCTTCTGTGTTGACACAGTCTCCCCGTTACCTCTTTATCTTTTCCTAACTGCGCATCTTTAGCTGAGACTTCAATAGGTTTTTTTGGATTGTGGTGATTTCTGATAACTTTAGGTCAATAAAATGGGGAGTAGAGTTTTGGCTTTCAATGAAAGCTGACTTAAAGGTCGGTTGTTTGGCTTTCTGGTGGCGGGTTGCTGCTGGGGTCTGTCGCCTCGGCTCTGGTGTGCGCGGGTGAAAAGCGGTGGCTATTGGGATTTGGGAAGCCAGGGTTTTACACCTGGGATGAGTCCTGTCTCCATCACCATGACCGTCCTCTTCCTTGTCTGTGTAAGTCAGCTCTTTGCATCAGGACATCTGTCTGTGTACGTAGCATAAAGGGTGTTGGATTTCCTGGCCTGACTGTCTGTCTTCCAAACTGGAAGAGGGGAGATTTAGATGAGATATTGAGAAGAAATTCTTCCCCGTGAGGGTGGTGAGCCCCTGGGGCAGGTTGCCCCGAGAAGCTGTGGCTGCCCCATCCCTGGAGGTGTTCAAGGCCAGGTTGGACGGGGCTTGGGGCAACCTGGGCTGGTGGGAGGTGGCCCTGCCCTGGATGGTCTTCAAGGTCCTTTCCAACCCAAACCTTTCCATGATTCTATGATGTGCCCAGCTTGGCGAGGACTAGACAGTCAGAAGGCAGTGGTAGCAGAGACCTAAGGGAAGCTGTAGTCAGTTCCTTAGATCTCTTGAACACTGTTAATTTGCAAAACTATCCTATGTAACCGTTTAAAGCCGACTTGCTTTGGGAACAGGTCAGATTGACTGCAGGTGAGCCCGTGTTCCTGAGTATAACTGACGCATTTTGCAAAGCAGAGTTATAAATACCTTTTTTTCATCCCATTTCCAGAGGAGAGGCAGAGAAAACAAATGAAAAGAGTAGTTGCACCTGCAGCTGCTTCTCCCAAGAAGCTGCTGGCTCACTTTCCACGATGCATTTTGGATGTCGGCAGCCTTCTGGGTTGGAATATGAGCACTCCCAGAATTTTTATGGATAGAGGTGAATTTTGACCGGGCAAGAGTTCTGCAAGCTGTCTTACCACGGTGTTTTGTAGTGTATTCAACATGCTACCACGTGCAAGAAGAAATTGCAGTTTTGCTGGAGGTACGGTCAGCAGAAAATGTTGCACGGGAGATGCGTGAGAGCCATCCCCTGTTTGGATTACGGAGCTCTCTTGTTGCTTGAAGGACTAAAGCGTGTGAATAATTATCCTTGCCTGCGAGCACGGCTAAGGGCACTGGGCCTGGGGTTTGGGGCAATACAGCTCTTGGGAAAAATCTGCTCTGAATCCTTTTTTATTTTATTTATTATCAGGACATTTGACGGAGAGCAGCGCTGATATTTCTGGAGAAGGGATCGGAAGGAGGTTGTGCATCACTAGGTTTAAGATGTGCACAAACTATGTCTTGTCAAGCCTGAATGTGCGAACAAAAGTACTCTAAGTATACGCGTAAGCAATATATTTAATTGCTTAAATGTATTGCTGAGCGCTTTGCAGAATAAGGGTCAGCCTGACAGCGTGAGCGCCTCTTGCTGCCCCGTGGTGGCGAAGTTTCCACCTCTGCAGAGTTGGGATTTCATGCTCTCCCGGGTGTAATTCTCCTTTTCCTTCAACTCGGAACTGGCCAGGGTTGCGGCTGCCGGTGCGCCGAGACGAGCAGAGGGTGTAGGGGCTGGAGACTTGCAGAGAACTGAAAACTGAGATTCCCTGTTATAGGACCCAAAGAGCTAGAGAGCAGCTCGGGTAAGTCAATGCGTCCGTGTGACGGTGTCCGTCCTGGCGAGTACATCGGTTTTGGGTTGGGGACCTGCAGAACCAGGGGCAGCAGCTGCTTCGGGGTCTGCGTAACAGCCAGGCGGGAGAAGGCTGTCGGGATAGATGCTTTCCCTGGGTAGGTTTGGGTTTGTTGTAGTCAAGTTGACATTAACTAGGAAAATTAAATGTAAAATGTAATTGAAGCAACTAAAGAAACCTGCTGCTGCTCAAGCCCTGCATATGGCCCCAACCCTGTTTAGTTATTTATCTAATATTAAAATAGAGAAATAGTAACCAGATATGGAGCACCTCTGCTGGGAGGACAGGCTGGGAGAGTTGGGGGGGTTCAGCCTGGAGAAGAGAAAGCGAAAAAGGGGAGACCTCAGAGCCCCTTCCAGTGC
>NW_009647735.1:7900761-7908728 GCF_000708025.1 Charadrius vociferus
GTGGAGGTGTTCAAGGCCAGGTTGGACGGGGCTTGGAGCAACCTGGGCTGGTGGGAGGTGTCCCTGCCCAGGGCAGGGGGTGGCACTGGATGATCTTCAAGGTCCCATCCAACGCAAACCATTCTGTGATTCTATGGTTTATCTACGGTTCAGTTAGGGAACGACCCAGCAGACAGTGTGGCAGTGTTGATAAGCAGGGGATTCCTGTCAAGAGAGCGATGAACCGTGGGCCTGGTCAGCAAACCGAGAAAACCACTCGGAACTCCCAAGATCAGGGGAGAAGTAGAAAAAAGGTAATTTCGGCAGGGGGAGATCATGACCACTGACTCATTGACCACCGGCCCAAATGATACCACCTACTCAAAAGAGGACAATGGAAGAAGAAGAAGACAGAGTCTGCGCACTAATTTACACAGGAAGCGAAGAAATCTTGACCAATCATTAAAGAGAATAACAATGAATACATATTAATTGTTTGAATATGTAATAATCAGTGTGTAAAAGTGGAGATTTTTGAAAGGAAGGTGTGTTCCTGTTTTGGGAGGACCACCCCATTTCTGCACATTAATGGAATAAACTTAGTAACACACAGAGCAGAGGTATTTCTGGCTTGCACACCGAGTAAAGAACCCAGATTTGGGACAACAGTTTGAGGGCGTAGGGGAAAAGGGGAGTTTTAGACCTCGTTTTCCACCAGGATGTGGGAGAGCAGACCCAAAAGGGCCAGCTCCATCTGACCTGAATCCACACCTCCCCTATGCCAATCCCTTTTACAAAATTGGTCAGTGTATCAGGCAGCACAGAGGTGGGGAGGGAATAAAAAAAACCCAAAAACACAACACAGAAAGGACTTAAGAATAGCTGAGCTCATGGCGAGATAAAAATTTCTCAAAGCTTGGATTACGGGACGATCCGGTTATTTGTAAAATATATAAGCAGATTCTCTGCCTGGGCTGGGGCGGCTCAGCGGCGGTGCGGGAGGATTTGGCGGTGTGCTCAGCCCTTCCCGCTGCTCTCCCATCGACGGCTCAGGTCTGGAAATTGGGGTTTAAGGCTGGCGACAACTGGGGTATTAAGCGTTGCAAATTAACTGTACTTTGGAAACTGCAAATACAGGCTGTTTTAAGGAATCTAAGGGTCTCTTGTTTCTTGTCTAAGGGGTTGTTTTTGCTTTTCCCCTCGTGTTATGTTATTTTTCTGGAATTAACAGGACAGTTTTCCTTCAGCAAAGCAAAAACATGAGAAAAATCTCATGTGTTACCTGAAGGCTTGAAGGTGAATTGCTTCCTGCAGTAAACCTGTGTATGCACAGAAGGGTTATGGGTATGAAGTACAGTATCGTACTTTATTTTTTCCCTTATGGTAAAAATATTTAATGCCTTACGTGATGTTCTATCAAGATAAGTGAAATTCTGGTCTCTTTACTCCTGTGATTAAAAGATATTTTTAAGGGTATTTATATGTCTCTCAGTAGATATTGGAATCCCAGTGCTGGTACCTGTTGCTTATAATGGAGGGTAGGTTGGTTAGACCTGAGATCTGGCACCTCGTGGTGGTGGATGCTCAAGCTGAAATCTGATCATCGGGAGAAATTAAAACAGTCTGTGAAGCAAGTTGCTCTTTTTTTGGCCACAGGCTTCTCCAAACTGCTTTCTTGTGACCTTCACCTCTGCATATTCAGCTTGCCTAGAGCCTGTTTCCTTACGGAGGACATCTCCGGGGTGGAAACCTCATCTCCTCCCTGCAAACACGGGGCAAGCAGAAGTCATTGGTCGCGTGAGCGTTTGCAGATGGATTGCCCGTCTGGGGCTGCATCTTTTATGCAGAGGACTGAATTAATTCTCTAGGGAAAGGGACAGCGGGCGCCTGGGATGTGATGTAAAGGCGGCGGTGGCAGCTGTAGGCTGAGAGCAGTCATTGCCCTTTTGTATTTGTGGGAGTTTGTGCTGGGCTCTGTGACTTGGGAGACGTGCTTTCTTTTGGAAACGGGTTATGGTGGGACTTACAGATGCTGAAGAACATGTTGTGTCCCAAGGGCATGACCCGTGCTAGTGTTAAGTGGTCCTAAAACCTGCAGTGTGCTAGCTGGTGGGAGTCAATTTGGGATGTTTGGAGAAAGGGGGGAGCGGAACACGGGCTTTTTAGCTCATGTGGACAACATCCTTTTATTTTACAAGTTGTTTTTCATCCTTGCTTGAGCAGCTGAGATGAAACATCCCTTTCTGTTAAGAACAAAAGCAAAAGCCTTCACTTTAATGCAGGTACAAGGGCTGGGATGTGCTGCAGTCGCTTATTGCATCGCTTGGCTTTGATCCTTGGTTGTGGTGTAGGAGGGCATAACGCGACGCGGGAAGGTGCAGTGGTGAAGTGGTTTTAAGCCCCCTGGTCTAGACTGACGCCTGTGTCCCTGGCCCAGAGTGAGTTCAGATCACTCCAGGCTGTAAGTGCCATGGAGATCTTCGGGGTCACCTACAGCATCCGCGTCCCCCGGGGCTCACAGCCCAGCCAGCTCTTCCCTTGCCGCCTGCTCTCCCTCCTCGTGTCGTCCCCTCCCCGGGCAGGGAGACGGGAAGGGAAATTGCTGGGAGGAATGTCAAAAGGCTGGCTGTTCCCTCCCCTGTTCGGAAGACTGAGATTCTCTCACTGGTTTTTATTTTCCGCACGGTTTTTGTGTTAAACAAGAGCAGCCTGTTTGCAAGCTCCACCGCTCCTTAGGCTCGGAGCAGGGTGAGTCTCTGCCTAGCAGAGATTTTGTGGTAAAATTTGTTGTTGCTGTACTTGAACACTAACCTGAGGGATTTTTCCCCTTCTCTCTGTAAACAAGCTTTTTTTTTTTCTTTTTTTTTTTTTCCACTAATGGAAAATTTCAGCTTGTCCTCCACTTAACCACAGTTCAGGCTCTTCCAGGAAAACTGAATGAATCAGTAACGCTTCCCTCTTCTGCTTCTTGTCTGCTTGGTTAATTGTATTATTTTTTTATTGTGGGTTTTGATTGCATAAAGCCCCTTTTCTGTCCTCGTCAAGCTGGCATTGCTCTCTAAACAGGAGAGGACAGCCAGGATCGCTAAGGTGGTTCTTCTCCCTCCGGGGCTGTGTTACCCTCAGACCTTCAGAGTTTGGAAATCATGGATTTAGGAAGAGGATGAAGCTGAACGAGGGCAGAGAGATGCTTCTTACTGTTTTACTGTGGGCCGAGGGGTTTTGATGCAACTGGAGGGCAGAGTTGAGCATCCAGGAGCACGAGGGCGACCGGGAGTTTCCAGTTTGGTGGTTGGGAGAGGCACCTTCCATCTGCCTCTTGGTAGCCAGGGAGCTGAGGAGCACCACTTGCTCCTCCTCACGGCTCCCAGCACTGTCCGAGAGGTTTGTTCTTGATTGTTTCACCTTTCATGTAGACTCGGCGCTCTCTAGATTGATGCCTTGAAGCGTGGGTTTAAAAAATCAAATAGCAAATGACTGCACTGTGATGGATGTTATTGCACCAGACATTATATTATAGAAGTCATTGTGGTTAAGTGGAGTATCTCTGGAATCTTGTTTTTATCAAGATGTTTATGTTCCCCTCTAATTTTTGTGGAGAGTCGTTTAGATGTTTTCCAGATTAGAGCATAATGGAACTGTTAGCTATAAATGTTCGGAGGAATCCATTACACATGGTGATTTAGTGGTTAGTCACAATTACTTTGGAGCTACAGTGTCGAATTTAACACCAACCTTCAAAACCATGTCTTGTGAACTCTGGTCATCCTTCTTGCGAGATGCTCCTCCAGCCTCCCAGAGGAGGAAGACATTTTGTACAGCAAGATACAAAAACAATTTGGAGGGGACAGGCAGATGCTGGAGAAACGGCTTGCTGTAAGAAGCAAACCAGCAGGCAGTTTTTCCCTGTAGAGTGTTAGCCTGTTTCTCTCTGCTTAATTAAAATCCAGCAGATTGGTGGTGGCAGTGGGTTGGCGTGCTCCTTTCCCTTCCTGGTGGAGGTGGAGGCAGCGACTGATGGAGCCGGAGCAGGACAGTCCCACCTGCTGTAAGCCCCTGAGGCTCTCCATCCCGCCATGGGACAGCCAAAAGCTGGTCTCCCCAAGGTCTTGGCTGGTGTTTTTGTTAATGGTAGTGGAGGTGTTCCTGCAGGTTCCTTGAAGAAGGCACTGTAGGCTGTAGAGCTATAACTAATAATTAGAGCATCTTTTGCATAATGAAACTGTCAACAGATACTTTTGTATAGTCGCCATAGCTATATATAGGCACCTGCTTTAACCACGGTCTGCGAGGAGAAGCTGGTGCCTCTGATTAGCTTTTGAAATACCATGTCTTTCCACGATTTCCACCTGCCTCCTGCAGTTGGCTGCCCATTCCCTTGTCCGACCCAATGAGACCCGCCTGCAGTGTCTTGAGCTGCACCTTCTCTGACCTCCTGGGTTGGAAATGATTGCCCTGAATCGAGCGACCTGCCTCTTGCTGGTTTTTGTTTGCTGAGTGGAGGTTTTATGACCTGCAGGGTTGTGTGTTTCCTTGCTCTCTCAGCTTGTGAGTTGAAAGCGAGTTCATCTGAAGGCTGTTGTAGCACTCTGTGTCGCAGGTTTTAAGCCCAGGGTGAAGGCTGTCAAAATGAAATGCGTAAGCCTGAGATTCAGAGCATGAACAAGGAAATCCCGTTAAATTTGTGTGTCCGAGAGTCTCAGAACAAAATTTGGATTAAGGGATGAGCTCGTGGAGTTGGGCATCCCAAAGCTCTTCTGTGGTCTTCGTTGTCTGGGCATATCTGTTTCTGTAGTGGTTGGTGCTAGAGATGTTCACAGGACACCTGAACCTGCTTCACTGTCAGTATTTTAATAGCACTGATTTAATAGCACATTTTAAAAAGGACATTATTTGGGATTGTTAAGACTTGACCTAGGTTTCAAGTTCCTTCTCGATACCTGGAGGAGGTATTGAAATTCTAGGTTTGTGCAGACTTGAAAGGGTGAGTGCCCTGATCGATAGTGGAGTTTACTAGTAAAGCTTTGTAAAACGTCTAGGAATTTTTACCTAATTCAGGTCAGACTCCCTCTTCTTCTTAACAGCTGTCCAGAAATTTGAACAGTTTAAAACCTGTGCAACACACAGATCGTCTAACCCTTCCTTTCTTTTTGGTTTAGAAAGTTACTTTGGGGTCTCTTTTCATTCAAGAGCATACAATAAGCTTTTAGAAGAGGTAACGTTAGAGGCTTCAGGTTTGTGGTTGAAACGGGAGTTTTCCAGGAGCACGGCAGCAGGGTTGCCAGGAGTCTGAACTACTTGGGGAAGGAGTTTGTGCTTGCTGTTGTGCCTTCAGCAGCTCATCCTCCACTTGCTCCTGGAGGCATCTGAAGGGCTTCGAAAATGTCAAAGGGGACGCTGTGACCTGCGGTGGGCCCACACTGCCTGTGCTCTGCATCCTGGGGTGCTGCTGGGTTTGATCATAGAATGGTTTGGGTTGGAAGGGACCTTGAAGATCACCCAGTCCCACCCCCCGGCTCTGGGCAGGGCCACCTCTCCCCAGCCCAGGTTGCTCCAAGCCCCGTCCAACCTGGCCTTGAACACCTCCAGGGATGGGGCAGCCACAGCTTCTCGGGGCAACCTGCCCCAGGGGATCACCATCCTCAGAATAAAGAATTTCTTCCTAATGTCTAATCTGAGTTTCCCCTCTTTCAGTTTAAAACTGTTCCCCCTCATCCCATCGCTCCCCTCCCTGATCCAGAGTCCCTCCCCAGCTCTCCTGGAGCCCCTTTAGGCACTGGAAGGGGCTCTGAGCTCTCCCCTTTTTCGCCTTCTCTTCTCCAGGCTGAACCCCCCCAACTCTCCCAGCCTGTCCTCCAAGAAGTCCCACCTTGCCGGAGAGGCTGAGCAGGTCTGCAGCAGGGCACAGAGCACCCAAATCGAGCAGGGAGCAGATTTTTCACGATTGAAACCCCAGAAAGGCAGCCCGGGGTGCGGGGGGCTTTCTGGGCTGTGATCACACATTGCCGGCTCATGTTGAGCTTCTCACCCACCAACACCCCCAGGTCCTTCTCCTCAGGGCTGCTCTCCAGCCGTTCCCCGCCCAGCCTGGAGTTGTGCATGGGGTTGCACTGACCCACCTGCAGCACCCTGCACTTGGCCTTGTTGAACTTCATGAGGTTCTCACACAGGCCCACCTCTCCAGCCTGTCCATGTCCATCCGGATGGCATCCTGTCCTTCCAGCGTGTTGACTATGTCACGCAGCTTGGTGTCATCGCCAGACTTGCTGAGGGTGCACTCAATGTCACTGTCCATGTCACCAACAAAGATGTTAAACAGCACCAGTCCCAGTACTGACCCCTGAGGAGTGCCATTAATCACTGATCTCCACTTGGACATTGATCCATTGACCGCAACTCGTTGAGTGTGGCCATCCAGCCAATTCCTTATCCACTGAGTGGTCCATCTGTCAAACCCATCTCTCTCCAATTTAGAGAGAAGGATGTCATGGGGGACAGTGTCAAATACTTTGCACAAGTCCAGGCAGATGGTGTCACTTGCTCTTCCCTTATCCACCAACACTGTAATGCTGTCATAGAAGGCCACCAAATTTGTCAGACACATAGCTTGGTCTTCGGTGCTGCCCAGTCTGGCTGCTGCGTGGCCAAAATTTGCACACTCCCCATCACATACACTGTAAGCTTTTCAGGGGTGACACTTTCGTGGCCCGACTTGTCGCTATTGGAGACAACGGCGCTTATCCTGTTGGTTGGACGAAGAACCTCGTTCCCAGAGGGGTGGCCTCCCTGGGAAGGAGATAAGACAGAGGTGGTGTGGAACATGAATTAACTTGGTTGAAGAACAGGTTCTGGTTAGCTTTAGTGATCAGAGCCAGGCTTTTGCAGCGTCAGCTGTTTTCCACGTCGTTAAGGCTGGGACCACAAAACTCATTAGAGTTGTATGATGGGATGAGAGGTTAAAAGCCAGTGCGATACCTACACAGCGCTCCGGCCTTACAAAGAAATGTCATTGCAGCCTCCTTAAGCACTCGTAATGAGTAATTCCTGCTTTGCCCTGGCTCTGCTGGGAGGACAAGCTCGGGACCAGCGCTGGGCTGCCTGGCTGGGGCTGGTAAACAAGCGTGCAGGTTGGGGTTGGTTTTTTTTTTTTTGACATTCTTCATTTTTAGAACTGGGTTTCCACGTCACGCTTTAACCATTATCATTAGCAATTTGCTGGGCTTCATTTTGGTGATGGGAGAGCATTTCATGATCTCTGAAGCGTGCGGTACTACAGCAGTGTACGGGAATGATAGTACATAAACCAGAACTATATTGTTGCTTTCTAAGTGTATTTTTTTTTTAAAACTTTTTTTTTTTCTTTTAAACTAATTCCTCTTGACAACTCAACCGAGCGTATGTATCACTGCTAACGTTTTCTTAAAATCAAATCTGGTACCTATAGGTTTTTTTACTGTTGCTTTTAAAGGGCTAATTTCTTTTCTTTTTTTCCCCCAGTAGACTGCGTTCGTCCTGCTCTCATGACTTTTCTCCCGTTTAATTGCTTTAGTATTGCATTGTGTTCTGCTTTCACTTTTTAATTGGCAATCATATCATGTCCATGATGGAAGAGAGGGAATTTCGCTGTGGAATCGAAGGCAGAGATTTGGACCTCGGTGTTTTCATTTAATGAGGAAAGTACTTCGTACGTCTCTTTAAACTGTACCTACGATAACAAGAGATGGTGTCCACTTAAGTGAAGCCTATCGGATATATCATAAATGCTTCAACTCTCTTTAAAGAATAATAAATTAGGGCATCGATGGCAACTAACCCAGACTTTGTGCCCTGGCGCGGCGGAGGAGGGAGGTTGGTGCTGGCGTCGGGGCGGCTGTGGGCTGCGGTGGGTGGGAGGGATGCAGTCGTGGGACCCTTTGCTCCTCTGGCATCTGAGTGGGTGGCGAGAAGGTCTCTCCCTGGCTGGTGGCCGGCTCTGTGGCGTCTTCTTG
>NW_009647735.1:7910058-7930811 GCF_000708025.1 Charadrius vociferus
TCTGTGCCCGCGGGCCGCAAGCCGGTCAACCCCGGGTGGCAGCAAACTGGGTGCAATCCAGATGGTTTCAAGCTTAGGAATTTCTTCCTCCCAGCGGGTTGGGATGCCGCCGCTGTTCCCCGTGCATGAACGCTTAGATGCAGCTTGCGCGCGTTTTCTTTGCACTGGGTGCACTGGGAGCTGGCTCAGTGTAGAGCTACACCTGAAACTGGGCAGCGCAGCTCCTCGTACTTCTGCCAGCTTCTCGCCCTGGGTCCTGTTTAAACCACCCGGCCGGTTTTGTTAGCAGAGGAACGCTTCAGCTCTGCTGAGTTTGTGTATAAATAGCTTTTGATAGAGGAGTTGAGCCTGTATAAATGCCGTAATGTCTGTCTGCGACGGTTCCTGCACTTAATATTTTAGGGTATGGCACAGACGACTATTGATCGCTTCTTATAGGTGCCTGTAGTTAGCGTAAAACAGGAAAGTACAACTGGTGTTGTGGGCACTTTACCCTTTTGCAATGCATGCCGCGTAGTCCTGGAATTCACCTTAATCAGAGGCAGGAATGTTTGTACCGAGATTGGCTGATGTGTTTGTTTTACCCAGGATTAATTTATAAACTCTCTACCTGGAGAAGTTTGATTAGCATTACAAAGCCAGCATGCAGGGGATACTGAAGGAACTTGATCTTAAATAAAAAAAAATTTAAAAAAGCTGGGAAATTAGAGAGAGAATTCAGATTTAAATTGCAAGGCTACCTGTGGTCCTAGAGGAGCTGAAGTTGGTAAGGTCATTTCCCCTGAAAAAACGTAGCCCACTTGGAATTTAACTTTTTATTTATTACAGATACCCAAAGCATGGTTAACACAGCATCAGGACATGTCTTAATGGTTTAGAGGTGGTAACAATAACAGTACTTAAAAAAAAAAAAAATAATACATAAATCTAGTTGCTAAACCACAAGATACTTCATTCCCTAATATGACCCATGGAAATAAAAATGGAGATGCCAATGAGCAGCTGCGATTGCGGTTTGTCATATCTGCAATGCACAAGATTTCCAGCAAATGTCAGGACCTGATGGACGAAAGAGCGGCCGTGTGAACACACGTCTGTCCTGCAGCCGGATGTCCGTCTAAGCCTCGAGCGAGCTCCTCGTGGCCATCCCGCAAACGTTAGCGGAGCCGCTGCTCGCGGAATTTACTTCTATTAAAGTTCGGAGTTCCCTCCAAGGGCAGATGCACAGCTTAGGGGACGACGGGAGATCTTTTCCCGAGCAGTGCTGCCTGGTATTGATGAAGTTTATTATTGAAATTGATTGTAACTGCCGGCCTGGTTGAGGGCAAGGGCTATTTTTACAGAATAGGAAATTTATCTTTTCTTTTTTTCTGTGTTGCTCCCAGAGGAGTATTGCTTGTTGCAGCTGCCTCCAGGATTTTGGAGTCATCGGGGAAGGTACTGGTTTGAATTTTGGTTTTGAGGGTTTTTTTATGTTCGTTTGCTTTCCCAGCTGTTCCCCGCTACCTGCTCAATGGGTCTTGTAACCTAACTGGACGCAGCTCGTGGGTGAAAGCAGGCAGCGAGAGGGGGAGAGGAAGAAGCGAGGAAATATTTCATGAGGCGGTTGAAGTGAATGATTTTGCTGATCGGCGAGGTGGCGGGCGGCCATCTGCTCGCTCTCCCCATCCTTTCCCGTTGACCTTAGCTCTGTCGGTGGTGGCTCGTTCTCAGAGCCCATCGCAGGGTCGTTGGGGAAACATTTACAGGGAGGGAAGACCTTCACCACAAACCCGTTCCCGGGAGGTTACTCCTTTATCTCAGACCTTGCCTCTCTCGCACCAGGTAGCTAACGCTGCTCTTGCATCATCTGTCCTTATCCCGGGGCAAACGTTAATGGACCCGGCGTCGCTGTGCTGCTGACGCAGGCAGAGGGTCCTTGAAAGCAGGCGGTGACAATGCAGAGTTGGCATTTTCCACTAGCTCCGCTAATTAATTAAGGTCACACGTTCCAGCTATTAGTTTGGCCATTGCTTTTCTCCATTAAGCAGGCAGCCAAATGCCGGGGAAGGGGAAGAGGGGTTCTCCCCTCCACTGACCACCGCTGGGAGACCCGGGTGATGGTCGCAGAGTAGAGCAGCCTGGGGATGGAGCTCCGTTTGCTGCTCCAGATGGGAGAATTTGTTTTATGTGGCAGTAAATTAAGATGAATTCTGCATGCTGGGATGTTTGCCTCGTCTTTCTAAGGGTCTGCTAAGATGATGGGTTGCAAGAGAGCGAGGAGTTACCAGCTCAACGCGCTAGGTGCGTGCCGGCGATGGTGAGAAGCAGGCTTTGGTGTTTTTAAATAAGCAATGATTGCCCCACTTTCAAAAAAAAAAAAATATTTTTAATCAAGGACTTATTGTCGAAATCTGGAGGACGTTCCAGTGTAAGAGTACGTCACCTCCGTGATTGTCTAGACAGGTTACCCGTGTCCCTGTTAAGCAGCCTCATTATTTATTTATAGTTATTTATTCTAATAAATGTGATTGCCTGCAGTAAGACACTAGCTCCACTGAGTCATATTTCAGATCGCACAGCTGTGTTGGTTGAATTTTCGGGATAAATAAAACATTTGCAGCTGCACAGAGAGCCGCCTCTTTGACTCCGGGGTGGCTTCAGGAGGTGCTGCTCCGGGGAGAGGCGCAAGTGGAGGAGATGCTCAGTTTTGGGGAGGAAGAAGAGGAGGTGTCCATCAGCCTCGCACACTGCCTGACCTTGGATGATGTCCTTGTGGGTGCGGGAGCCGGCGGAGCCTGCTGTCATTGCTGACTTCAGCAGGGCTGGGAGAGTACCCCCGGTGCCACACTTAAACACTTTAAACAGTTTAAAAACATCCAGTCAGTACACAAAGACAGAGCTTTTATGGATCTGGTGTATTATCACAGGGATCATGTTCTCTGTTTGCTACGGGCCCATTGACTTTGGGAGAGTTATTTCAGATTTGCCTCTGTCAGTGACTATAATGACAATTTGGTATTTATTTTTTCCCCAGCATTTGGTTGTGCAGAAGGAGCTTGCGGGCATCCTGACAGCTCTGGTTTACTGGGAAAATGCAGAAGCTTTCGGCTATCCGACTTCTGTCCAAAGGGAGTGACTTCCTTTTTGACCAGTTGCCCAAAATCCGGGGTCCTCTGAGCTGTTTGGTCGAGGAGGGGAGAGTGACAGAAAAGCTGGAGATCTCCGTGTGTCCTTTTGAATAAATACAGGGAGTCCAAGCCCTCTTTTTTTGCACTCAGGAGAGACTGGACCAGAGGGAAGAGTTTCCTCGCTCGGCCTTTCTAATGAGGGTTCAACCTAGAGATGTTCCTTGTTTCTTTTCCCCTAAGTCTCAGGTCTGCAGCTTCTGGGACTGCTCCTGCTGCTGTCCTGGTGGTTCAGCCTCTTCCAGCGGCTTTGCAAAGCTCCCCTGGATTCCACTAAATTTTGGACATGCGCTACTCTTGTGTGCCAGTCCTCTGGGTGGATTCCTTCCTGGTGGGGCAACGGAGCTGGTGAGGGAGCACGCGTCTGGTGAGGAGCGGCTGAGGGCCTTGGGGGTGTTCAGCCTGGAGAAGAGGAGGCTGAGGGGAGACCTTCTCGCTCTCTACAGCTCCCTGACAGGAGGGGGTAGCGAGGTGGGGGCTGACCCCTTCTCCCTGGTGACAAGTGATAGTACAAGAGGAAATGGGTTCAAGTTATGTCAGGGGAGGTTTAGATTGGATATTAGGGATTTTTTTTTTTCACGGGAAGGGTTATCAAGGAATAGGCTGCCCAGGGAAGTCGTGGATTTGCCATCCCTGGAGGTGTTTAAAAAAAGGGTAGAGGTGGTACTTGGGGACGTGGTTTAGAAGTGTTTTTCTCAGGACAGGTGGATGGTTGGACTTGGTGATCTTAAAGGTCCCTTCCAACCTCAGCGATTCTATGATTGCAATCATTTCGACTCCTTGGCTTTAGGGACAAATAAGCTCCTTTATTTATCCTAGATGAGGTGTAGCCATCACACCTGTCTGTTCGGTGAGGTGGGACCCAAGCCTTAGGCAGAAGCCAACCTTGTCTGCTGCCAAGGAACGGTGGGAAGCTTATCCAGTGGTATATTTTGTATGTATTCTGGGTGGCAGGATTATGTATATAGATCAGTTTTGGTTAGGTTGATCTGATGGCAACATAGGTCAAAATGGTTGAGTTTGGCTAGACGGATGTTTTCTTTCCTATAGAACTTAATTTTATTAAAGTGTGAAAGAACATTAAGTTTGGCATTTTATGAAATTACTGGAGGGAATTGAAGTTAGTTGTTCCCTGTAGCATTTGATAAAATACACAAAGGCCAGAAGGAATGAATGATTCACTTCTCGACTGTCAGCTGTGGTGGAAAAATGAGGTGAAGCTGGATTCGTGATTTGAAAATCTGTTCATCAGCACTGGAACTTGTCAAAACATAATTTCATCTTGTTAATTTTAGTGAGTTATTGACCTAAAAGTAAATCACAAAGATTTGTAGAAGGAGACCAAAACGGTGTTTTACAGAGTGGGTTTTTTTTAAGCTTGATTTTTTTTTTTTTTTTTTAAAAAGAGAAGATTTCATAAAACTTCCTGCTGTTATAAAGTTAACATACTCTTGCTCCAGTAATGCCTGCCTGATTGTGGAATTTGAGGTTTAATCATGCACCATCAAATTCTATTTTCAAATTTAGAGTTAAAACGGTCTTTCAGACTTAAGTTAACCTGCTCACTTTCATTTCAGTGCACACAAAGTGGCAGATAATTATTGTGCTTGCTGTATTTCTCTCATTAACGTGACTAGGTTAGTATTACAGCTTCTGCCAGGCCACAAATAATTAAGGGGTGCTTCAAGTATGACTTTAAAAAAAAAAAAGAAAAAATATCCAAGGAATTGTACGCAGTGAGGTAATGAGTGTCTTGCAGCAGAGACCTGGTAAATGGCTTAACAAGTCCAGATCAGCCGAAAGTCAAACATAAAACCTGTTCAAGCTTATTAGCTAATCTTATCCATAAAACTAACTGCCTATTCTTCATGGGTGTTAACCCCGTTATACTAATGTTTTAAGGTTTAAAAAAAAAACAACCAACAAACCTACAAAAGTGGAAAAGTTACATTTGAAAAGGGAATAATAAATGAGCCTTTCTGCTGTAATTAAGCAGACTGTTGATTAAGCAGACCTGTGGGCTGATTCAGACACTGCTGTTCACGGCGTACAACTGGTCGTGTTTGATCACGGCTGTTGAGTGTGGTTGACTGGCCGCATCCGAAACAAGCTGCCGGGATGGGGACTTCCAAATTGGTGTGCCAGTGTGTGCACGCAGCAAATGGACTTCCAGGAGAGGAGAAGAAATAGGCTGTGGGAAGGGTGTCTATCGAGGGATGGAGTGCTTACAAGTCCTCTGGTGTCATCATTGGCTTAGATGAGTTTATGTCTAGTAATATATACAAGTGGTGCGGCGTTTTAGGTCTGCAAATTACTCTGGGATCCCTGGATGAAAAAGACTCCATTGCGATGAATTGCTCATAAGTAGTATTGCTGCAGCCCTAATGAAATAGCGAAACTTGAGTGGTTTGAGCTCTTTGAGCAGCACAGGGCGTGATGTGTTCTTCCTTCCTCCCGCCGTCTCCACAAACACTGCAGTGGAAAATGCACAAAGGTCCCGTTTTGCCAAAAGCAGTGCTTATCTTTAAAACTGGCTTGTCTGGCAGGGTCTATCTGCAGTGCGTATTTTTTCAGGCGGTCTTTGCTTTTTTTTTTACTGTTAAAAAGCAGTGCAGCCTTGGGAAGTGTACACCATGGTGGTGGTGGTGACACATGGTGTCCCACCTCCAAAGAGATGTCAGATGGCGCAGGAGGGCCCAGGGAAACCATGTCTGTTGGCACCAGCAGCAGATACCTGAAGGACCTGGAGGCTGAGGGTTCTTGTAGATACCCCGAAGAACTCTTAAAAGTGTTTTTGTACGAGGAGGGAGTTTCTTTCATGATGCTTTCCTTCAATGTTATGCAGGGGCTTGCTATGGGAGAAAGCCCGGAGGTTGGTTGGTTACTTGGCTCATGGATGATATGGGCAACTTGGAGGTGAGAATCAGCTCTTTCAGACAGGGTTGGAAGGTGGCGGTCAGGAGTGGGTGGGAAGGGCCCTGAATCTGAAGCCAAACAGGTGGTTTGGTAGAAAAGCAGGTATGGAGGAATATATGGATGGAGATGGGAGTTGAGGTTGCTGGCTAGGAGAAGGACCTTTCTGCTCAGCTTTCTGAGTGGGTATCAGCAGGGCAAGATGCCTTATGTCAAGGTTGAGGAGAGGAACGTGCTGTAATTGAGCTGTGAGATGAGCGGTCCCTGGGCAGGAACTGCTGCGTGTGGCTGGGTAGGAAAGGCTGTTCTTTAAATCGTATGCAGAAAGAATCAGCAAACCTTAGATACAGCCTGGCTGTGAGGATCTCAAGTGGTTTGTTAAAAGCATGTTCGATGAGTGTAGAGATGAAGGGAAGATGGGGAGGCAGCAGGAGAGACAAGCGCGTCCGCGCCTGGGAGAGAGCAGCAGGGCGAGGACCGCGGGGAGCGGGAGGGTGGGCAGAGGAGGGCTGGGGGTGGTGGGTGTCCATCCCTCGGGGTGCAGCACTGCTCCTCAGCGCTTTGCGTTTCTCCCGACAGACCTAGAGAACTAATGTGCTGTGTGTTAGCACATGAGGCAGCAATGTGCCCTGGTGGCCAAGGCCAATGGCATCCTGGGGGGCATCAAGAAGTGTGGCCAGCAGGTGGAGGGAGGTCATCTTCCCCCTCTGCTCTGCCCTGGGGAGGCCACATCTGGAGCACTGTGTCCAGTTCGGGGCTCCCCGGGTCAAGAAGGACAGGGAACTGCTGGAGAGGGTCCAGCAAAGGGCTACTAAGATGATGAGGGGGCTGGAACATCTTTCTTACGAGGAAAGCCTGAGGGACTTGGGGCTTTTGAGTCTGGAAAAGGGAAGACTTCGGGGGGGATCTTATCAATAATAATAAATACTTAAAGGGAGGGTGCCAGGGGGATGGGAACAGTCTGTTTCCAGTGGTGCAGAGGTGGGAGAGTCTCCCCCTCTGGAGCCATCCCAAACCCGCCTGGACGCCGTCCTGTGCCACTGCTGGAGGTGCCCCTGCTCTGGCAGGGGGTGGCACTGGGGGAGCTCCAGAGGGCCCTTCCAGCCCCCACCAGGCTGGGAGTCTGGGATTCTGTGTTGCTGAAAAGAACAAAACTCCAAACACTTCTTTGCCTGCTGAGGATGCAGCGTGCTTGGACAAAAAGCTGGAGGAAAGGCAAGCCGTAAACAATGAGGATAATCTGACCCATTGTCGGTCTTCTGCTTGTTTCCTCCCACCAGTTTGCTGAATTTTGGTAGGGGGCAGGAAGAAGATGTTGTGATCAATTTGCTTTGCAGTTATTTGGGAGCTCATCTCCGGTGGCTGTGGCTGCAGCTGGGGTGGGCTGGCGTGAGAAGCAGGAGGCTTCAGCAGAGAGATGCTCCTTGGAAAACCAAATCAACCTCCACGCTGGTAACTGACTCTTCCTCCCCATGTCCTGCTTTCAACTTCTGATTAAACTGCAGTCGTTTTAAAGAGGAGGTGGCTTCTAGAAGAATCACAGAATGGTTTAGGTTGGATGGGACCTTGTAGACCATCTAGTTCCAGCTTCCTGCCCTGGGCAGGGCCACCTCCCCCCCGCCCAGGTTGCTCCAAGCCCCGTCCAACCTGGCCTTGAACCCCTCCAGGGATGGGGCAGTCACAGCTTCTCGGGGCAACCTGCCCCAGGGGATCACCGCCCGCACAGGCAACAATTTCTTCCTCAGATCTCATCTAAATCTCCCCTTTTCCAGTCTGAAGCCATTCCCCCTCATCCCATCACTCCATGCCCTTGTAAGAAGTCCCTCCCCAGCTCTCCTGGAGCCCCTTTAGGCACTGGAAGGGGCTCGGAGGGCTCCCCTTTTTGGCCTTCTCTTCTCCAGGCTGAACCCCCCCAACTCTCCCAGCCTGAACTTGATGGTGTATTGGTGAAACCACCCGGTCTTGGGTGCTTCTGCTGTTTCCTTTACCAGTGCTGTTGAGACTGCGCTCTTCTGTGGTTTCCTGTCTCAAATTCTGCATAGGAGCAGGGGGAATTGTTCCGTGCTTTCCTGTTAGTTTACCCTGTCACATATCCGTGAAATTGGTACTTGGCAGGATCTTCAATACGTATATTCTATCAAAGAGATACTCTTGAGTTAAAGAGCTCCAGTAGTAATTTGGGGGGATGCATTTTCCCCTTTGTCTGCACCATTATTTTTTTTTTTTTTGGCTGGTTTTAGGGTCAATATCGAGTAAGTGCCGTTTTGGAAAAAAAAACCAAAACAACCAGACGTTCAGGTGAACAGAAACAGGGAACAACAGACAGCAGTTGAAACAGTCCTAATATGGCCGTGCGGAGGAAGGTGATCATTCATCACGCTCCCGGTTCGGTAGAAAGATAATGTTTGAGGAAATTAAAGCGCGATGCAGAACCGCTCAGGGGTTCTTTCCCCGGACCATGCATATGCTCACGCTTTATTTGCAATTACTCTGCTGTTCTGTACGTTTGGCTGCTAGCGAGCACATGAAAATCTAATATCTGGCTCAAACTGTGCCTCCTTTATTTATAAACAGCTTTTCTTTTGCGTTACGCTGATAGAGCGTGATACAGAGACATCTTGCGATAGACTATTTCAGTATAAGGTGCCAAAAATGAAGGGGAAACATTTTATGTGATTAAACAACTGAGACGTTCTGACAGATGTTTTGCCTTACAGTTTGCAGGGAAAGCGGCGCTGCTCAGATGTGGTCCGTGCCGGTGTTCGTGCCCCGGATTGAGGGGGAGGTGTTAATGGCTGGCAGTCTCACGCAGCCTTCTCGGACCCCTTCCCCCTTTCCGGGGCCGTGCAGTGGGCGCTGCACAGCCTCTCCCACTGCCCTGGGCACGGACGCGGTCCTTCGCACTGGGCTAGCTGCAAAATCCTGTCCCAACAGCTCTCACTCCTCTGCGGTCTGACTTTTCTAGAGACTCCCTCTCGCTTCTTTCAAAGCGTTTGCGACTGTCCCACGTGATATCCTGGTCTCTGAGTTGGAGAGACATGGGTTTGACAGATGGACCATTTGGTGGGCAAGGAACTGGCTGGACAGTCGCACTCAAAGAGTTGCAGTCAACAGCTTGATGTCCAAGTGGAGAGCGGTTACGAGTAGTGTTCCTCAGGGGTTGGTGCTGGGATTGGTGTTGTTCAACATCTTTGTTGGTGACATGGACAGTGGGATCAAGTGCGCCCTCAGCAAGTTTGCTGATGATACCAAACTGTGTGGCATGGTAGCCCTGCTGGAGGGGAGGGATGCCATCCAGAGAGACCTGGACAGGCTGGAGAGGTGGGTCTGTGTGAACCACATGAAGTTCAACAAGGCCAAGTGCATGGTCCTGCACGTGGGTCAGGGCAACCCCATGTACAAATCCAGGCTGGGTGGAGAATGGCTGGAGAGCAGCCCTGAGAAGGACGGGGGTGTTGGTGGGTGAGAAGCTCACCATGAGCCGGCAATGTGCGATCACAGCCCAGAAGGCCAACTGTATCCTGGGCTGCATCAGAAGTGTGGCCAGCAGGGCGAGGGGGGGATTCTTCCCCTCTGCTCTGGTGAGGCCCCACCTGGAGTGCTGCATCCAACTTTGGAGCTCCCAACATGGGAAGGACACAGAGCTGTTGGAGCGGGGCCAGAGGAGGCCCCGGAGATGCTGGGAGGGCTGGAGCCCCTCTGCTGGGAGGACAGGCTGGGAGAGTTGGGGGGGTTCAGCCTGGAGAAGAGAAGGCGAAAAAGGGGAGACCTCAGAGCCCCTTCCAGTGCCTAAAGGGGCTCCAGGAGAGCTGGGGAGGGACTTTTTCCAAGGGCATGGAGTGATGGGAACGAGGGGGAGATTTAGATGAGATATGAGGAAGAAATTTTTCACCCTGAGGGTGGTGATCCCCTGGGGCAGGTTGCCCCGAGAAGCTGTGGCTGCCCCATCCCTGGAGGTGTTCAAGGCCAGGTTGGACGGGGCTTGGAGCAACCTGGGCTGGGGGGAGGTGGCCCTGCCCAGGGCGAGGGGTGGCATTGGGTGATCTTTAAGGGCCCTTCCAACCTAAACCATTCTATGATTCTTAACATCTTCACTTTTGATTTTCTGGCTCATGGCTCTGCATTTCTTGCTTGTACTTCAGGAAGGTGTCACTAGTTTCAGTGAAGGCTTTTAACATAGATCTTGCCAAAATAAAATCACTGCGAAGGTACTGGTTCTGGCCTCTTTGCCGTGGCTCAATGTCCTTCTGCTTTAATTCCCAACCTGATGTTTTTGTGCTTTAAGGGCAGTTTACGTTGGGTCTTTGACAATTTTTGAGGATTCAGATAGCTTTAGTTTGAAGTTTGAGTTCAAGATAATACAGCTATGACTTTTGAAAAGTTGTAGTTGATTATTTCTTATTCTTATGTAGGTGGCAGAAAGACCCTAAATATTTTGAAGTTGTATTTGGAGAAGAAAAAAAAGAAAAACATTTTAGACCTGTCAAAGCTAGCCTGGTAGGTTTTTTTTTTTTTTTTCAGATTAGTAGAGCAGGATGGACCTTTTTGTGATGCATAATCAAGTTGGAAACTTGTTTTGAGTCAGACCATGAAGGTGTAATCCCTTTGAGGGATTATGGAACGTTTTGCATATTGCCTCCAAGTGCCTAACTGAGGATTCAATGGATGCTTTAACCCCACTGCTATCTACAGCACTTTGGAAAGCATTCATTCATAAAAATGGATTTTAACAACAGCTTTGCAAAGACCTGAAGGGATCTGAAGGGTACTGGGAGGACAAGGAACATCACTGATTGCCCAGGAAGTCATCGTGATTCTGGTGACTGCAGTGCTGAAGAAGGACACCTGCCTTGTGTGCCAGGAGCGCTATAACTCATGTGGGGTTGAGTTTGCCCCAAAAAGGAGCAGCAGGGTGAATTCATGCCAGAACAACTGTGGGCTGCTGAAGATGTGATGCTCCTAGAGCCAGCTCGGGCAGTTTTCACTCGAGTTTGCCCCCTTATATTGCACGGATTTGGAAATAGGGTGAGGTTAGAATAAAAGTACCCAAGAATTGCATCCTACGATTGAGTCAGATGACACGTATTTCTCCTCCCCCAGCCTGTGCAGCCCTCTCCTGGGGAGCCCGAGCAGTAGTAGTACTCCATAGACTCCCACCGTGTCCTTCTGGTGAGGCATCTCCCCGGCTTGCTGCGTGCCATGGCATGAATCAGTGCACCAATAAATGAAGAAAAAAAAAAAAAAAGGATGTATGTGTCATCCTTTTGTCTGCCAGCTTCCCCAACCTGCTTTTTACTACAGGAGCACTCAGGTGAAGTCTTATGCCAGCAGTACGCGCCAGGGATGCTCCTGTCCGGGAGGCAGAGCTGTTCTCTCGCGACCCTGTTAAATTACCAGGTGCATTGATACAGCAAAATTCAATCCATGTGATACTCTCTGCACATCTGCCGGGTCAGACCAAAGACCGGTCCAGCCCTGACAGCAAATGCTTGGGGACAAGGATAAAAAATAATCCACATCTTTTCCCTTCTGTACTTGACAGAAGTCAGCAACCCAGTGTGAGCTGTAAGGCATTGCTAAAGTGTTGTGGGTTTTTTCTGTGTTTAATGGCAAGAATTGTCTGATTTTCATCGGCGGGGCTCCAGATATTTCAGCAATGAATGGCACAGGCGCGAGTGCGTGTTTGCTCTCCGAGGCCAGCTCTCCGCTTGGGAACAGCTGGTTGTATTGGAGTAAACCAATCACGGTTTGCCATTAAATCTTAATTAGCTAACAAATGGTAATGCGTTATGTGGTATCTGTTTGGTCTCGTTTGCATGGGGTGGAAGGTGGTGTGAGGATTCTTACTTGTGGGCGCACGGCTAAGAGGATTGGACGTGGCTCCGCAAAGGTGCAGGCGGGGAGGTGGGACGGTGTGTGCTGTAGCATCGCTTATGCCGCAAACATTTATAGAAAAGAAAACTCCCCCTTTATCCTGCTGTGCGAATGTTGAAGGAAGTGCATTTGTTCCTTTTGACTCGGTGGTGGGAGAATGCGAAATTACTGCTTCATCCTACAAAGGCGCTGGGTGAAGGTGGTGGAGAGATAGCGTAAAGGCCAAATAAGTGTAAAAGATTTAAGCGTTCCTAATTTATGGCACAGTGCTCACAGGGGAATATGCTCACAAAGACCTGCAGCATCTTTTCCTATTGAATGAACGGATTAATGATGGCAAATTCTGCCGCGTTAGGGACGTGTGTGAGGTCACTCCTCGTGGTTGGCCGTAGGAAATACTTCAGCTGGAAAAAGCCACCATTTCCTTGCGGCTGCTTTGGATTCTGCTTTTACAGTTGAGAGAGCAGACTCTTTTTCTGGGATAGTTTTGGAAAATATTTAATTAAGCGGCTCTAATGAGGGGCCATTATAACTGCAAACAGAATTATTGTTATCATCATTTCAGCTGTTAACATTTTAAGGGCAGTTGTTCACAAACTGTTCAGTAATTAGGGCCCAATTCACTGTGGAAAAATGGGAGTTGGGCTGCTGCTGCAGCAGCAAGCGTAACGCGGAAAGGAGCATTTGAAAAGAAGCCATCCTTCCCGGGATGCGCGGTGGACATGTGGACCCGTCACCTCTCCACGACATTGTCTCTTATCAGCGCAGGCTACAAAGGCTTTGATCTGGGAGCGGGGTGGGTTGTTTTGGCATACGCATGAGGGGCTTATTCGCCGTCGGGAGTACCGCGAGATCATTTCACGGTCCTTTTTTAGATGTGCAGAGCGGAGGTTTGGGACAGAACTGTGGGAAGTGGTACTTGTGGCACAGCTGCTCTAACGGTCGTGGTCTACACCATTCTGCGAACGTAGTGGTATCGTTATATTAATGGCCAGGTGAGCCTTTGAACCTCCGAGGAAATTAAACAGGATGAGGAAGGGAAAAGCACAAATTACCTCTCTGTTCTTGGTAAGCAGCAGCACCTTACGCAGCTTGATGCAAATTGTTTCTAGTTAAGGAATGCCTTAAAATGCAACTCTGCAGGGTCCCTCAGCTGTAGCTATAGTTAGAGCTGCAACTACAGATAGCATTAAATTTATTTAAGTGCTAATAAAGTGAAGTTTGCCATTTCCTCCGAGACTTTTTTTAGAATGAGCCTGAATTGTTTAGCAGCTTTGTGGACCTCCCTTTTAAGCCCTTTGGTACTCCTTCGGCTGGGCAGGGAAACGCGGGGGCTCCGTCGGTGTGTACCTGAGCGAGAGCTTTGCTTGCCCAGCCTGGTTCGGGGTCATCCTGCAGAAGCTGTGGTGGCCGTTCCGACCTTCCCGCTGGTCCTGCTCCTGGTGGGTGGCAAAGTGCAGCTGGGGCACGGGACTCTGCTTCCTCAGGGAATCATCTCTGGTATTAAAATAACTTGGTATAAGCCTCATGCTGAGAGATTCCGGTTCCTGTGGTTTTGCTGTCTGGATTAGGGTACGGGCTGCAACTCTCCATCAGTACATCCTCTTTCTAAGCTTGGGAGGTGCGAATGTGCAGTGCTGGGCGTGCAGAGGGCAGGTTAAGAGCTTTGGCTCAAGAATGAGGCTTGGTGGTGGCACGCTTGGTGGAAAACACTTGGTGCCATGTCTAAGCCCGGCGACTCTCTGAACTTTCTTGTATTTTCTCCTCTTCAACTTAAGTCAATGTCTTCTCTCCTGAGAGCAGATACGTAACTTCTGTTGGATCTGGGCAAGGCATTTTCCAGTTAGCAGTGGCTTGATCTTGGCAGAGGATGTGGTAGGAAGGTGTTAGTGGTCTTGGGAGAGGTGCTGCCAAATGGCCGTGGTGGTCCCTATCCAGTGATGTAGTGGGAACTCGTGGCCCATCACTACAGGACCGTCCCACGGAAAGCAGGCGTAGGGGTTAGGGTCAGGGACCCCAGAGGGGTTTCTACCTTGAGAGCTGGCTTCCTGCAAGACCCTGCTGTCCTGCAGAGCTGCTTTCCCGTTTCACGGGGAGGAACCAGGGACAAAAGGGGAATCCGGTTTGGCACCACCTTGCAGCCGTGGGAGAGCCAGGTAGTGAAGTGCTGTGTAGTTTTGGTCTGAGAAATGGTGTTTTTCGAAGGGAGAGGGAAGATGAATCATGCTGTGAACAGTAGCTTGCTGTGCACCTTGGGCTACCACAGAGAGAGGATTAATGATGCCTTCAGAGACCTGCTAGCCATCCAAGGAGTGTGGTAGCCCCGGGCTGTGTGCTGGGGTCTGGAGGAAGCCGGTACTATGCTGCTTCCCTGAAGGCTCAATCCTGGAGCTGAGGCAGAAGCTGATCTGGCAGTGAGCTGAAAAACCTGTTTCGGGTAGCATTTCCAGTCCAAGGAATAGGTGTTGATATCCCGGAGCTGAAATCTTACAGCTTTGCCTATGGCACAGAGGCAGGACAGGCTGAGCAGCATCCCTGCGAGCATTGCTTCTCCACCAAAATGCTGCTCCTTGGGTGTCCCTGGAGCAAAGCGTGATCCGAAAGCGCTTTTGGGAGTGTTTGAACCTCAGCTCCTCAACCATACATCTGGGACTCATGGTAAATCATGTACACCCTCTCTGCCTCAGTGTCTTCCTCTTCCCGATGGAAAGATCTCCTGCTTTTGATCTTCTCTGTGTAAGGTACAAGCAGATCTGCGGTGCCTCAGAGTGGGAAGCCATGCGATGTCCTTGCAGATGTCCCAGGTCCTTCACATGTTAGTAGCGAGCCAGGCACAACGGTCCCCTGTGAGACCTCCTCCACTGCTGCATTGCAAGGAACAGGACCTGGACAGGCTGGAGAGTTGGGTAGAGAGGAACCTAATGAAATTCAACAAGGGCAAGTGTAGGGTACTGCATCTGGGGAGGAATAACGCCATGTACCGGTACAGGTTGGGGGCTGACCTGCTGCAGAACAGCTCTGTGGAGAGGGACCTGGGAGTCCTGGTGGACAACAGGATGCCCACGAGCCAGCAATGTGCCCTGGTGGCCAAGAAGGCCAATGGCATCCTGGGGGGCATCAAGAAGTGTGGCCAGCAGGTGGAGGGAGGTCATCCTTCCGCTCTGCTCTGCCCTGGGGAGGCCACATCTGGAGCGCTGTGTCCAGTTCAGGGCTCCCCGGGTCAAGAAGGACAGGGATCTGCTGGAGAGGGTCCAGCAAAGGGCTACGGAGATGATGAGGGCACTGGAGCATCTCTCTGCTGAGGAGAGGCTGAGGGACGTGGGGCTGTTCAGTCTGGAGAAGAGAAGACTGAGGGGGATCTCATCAATGCTGATCAATCCTTCAAGGGAGGGTGCCGGGGGATGGGAACAGTCTGTTTCCAGTGGTGCCCAGTGACAGGACAAGAGGGAACGGGCACAAACTGGAGCATCGGGAGTTCCATCTGGACCTGAGGAGGGCCTTCTCTGCTGTGAGGGCGGCAGAGCAGTGGCAGAGGCTGCCCAGAGAGGTGGGGGAGTCTCCCCCTCTGGAGCCATCCCAAACCCGCCTGGACGCCGTCCTGTGCCACTGCTGGAGGTGCCCCTGCTCTGGTGGGGGTGGGATGGGGGAGCTCCAGAGGGCCCTCCCCTCCCACCAGGCTGGGATTGTTTGAACAAGCCCAGATTGCCAGCGATGGAGAAGCTGATGCTCATTTCCGCTCCCATCCTAAAGCCTGCTAGCAAGGGAATTTATGATAACGAAAATATTTTTTGTGCAAAGTGCAGTAACATGGAGCAATAAAACCCCATAATTGCAGCCAGGAATATTCCACGTTAAACCAAACTATCAATTATAGTTTGCATAGAGGTTTGCTAGACTAAAAAAGGTGGTGCTTTCATGTGAAAAAATATTCATTATCTTCTCTCAAACACACCTTAATTGCCAACATCAAAGTTATTAATTAAGCAATACATCTTGCAAAACTGGATTGGCTCATTCGCTGCGTGTGGAGTGTGGTAGGAAGAGTACGGGAGAGCGCGTGAGCCTCCTGCATCCTCGCACGGCAGAGCTGCTGAGGGCAATCCATTCCCCTCTGTAAAGGTTACACTCGGAGGAGTTGTTTTTATGAGAAAGATCACATTTTGGGGCGCAGCGTACTTGCTTTGGCAGCAAAGCTGTATCAGTAAGTGACGGATTCTGCTGTTGGTCCTTTTGCTCGACAGACGGGGTTAGGGGGGTGGCCAGGCGTTGTGGTGGGCATCGCTGCCGCCAGGCTTAATGCCAGGTGGTCCTGGAGACCCAAAACGTGGAACCATCTGTAGCAGGACTAGTCCCAGCAAGAAAAGGCAAGGAAGGAATTTGAATTTTGTTTCGTTCGTCTGTCCCCAGTCGTTCCCGTGCTGCTGTTTCCAGTTGCTTCCAGTGCTGTCTTTTTTAAAGCGGCTGTGTTTTTCATGGTGGAAGTGTCCTTCTTGAACTCCTTATTCCTACGTACTTTTGCTTTAGAGGCATTTTATATTTCCACGCTAGCAGAGGTCTCTTGCCTTGGGTAGAATTCAATTTTAAGACTGCAGGTTTAGACCCGGAAATTTAATTTCTTTAGCTTCCGGTAACTCAGTCCTTGCTCAAAAATATATATATTTTCTGTATAACGCGGTTGGTCAGCATCAGAATTGATCAGTGCAAGGGCAATCTCAGGTTAGCTCTGTTGCGTATCAGATGCTCGTTGTCTTCCTTCTATTTTCCTTCCATCTCCTTTGTTGTATCACTCGGGAGCTCCCCCAAAAGTAACGGTGAAAAGCTGTGGCAGAGGATGGTCCTCACGGTTCCAGGTGAGGCTGCGGAGCACGGCGGGATCGGCGGGGATCCAGCTCGCATGGTGCCAGCCGGGACGTTCCCCTCGCTGCAGCCTCCCTGGGCAGAAACCCTCCTCGCCCTTTCCTGATGTGCTTAAAGCCCTTTTTTTTTGTTATGCTTGACCCTAATTTTGTTACAGCTGTGAACTTGCCATGATGGTGCCGAATAATATATTATTTTTTTTTTCCTCTGTGTGATTTTAGAGAATGATATTATCTTCTGTTTCCCACTACCTCTGGAGGAAACTATACCTCTAAAGTATTTGTCTCATCAATTTGCAAAGACATCTTTATCGCCCTTGGTGGATCATAAAGGCCGCTTTCCAAGAGGGATGTTTACTGTAAAAGCTAATTAAGACATCATTGCTTTCCGTGGCATCTCGTAGCGTGTTCTGCAGAAAGAGTGATTGACTCCTTGACATGGCTGTGTTTTAACTTCTGCTAGGTGCGGGTTTTTATGAATTTTTTATCGGGTTGTTAATGGTGGAGTTGAGGGATCAGACAAAGAGATTGTTGCCTAAACTGGCAGGGCTTGCCCGCAGCGGGCAGGGAGGACGCCTGGTGTGATATTTGCTCTCCAGGTTTGCTTTGACAAAGAAAGCGCTATTGTGTGCATCACTTAAAATTAGACATTTAATTATTAAACTTTTTTTTTTTTAAGACTTTTCTCTGCATCACTTAAAATTAGACATTTAATTATTAAAGGTTTGGGTTTTTTTTAAGACTTTTCTCTCCCTCATCTCAATGCGAGTAGGAAGAGTGTTCCCAATTACACTTTTATGACTATAGATTTTCCACTTCGTGTTCTCAAGAGTGCGGAAACATGATTAATGTAAAAGATTGTCAAACAGCATTAATCACTGTTGATTTCTTATCGATTCCCGCCCTCCCCTTTTCCCAGAGAGCCGGAGGTGCTTGCGCTGGCCGGTCAACTTCTGTGCAGTGAATAAAATCTTACACCGTTGACGGTGCCCTCTTGCCCTGCGGTGCGAAGGAGTGCGGTGAAGAGCCA
The DNA here is from genome assembly GCF_000708025.1 of Charadrius vociferus. Lineage (NCBI taxonomy): Eukaryota > Metazoa > Chordata > Aves > Charadriiformes > Charadriidae > Charadrius > Charadrius vociferus. The sequence continues at coordinate 7,927,899 of NW_009647735.1, forward strand.
GGGAGCTGCTTGCTCTTCTGGGATTACTGGGAAGCTTTAGTCACGGCGGAGAGAAATAACGGGAGGAGAAGGATAAGCATATTTTATTTGGTGCTGTCGCTTCGCTGTTACACGCGCTAAACTACGCACGCGAGACAAGTGGTTTTACATCTAATGTGTATTTTCAGCCGGGGTGGCCTTTGCGAGACATAAATGACACAAGGTGAACAAACTGCTTATTAAGGTAAGACAATGAAGGCCCAATTTTAAAAGGTTAAGATGTACTAGAAAGTATCAGTGCATCCTCCAAGTCATTAATGCTATACAGAATGCACAGCGTGTGGTATTTTGAAAGGCCACTGTAACCTTTTCAAGCATGAAGCATGCTAAAAGGAATCCATTTCCTTACTGCCTTGAAAAGGGAAATCAGTCTTAAAAACCCTCGGTTTTTATTTGTTTAAAAAGAAACCTTTTTTTTTTTTTTTTTTTGGCAGTGTAAAAAGAGAGGGCGGATCCTTAAAGCGCAGCGAGCGGCGCGCTGGCTGTTGCAAGGGAGCAGCCCTGGAAGTCCGTAAGCGACGCGAGATGTCGAATTTTGGTTTTTTAAAGACAAAAATATTCTCGCTCTTGTACTTTCTTCCCCCAGACCCTTAGCTGAATTTTAAACTTTGCACAAGCTGTTTTGGTTTTGGGGGGGTTTTTGTTGGTTTTTTTTTTTTTTGTCCCTGTTCAAACCAGCGAAACGCGGCGGGCGCTGCGGTGCGATGCGGGATCGCCGTGTGTGAGCGACGTCCTGGGCTGTGGGATCGGAGTGTTGGAAGAGCAGTTATAGAAGAATGCATTTGGTTTGGGGAGGGGGAGAAAAAAGGGAGAAAAATAAAAAAAGCCAACAGACAAGCTTTCAGGCAAACGAGCTACAAAGAGCTGAAGAAGGGGTTTATGTATTCCTGAAGGATTGTCTGGTATTTTGAGGTGGATTGTTTGGTTGTCTCTAAAGGATGGTGGCTCCCTACGGTGCGCCTCGCCGCCCCGCGCTGTCACACCACCGCTCCCGCGCCACGGCACACTCTGCTTCAGGACCCGTCGCTTCTCCTGACCCTGCGGGTGGCGGAGAGCAGGATGAGCCCTCCCGTCCTGCCCCCCAGTGCCCATCCAGCGGGTGTTATGGGGGCAGCGCCCGAACAGAGCCCGGGCGACAGACCTGCCGTCCCACTTCAGGTCTCTTCAGGTGGGGTGGGTAAGACCGGCCTTTCAGAGTGCCGTGGGAGTCCCCGTTGTGCCTCCTCTTGCTTGCACGGTGCAACTTGAGGACTGTTTTTTGGGGGTGCTGTTCCTCTGCCCACTTTACATTTGCAATTGCGGTTTATCAGAGAAGGTTGTGAGGAGTTCACCAATCTCCTCAGCCTTGAAGAAGCCCCCAAGTCACCTTTTTGCTTAAGACTGTTGGATGGGACGGTCGAGTTGAGGAGTTGGGCTTTGCAACAGGCATCTTGCCTTGTGTTCCCGGGAAGGTCTTAACCCAGATGGAGGTTTGGACTTAACCCCACTGGTTAAGTGGACCATCCTGCCTGAAGTTCAACACGAACACTATGAAAGAACAATGTGAACTCTACTTGTAGCCCGTCCTTGGCATCTGTTGGCTGAATGGCCTCTTCAAATGCACACTACAGCTCCAACTTCACTCAGCGGTAGCGAAGCTCCTGATTGCAAGATGCTTTTTCCTCCTGACTATTCAGCCTTCGACAGTGGAATTAAAGAGCAAGGTTTTACAGCCAGCGCTGCTGCTTTTGCTCGTGAATCCTGAAAGCTGCTCCGGAAAAGCAGAGGGTTTTGTGTGCGGAGGAAAGAGATGAATTAAAATATTCTATCCCCTCCTGAACGCAGAGAAAGAGAGTCCTTATGTTTAGATGATCTCATTCAGTGGGTGTCTAAAGACTGAGTGAATGATGTGCGGTGCGCTGGGTTTTCAGCACATGTGAAACGGGAGTGGGCTTTTTTTTTTTTTTTTTTTTTTTTTTTTCCCCCTCTTTTTCGGATGGGCTGGGGGAGGTTTTGGCTCATCTGGGCTTTCTCAGAGCCAGGATGTTGCTTTACCAGCCAGCCCATGCAGGCCGGCAACCAGGCGTCGGGCGCCTGCGTCTCCCTCTCCTTTCAGCTCCACTGCCCACCTCGAGTTCTCCATCTTCCTGCAAACCAACAGCAATTTCGGTGACCCGTTTGGGACTCCCGCGGGACTGCTGCTGGCATGACACCTTCACCGGTCACATCATAAAAGGGGAGTCTAGAACACGGGAGGGAAGGAGGAGGCGAGGATCTTGGCAGCTCACCAGCTCTGCTATCTTCCTTGCCAGCGTCAAGTTGCACTCCCGTGTTGGAGGAACAGTGGTTTAATGTTTGATAGTGATCAGATCAGGAGGGGAGCGGAGCACCAGGCATCCGACAGGTTGTCAAACCTGTCACTTCCCAGCCTTTTCTTCCCCTTGACAAGGTTAGCCGCCAACTGACAAGGGTACGCTTTGCCCGGATGGCAGCAGAGCCTTTAGAAGGGGGGGGTGGGTGCAATTCGGCTGCTTTCCACGTATCGGAACATCTCTGCATGCTCAGATGTGCCTTTGCAATGACTTTGAGTCTTTTTCCTTTCTCTGCTTCCCCGGTACTGGGAAAACATACTTGAGCAGCGCCTTCTCCGCAGGCTGCGGTCGCTCCATGGGCGAGACGCGGGTGGGCTGTGAGCGCGGTGGCGGCGCCCTGAGCATCCCTCAGCACAGCTCCCGGCGTGGGGTGCGCGCTTGCAGGCGGGGTGTACCCCCTGTGCCTTTGACATTGGCCTTACAGCATCCCAGCCTGGTGGGGGTGGGAAGGGCCCTCTGGAGCTCCCCCATCCCACCCCCCACCAGAGCAGGGGCACCTCCAGCAGTGGCACAGGACGGCGTC
>NW_009647735.1:7930945-7936005 GCF_000708025.1 Charadrius vociferus
CCTTGAAGGATTGATCAGCATTGATGAGATCCCCCTCAGTCTTCTCTTCTCCAGACTGAACAGCCCCACGTCCCTCAGCCTTTCCTCAGCAGAGAGATGCTCCAGTCCCCTCATCGTCTCTGTAGCCCTTTGCTGGACCCTCTCCAGCAGTTCCCTGTCCTTCTTGACCCGGGGAGCCCCGAACTGGACACAGTGCTCAGATGATCTCTCTGTTGCTCCAGATAAGGAGACTTCAGGAGGGGATGAGTTTATTGCCTGAACTGGAGGGGTTTCTCTCTTGATCCCCCACATCCCCCACCCACCCTTGCCTCTCTGCTTTTATTTTATTTTTTTCTCTAGGATATTAAAGGGGTGAAAGTACCACAGTTTGTCCATCTATTCATTGCATACAGTGTCAACTCCTGCGTTGGTAAACCCAGTTCTAGCTAAATATGTATTTTTTTTTAAATGCATATTCAATCCCTGCTCACCCCCAAGTGCCCGTGAATTTTTGCAAGGCGCCCTGGCTCTAGGATTTTATAACGCGGACTGGTGTACGCTCGTGTTGCACGCTTTCCTCTGCTGGGTGCGCGTAATCACACCTAAATGCACGTGTCCTCGATGTTTGCTGCAAAAGGAAATTCTCTTTGCCCAAACTGTGGCCAAGCTCAGCCCCATTAACATTAAGACTATGGGTTTGCAAAACCTCAGTGGAATCCACGTTCGCTGTAGGAAGGATGTTTGTTAATCCTTTTCTCATGACGCACTTTATACTACCTTGGATCTGGTACACTTTTCGCACTTTTGAATCAAAATTGTAGAGATGATTGTCAAAGAGCATAAAAAACTTAGCATGCTCTTATCTGTTTTAATTTTGTTTGAATGATGCCATCTGCTTTTCTGAATATGACAGGTAGTTGAAGGGGGAGAATGTACCAGTTGGGAACTGCGGAAACAAAACAAAAGTACATTTCTTATGGCTGATGGATTGTTATTTTGTCTTTTTTTTTTTTTTTTAACATGCTCAGTCGTGAGTGAGAAAGCAAAAATCAATGTTAGGGAGAAACAAATAAAGAAGAAAAACTGAATTATCGAAATAGTTTGGGTAAAGTTCACGAGCGAAGAACTTGAGAAGCGAAGGCGGTGGTTAAGCGAGAGCACCACGCATCCCCGCAGGTCACTCGCACAGAGTTCATCCCGCAGCATCGCAGCGCCCCGAGCTCTAACCGCAGTGCTGGTTTCCTCTCAACACCAAATTCCCAGATAATGCCAGCCAGGAAGAGGTAGGGATGTGTGTGCTTTTTAGCAAGATCAGTTAGTTGCTCACATTTTCCTTTCCGGGAATAAATTAACGCTCGCGCCCTCGTTGTGGGTCCCTTGGGAGGACGGGGGCTGCTCCCCGGCCCCGCTGCTGCGGGAACTGCCGCCGGGCTGTTATTTATCCAACAAAGGCGATTATTTTTCTGCTGAAGTGTTATGACAACAGAGTGGGTGTGTTATGTAGAAAGCCGTGTATTTGGAGCACTCGCTGCTATCTGCTGTCAGATCCAGAAAGGTATAAACTCCTTTTTTTTGTTGTTGTTGCTGTTGTTGGCTTTTTTTTTTTTTCTTTATTAGGAAGGCGAGAAGCAGCTGCTTAGCTGAAGGTTGGTTGATATTCATCATGTTGCTCTGAGCGTCTGTTGATGGGTGGGAAGAGTTCTTGGTGAGCCGGCTCATGGCTTTATTGCCTACCTGGGCAGAAGCGCTGCTTGGAAGGCTGACACGGTAGCAGAAAGTCACTCCTTTGCCATGTGCGGAGAGCTGTTAGTATGGGTGGGTATGGACCGAGCCGCGCAGGTGATAAAGATATTAAATAAATGCCCTGGATGTGAGAATGGAGAGCTGAAGCTGAGCTGTTGACATGCTAATGCTGCACAGGAGCACGTTGCTAAAAGTGGTGATGTATGGCAGTTGCCTCATTATATTTAGTTTCCATGTCAGGTTGGGAATTCAGTTTCAGTCTGGAAGATGATACTTGTGTGATGAAACTGGTATTAGCGCCCACCCAAGTGGAAAAAAACCAACCAGCTTGGGAGATCAAGAGGGCATTGGGCTCTGGAAGGTATCTGTCGTGAAGTTGGGTAACTTCTTTGTGGGTGTAGAAAGCACAAATGATTAAGTGAGGTTCATGGTGTCTCGGCACTTCTCAAGTAGATGCTTCCCATGTTCTTGATGACTAAATGATCTGAAAGACTTTAGTTGCAAAAAGAAAAAAAGGAAAAAAAAAAAGTTCATCTTTTGACACGATGCCGTATGTCTCCTATGTGTCTTCAGAATGTATGAAGACAGTCTTTGACCTGTGCAAATATCAGAGGTCCGTACAGCTGCTTTAAGGTCACTTGACCGACCCCGTAGAATAATACGCTGGCATTGCCTTTGACAGATAGCCTGGAGATTTGCTTGCTGAAGCCAGTCCTCAGAGCCGCTGTGTCTCGGTAGCAAAGACTGTAATAAAATTGTTCGGTTCAAAACAGACCGTTCTTCATGTTGACTCGTAATCAATAACTGTCTGTGGCTGGTGTCGCCTCGGACGCTGTCTCACGGGGACTTACTGTACAGTGAAGTCCTCTATGCTAATCTGTGCCTATAAATAAAGATCCATCTCTGTGAAGACTTCTCCATCCTTCTTGGGCTGGTGGAGGGCAGGGAGCCAAGAGGGGAGCCCTTGCTGTTCAGGGGCTCCATAAGCTTTGATTAATTTGAATTCTGGATCTACTTTTTTCCTGAAGAGATCCAGGAATAAGTATATTTAGCTGGATGAGCGGTATGTTTGCCGTGTCTTTGGCAAACGTCTTTGTGTTCCTCGAGGCTGAATAAAACAACAGCTACGGTGTTTCTGGCACGTGTGCGGGAAAGACGTGTTGCGGCCACATCGTCTTGCGTGTGGTGGAGCAACAGCGCGTGCGGGACTTGTCCCCGTGACCGGGGACCCCAAGTCGGTTGAGCCCAGCGCCCGTCTTTGGGTTGGTCATCCCTTGGTGGGCACACAGGGACAGGTTTGGGAGCAGGGCAAGCCCACGCCAGTGCTTCCCCGACCCCTCTGCTTGATGGGACCGCGTGTCACGGTGGTACCCCGCTGCCTTCCAGCGAGGTCGGAGCTGAGGGTGTATTTAGGGACGTGGCTCAGTGGTGCAGGAGCCTGGCTGGTTCCCCGCGTCCCAGTTTAGGAGCGGAGACACCGGGAGGGAGCTGTGGGCAGAGCAACCTGGTGGAACCGTGAGGCTCGCGTGGGATCTGCCGACTTACAGCTTGCTTCTGCTCGGCTGGAGTTGTGGGATTTTTTATATTTTATTTTTTTTTAAAAGATGCTTGCAAAGGCGTCTTTATATGGGTGTTTGAGGGAGAGGCTGGTGGTGCGGTGGGAGGATATTGAGTTACTCTGAGCCGCTGTGAGATGCGATGTCTGTTGAGCAGGCAAGTCCCTATTTATACGCGCGGCCGACGGTGGGCGTGCGAAAGCTCCGGGGCTTCTGGGCGAGCGATTGTCTGTGCTGATGTGAAACAGCCGGATGGATGCTGGGGAGGTCAGAAATGCTCCGTGTTCCCAAACTGGGGCTGTACGTAATATCTGATATATTTGCTATCTTGTCCCTGAGTTTTGGTGCACTGGGTGCAGGATGTGACCTGCTGCAGCAGAGTTCCCACCGTTAACGCCGTGGTACCCACCGGAGAGGCACGGCGATGCTGAGCGCGAGGAAAAGGGACGTGCGGCTGTGGTGTGGGGTTATGCCAGCGGCCGTGCTCCATGGTGGGCGCAGAGAGGGTTCAGCCATGGCAAAACGCCACGTGCCGGGGGAGAAGCAGGACGGCCGCGTGTGGCCGATCTCCAGGAGAGCGCGTTGGTGGCTGCTGCTGGATGGTGATGAATATGAAATAGGAGGGGGAGAACATGGATCTAGCTCGGCGTCTGCCCACGCCGTTTCAGACCGCAGCTTAAAGAGCATTTCTCTCCACCACCAGCTGAAGCTGCCTCTGCTCCGCCGCTCTCCTCCCCCCGGCTGGGGGGAGTCCACGCGGGGTAAAAATAACCCGGCTACGGCGCACCGCACCTCCGCCAGAAATGCTTGCCAGAACATGCCTACAGAGGCCAAGCAAGAACATTGCACGCGCCGAGTCTTAGACGGCACCCTGAAACCAATCAAAAGCATTTTTTTCCGTCTTTACGCTGTTTTTTGCTGTCGTTGGAATGCCTCTTCCTTTATATCAGGTGTCTTATGCTGCGGGAGACTGGTGTGTTGAGGTGTCCTGGCTGCGCGTGGTACTCTGCGTGGTCGTCTGGCAGTGCGGGGTGATGCTCCAAAACACACGGCTTTGGGATCTTTCTCCCTTTGGCTGTCAGCTTCCACGCTTAAACTGCATAGCTGGCAGTAAACGCTGCCAAAATGTCATGCAGATGAAGCAGCTTCATAAGAGCTTTAGTGCCACAACCTTTCCCAACCCCTGCAATTACATTTTAATTCAATATTTCATTGGAGTTTTCAAATAATTTTAAATTAATAGGGACCAGATTGTAGGGGGAAGAGTTGGCATCGTTCTCTGTTTGCTTACAGAGTCTTCTGCACTGCAGATACCCGGTCGATACACACAGCTGGGAAACCAGGTTTTGTCCTCGGACAGCTGAACGATTCCAGTTACCAGTCACAAACCAAAGCCCACCCAGAGCTTAAATGCCCAAACTGGTCCCAGGAGGGGAGCTGGAAGGAGAGGAGGGGTGTTACACCTGGAGGGGGGAGGAAGGCAGAGAGAAAAGTACTATTTAGTTCCCTCCTTAGTTTAGGAGTGTTATGAACAATTCTATTGCATAGAAAGTCCTCTGCGGCGGTTCCGGCCTCCGGGTTTGGAGTGGACGGATGGTGAGGGGGCAGGCGGCAGCAGCTGGGGGGGGAGGGCGGCTTCGTTCTGTGGGTTTCTGGTGTTCTGCCTTGGGAGAAATGCTGCCCCTCTGATTCTGCCCCTCTGCTCTGCGCCCACCCCTGCAGTGCTGCCTCCAGCTCGGGGGGTCCCACCAGCAGAAGGAGACTGAGCTGTTAGCGCGGGTC
>NW_009647735.1:7936079-7948656 GCF_000708025.1 Charadrius vociferus
GGGTGGTGAGCCCCTGGGGCAGGTTGCCCCGAGAAGCTGTGGCTGCCCCATCCCTGGAGGTGTTCAAGGCCAGGTTGGACGGGGCTTGGAGCAACCTGGGCTGGTGGGAGGTGGCCCTGCCCAGGGCAGGGGGTGGCACTGGATGGTCTTTAAGGTCCCTTCCGACCTAAACCATTCTGTGATTCTATGAAGTCCCTGCCAGCGCACCCTCAGGGACCTGTGGGCACCTTCCCCTGTCCCCTCGGTTTTGGGCTGGCCGGGGCATCTTCAGCAAAGCGTTCCCTGCGCCGCGGGGTCTGACCTGCCCTCCCTGACACCGAGGGATTCACTGCCAAGAGCTGGCCGGGAGTTGTGCATGGCTTGAGGCAGGGTCACCCGCTTCCCAGGCGCTCCTGGAGCAACGGGCATAAAAAAGGAGGGCGAAAAATCCCACAGATTCCTCCCGAGTCAGGATTTCACTCCTTTCCCTTAAAGACAGTAAGGCGAGGAAAGCAGAGCGACGTCGGGCTTGCCGTGGGCAAGCGTCTTCAATGTGTGAGCCTTGAGTGATTTAAACCGCCGGGTTTAGTCACGATCGAGATGGGCAAGCAACAGCTTTCATTTAAATAATTGACTCAAATCTTGGGGTTGTGGGGTTTTTTTTTTGTTTGATTTTTTTTTTTTTCATTTATATTTATTAAAGTGGTTCTCATGGGCTGGGAGCCATAAAATATACCGAGGAAGAGTGGCTGTGTTGCATCGGATTTGGTGTTCCTTCTTTCTTAGCCAGGAAAAAAACCTCCAGTGTCTGTGCATGCATATTTAATCGGTTGTATAGATTTGTGTGTGTGTGTGTGTGTGTATGTTAGGATTTGTAGCATTCTTGATATATTAATTACTGTTGTTTCGCTTGTGATTTTTGTCTCAAACTCGCTTTGGAAAGAAACTGGAATTCAATTACTGTGCACAAAAATAGCATTTGCAGAGCTCTACTGAAATATAATTATCTGAAGTGTATCTGATGCACACAAGAAATACTGAAATGCCCTTTGCATTAGGACTGCTCTTCTAATGAGGAAGTTCAGAATGTGAAAAATTTGGACTGATTGCCTGTTCTTAACATGCTGCTGAAAATCCGAGGGTTAGTAGAGCTCAGTGTTTCCTCATAAGCAAGAAAACCCAAGTAAGTTCCTCGCTTTATCTAATTCCAGTTAGTTTTCCAAGTCCGCAAGAATGAAGCTCACCACCTCAGTCCAGATCCGTGGCTTGAACGCTGTAGAACTTTGTCACCAAACCTTTTATAAAAAGGTTTTCTCTTTAAAACAGAGGCCAAAGTCCTATTTCTGCTTAACAAATAATGAACAGAAGTATTCGGGACCCTCAGCTGATAGTGAGAGAGTAAGAAAGTCTATTTATGATGTGGTTTGAGAATACCATTTCTTGTTTTTAAAAAAAAAAAAAAAAAAGGCGCCGTGCAGATTCCCAACACATGTTATTGTTTCAGAGTCTGGTCTTGCAGCTGTATTGCTTTCGTGCGGGAGCCCCACTGAAAAACTTGTTGCCCAGAGAGAAGTGCAGGCTTTGAGCCACTGAAAATAAATCTAATAAATTCAGTTTCCAGCCAGCTGAGGGAAAAGCAAGCTTCTGTTAATAAGAATCTTTTGTTATCTTGGAAGGTCTGTTGTGAATGGAGAAACCATAGCATCATCAAAATGTGTAAAAATGAACTGCATTTTGAGCATTTGCTAAAGGAAAGATGACAACAAACTAATGTTCTTCAAGCTGTAAAGAAGGGAACTGTGATCGTGAGAGCGGAGAGTTGGCCGTCTCTGGGCCGCTGTGGTTTCTGATACAGGGGGGGAAACGCATTAACTTCATTCAAAAGGGAAAAAGTTAGTTTTTCATCCTATCTATAAGCAGTTTTATTAACTTCTCTCAATCAGCAGATCGTGAAAAAGAAACAGTAACTGCGTGACAGACTTCTTTGAGGTCAGAAATTTTGTCATTTTAGTGGGAATAAGAAGACTATAGTTCTTTGTTGGTGTGGATTGACATAACTTAAGCCTTGACATTGCCAACAGTATTAAAAAAATCGGTAATGCGATTAGAGTGATTTAACGCTGACTTTACATAGAAACCTCCTTAATATTTAATCAAGTTAAACACAGCTTCAGTCGTTTCCTTCCACGACTTGGTTTCCCACCCGACCGCGGGTGCTTTGCAGACGGTGGTGGTGTGAGACCCTGCGAAGCTGCCGTGGCCCGTGTCAGCGCCGTGCCAGAGTCTCCCAGCCTGTCCCCAGCTCTGCCAGTGCTCCTCCAGCTCCCCAGAGCCGGAACGGGCTGCCCAGAGAGGTGGGGGAGTCTCCCCCTCTGGAGCCATCCCAAACCCGCCTGGACGCCGTCCTGTGCCACTGCTGGAGGTGCCCCTGCTCTGGTGGGGGTGGCACTGGGGGAGCTCCAGAGGGCTCTTCCCACCCCCACCAGTCTGGGAGTCCTGCTCCTCCTGCTGTTCGGTCAAGCAAATTTGATCTTCGATGGCCACCACCATTAGAGATGCCCCGTGGGGTCCCAGTGACCCTCTGGCCCTTTGCACCTCTGCTCTGCCCCATCCGTCCTTTTGGCTGCTCCTCCCGGGATGATTTCTGCCTCCGTGGTACCTTTGGGGTACCTTTATTTGCCCTGAAGGTCATCCACACACACACCCTTTTTTTTTTCCTCATTCATTCAATTTTTTGAGGTTTCTCATCACTACTCAGATTAGCAAGGGACATGTTTTGAATCATTCTTCTCAAACTTCCCAAGTTTGATTATTTATAATTTTTTTTTTTTTTTAAAGTAATTCACTTTCATCAGTGGATAGGAGTATGACAACGTGCTGTTTACCGTTGTTAGTGTTCCTGCTCCACGTTTGTTGTCACACTTGCTGCACAGGCGGGCACACTCCGAGCTAATGATGCAGCTTAGCACACGTCCATCTGCACGTATTTTTATGTTGGGAACAGCGGATGCCACGGCTCATGTTTACTACAAACAGCTTATCTTGGACGGGCACCAAGTTGCATTTGCACGGGGGTTGGAATTTAATTAGTACAGAAACGTGGGCTGCTTTTTTTTTTGTTTTTTTATTGTTGATGAGAAGTCTTTAAGCGTGCTAGATGCCTTAAAAAAAACGGGTTTGAACATTATTTTCACTAAGCAAAGGAAAGGTGGGGTCAGACGGGTCACCGGAGTCACTTTTCAAGGGATGTGGGTGCTGAGCCCTGTTTGTTACAGCTACGTGAGGGCTGTCAAGTACTCCTCTGCAGTTGGGACAGTGGGAGCTGGGTGGCCGACCGATCTTAGGATGCTTGAGAAAATCCCTTGAGCTCCTGTTGACATTATTATTTAGAATCATGGAATGGTTTAGGTTGGAAGGGACCTTGAAGATCATCAAGTTCCAACCCCCCTGCCCTGGGCAGGGCCACCTCCCCCCAGCCCAGGTTGCTCCAAGCCCCGTCCAACCTGGCCTTGAACACCTCCAGGGATGGGGCAGCCACAGCTTCTCGGGGCAACCTGCCCCAGGGGATCACCACCCGCACAGGGAAGAAGTTCTTCCTAATGTCTAATCTGAGTTTCCCCTCTTTCAGTTTAAAACTGTTCCCCCTCATCCTGTGGCTCCCCTCCCTGATCCAGAGTCCCTCCCCAGCTCTCCTGGAGCCCCTTTAGGCACTGGAAGGGGCTCTGAGGTCTCCCCTTTTTGGCCTTCTCTTCTCCAGGCTGAACCCCCCCAACTCTCCCAGCCTGTCCTCCCAGCAGAGGGGCTCCAGCCCTCCCAGCATCTCCGGGGCCCTCCAGTTGTTTGGGAGCTGGGGAAAAAAAGAGGGACTTGGTCGAGCTACCTCAAAGAGAATGGACAGCAGTGTCATTGTCTTCAATGAGTATTTCAGGATCTACTCTCCTCTTACAGGGAAAGGTGCTTAAGGCAGGCAGTATTTAGAATCCTAGAATGGTTTGGGTTAGAAGGGACCTTGAAGACCATCTTGTTCCAACCCCCCTGCCCTGGGCAGGGACACCTCCCACCAGCCCAGGTTGGCTCTGAAAGAGCTTTTAATGTTTCTGTGGTTCATGGCGGGTGCCTGAAGCAGTCGGCCCCGGACGGTGGTGCTGCGGAGCTCATGTGTTTGATGTCTTTTCCATAGCTGTTGTCCAGCTCTCCGCTTGAAGGGATGGAGACCAGGTCCCTCCGCTGGTTTTCTTGCCATCTGCTACACAAAATACACGCGCTTTGCTGCTCAGGCAGCAGATTTTAAAACCTGACCTACCATTAGCAGCTTAAAAAGTTCCCTGTTAAGGAATCTGATGCGAGGATGGGTTTTCACGCTTTGACGGGAAACAAAATTTAAACTTTCTTCTCCTCCCGGAGCTGCGGCTGGCGGTGGCCCCCTGCGGTGGCCGCTGTCTAAATGGATGCTCACTGACGTGGGGCAAAAAAGCTGTGATTTGGAGTGGAGGGCTCCCAGAGGCTGGGGGGGATTTCCCTGGGATCCCGGCGCTCGGTGCGTTGGCATCCGGACATGACGGCGCGACGGGACGTAGATGAGAAAAAAGCCGGAGAGCGCAGCATCAGATGCTTTAATATCCTACCTCTGACTGAAACAACCTCCCTGTGTGGGAGATAATAAACATTTCCCGTCTCTTAAGGGAAAATCATGCACAGACAGAGACAAGCACATATAAATAATTTACAAAGCTGTAAGACACTGTAAATAACAAGGCTGCTGAATAATGAATTAACCCAACTGCTGATTCATAGGTAAATATCTCTTGTAAAGCAGAATTTTTATAGATTTTTACAGCTTAGTTAATATCCCCTCGTATTTTATTAAGGGCCGTTCAGGTGAAGTATTCTGGTAATAACACGTATATCTTGGGGAGCGAGACGGGGCGGTCGCGGGCTGCCGTGCTGGCAGTGTGCCTTGCCGGCCCCCCGCGCCGCGGGAGCGGGGCCGTGCCGGGCTCCGGGCGAGCTCTGCCTGGCCTCCCTCGGGCTTTTCTCTCCCTCCTGAGCGGGCAGCTGAGATTAAGAAGGAAGAATTTTGATGTGGCCAAAGAACTGGAGAGAGAGCTAATGGGGAGGAAGGAGTCTCTGAGCATCTCTTTTTTCCTCTCTCTTTTTTCCTCTCTCTTTTTTCCTCTCTCTTTTTTCCTCTCTCTTTTTTCCTCTCTCTTTTTTCCTCTCTCTTTTTTCCTCTCTCTTTTTTCCTCTCTCTTTTTTCCTCTCTCTTTTTTCCTCTCTCTTTTTTCCTCTCTCTTTTTTCCTCTCTCTTTTTTCCTCTCTCTTTTTTCCTCTCTCTTTTTTCCTCTCTCTTTTTTCCTCTCTCTTTTTTCCTCTCTCTTTTTTTCCCTCTCTCCTTTTTCCCTCTCTCCTTTTTCCCTCTCTCCTTTTTCCCTCTCTGTCTTTTCCCTCTCTGTCTTTTCCCTCTCTGTCTTTTCCCTCTCTGTCTTTTCCCTCTTCTTTCTCCTTCTTTTTTTCCTTCCCAAGCTTCTGGTAATAAATAATGCATTCACTCTACTCTGGCTGTACTCTGGACTTGGTGAGGCTTCTCCCTGCCTTCGAGGACGGGGAGGCGGTGAAGCCGCTGGGGCGGGGGTTTCACCCCCCCACCCCCCCGGAAAGCATCCCATCCTTCCCGCCTGAGACCACCGCCGCTCCTCAGCCACTCATAAAGAAACCAAACACAACATTTGCCTCCTCTGTGCTGTTTTATCCCCTTGCCCCTCTTTCTCAGCCAAGCCTTAAGAAATAAAAACAGTTGCTAAGCTACTGGGTAGGGAACATGGCAGCATGTTGGTGTGGTCCGGGATTAAGGCGCCTTTCTGAGCCCCGGGAAGCGGGAAGGGCTCTCTCGTAGTGTGGTGTTTGTCAGTTAAAGTGTTGTGCTCCTAATGCAGATGATAAGGTGTCAATTTAATTTATGCCCAAATAGATGGGGGCCTTTCTCCCTCCCCTGCCTCTCGCTCCTGTTTAAGGTGGGCTGGTGGGGGGAAAAAAAAATAAAAGGTCTTATCTGCTTTCTGTTTCATCAGTTTGGGGGCACGTCACTTGTCAAACATGTTGCTGCTTTGTTTTATTTCTGATAGCTTAAATAATTGCTTTCATAAAAGATAACTAGATTTCTTTCATCTGGAAGTACGTTAGTTGTAAATTGCATTTTCTTTTAAACTTAAAGTGTAGATGTCAACACTGATTTTCACTGGCGATGTGCAGTGCAGCCGTTGAAGCGTCCGTGGCAAGGGCTTATCTTTAAAGGTGGGGAAAATACTTTATGAACGAGAATTACTCTGGGATGATGTGCGTGGGGCACCCGCTGTGCTAATCGGGTGGTTTTTTAGGGTGTTTTCTTGTAAAGAAATGGGCATTTTGCTCAATATGCAAAGTTTTCCTATAGGATAAGTTCCACACCTGTTTGACTCAAGAGGTGTGGGATGTGCACGAAAGTAATTTTCTCTCCTTAAACGCTGTCAGTCTTCAATTCTGGGCTGCCTTAAGCACCTTGCCCTGTAAGAGGAGAGGAGATCCTGAAATACTCATTGCAGAAGATGACGCTGCTGCCCGTTCTCTTCTGGATAGCTCAGGATGAGATTATACCTGAGTTTAAACCTCTTTTTCCCTGAGCATAGCTCTTCCCTGTAGAGTTTCTTTATATATGGTGTTAAAACCCCAACCAGTGCCACCAGGAACGCAGTTTATTTCTGTTGCGGCGCAAATAAATCTGAAATAGCGCAATATTCTGGGTTCCCATCTCCTTTGCCTGTCAAAACACCCCGTGAAATCCTTGCCCCCTGCTCGGCGGTGTATTTAATTAAAACGAGCGGTGAGTTCAGCGTGGCGTGTGGATGGCTTCGCTACGTGCTCGCCGGTGCCGTTACCGACGGGGAAGCGCGGTAACATTTCTTCCGCGCCCCGGGGAACGAGGGGAAATGCTAATTGGTCACACAGACGGCTCTCCTCGCCTGCTGCGGAGCTCCGTGTTGGCATCGCACCCCAATTAATTCAGAAAGTTGGTGCGCGCTCATCGTTTTTTTTTCCCCTCGTTGCCCTTCTGCCGGGAATGAGCTGCTGGATTTTTATGCTTAAAATGTCATTTAAAAAGTCTCAGCGCGTTACTAGGAATGTGACTTGGGCTTGAAAGGAGGAGGGTGTAGTCAGGCTCATGGCAAAGTGTAAATTTATATTTTTCTTGTGTGTGTGTGTCAAAGATGTTTCTGTGGTCCGGCTGGATGGAGAATTTCGGTGTAGCTCATCGAGGCTTCAAGGCACAGCAGTGGAAGTAATTTACAATGCAAAACACTGGGTTTTTTTCTGTTTTAAAGATTAACAGAGCCTAATTTGGAGGAAGGAAAAGTGTGTGAAATTAGTTCTCTAACATTTGTAGCTTGTCAATGCTTAAATTCTTCTTGATTAAGAGAATATAGAAACACTTCTGTAGTGCTCTGCGCTTTTTTTTTTTTGCCCATGAAGCATTTTCCTTTATTCTTGCCATTCTGCGTAGAGGGATTTCCTGGGGGCTGAGGAAAACTTTCTGTTGTAAGGAAATGAGAACGAATAACCACTCTGAAGAATTCCAAATAGCTGGGAAGGAAAAAAAAAAAGAGATAAATACTATCTGGTGAAAGTCTTTAAAGATTTTTATTTTTTTTTTACAAAATTTTAAATTAGGGATATTTATAGTTCCGAATTAAGTTTGTGTTTATAAAGAATGATGTGCTGAGAGCTCAGCTGGGATCTGACTTCATACCCCGCCGGGCGCCGGGCGAGCACCATGGTGCGATGCTTCCCGGGAGAGGCTGCGGGCTGCCCCTCGCCCCCGCCGGCTGCGGGACGGTCTTCCTGCAGAGCTGGAAAAAATGGAAATGATGGAGACCCAGTCATTAGTGGAAAATCCTATTTAAAACTTTTGTTCCCACCACTCTGTATTTACTCACTGTCTTCCTTCGGAGAAAAAAATAGCCTTCTGTTTTCCGATGAAAGCACTGGACTGTGGGCACCGTTTCTTGAGTAGGACTTTGCTGCCTGGCGTTCTCTCTGCCATGTAAAGCCTTTGAGACCCGTTGTCTTCTCCTCCGGAGGGGATGTTTGTGGTGGTTACCTCTGCATGGTGGCTGCAGGTCGGGCTGAGAGATAACCCCAGCAAATGCCGCAGGAAAGGGAGACCTGCCGGTGCCTCTGCCCAGCCCAGCCCCCAGAGCGGGAGGATGCTCGTCTGTCCCACTGTCCTTGTTTTTATAAGGATGCCGGTTTGATGCTGCAGCATTTGTGTGAAGTAATCTGCCGATTCCTTACAACTCTGCTGCTTCCACTCCTCCCAGGTGCTGCTGGGCATCTCGGACAGCCGTGTCTTTGGGCTTCTGTTACGCCGCTAAAATAAGAAAAGATGAATAGATTTCCCCATAGGTTAATTATTTTTTTGCATCTAACCGTTGTCTGCTTAAGCCTCTCTTAGTTAATGAGACTACTACTTTTGACACCTGAATGTCCCGTTCCTCCCAGGGCCATGGTGGTCCCTCTCTGCATGGGACACCCCGTGGTGAGGAGCTGTGACTGCTGTACCGCCAGCAGTGGGGCTGGGCTTCACAGATGCACACAAAAGAGAGCTCACGCTGCCGGGAAAACTGATGATGGGGGGCGAGGGTATGATCAAAACCTGCAGAACCATATGTGGCTTGGAGGGACCAAACGTGCGGTGACTGTTTGCCGTCTCTCACAGTACAAGGGCCAGCAGGCATCGACTTCAAACGACCTGTGGGAGGTGGTTCCTGATGACTCCTCAACACTGTGGGTATCAAAGTTTATATGAGCTCAAAGACTGGACAAATTCACCCTGGGATGCTGGGCTGGAGAGATCTTTGGCCTAAGAAAGTATCACAGTGCTTATGTTTTAAAGAGGCCTTATGCTCTTCATAGAGCCGTAGGATGGTTCCAGTTGGAATCCCAGAATCCCAGACTGGTGGGGGTGGGAAGGGCCCTCTGCAGCTCATCCAGTCCACCCCCTGCCAGAGCAGGGGCACCTCCAGCAGTTGCACAGGATGGCGTCCAGGCGGGTTTGGAATGGCTCCAGTGTGGAAAGGACCTTAAAGCTCATCTAGTTCCAGCTTCCTGCCCCGGGCAGGGCCACCTCCCCCCAGCCCAGGTTGCTCAAAGCCCCGTCCAACCTGGCCTTGAACACCTCCAGGGATGGGGAATCCACAGCTTCTCCAGGCAACCTGTGCCAGCGTCTCGCCACCCTCAGAGTAAAGAACTTCTTCTCTTGCTGCTGAAACCAGCCGTGCTCTTCTCCAAATTCTGCTTCAAGAGAGGCAAGCTGTGCCTTCAGTGATATGCAGCCTCCTGGGGAAACCCAGGGATAACAAGAGGTGCCTTTGTGGTGTTTCAGAGATTCTCTGCATTCATGGGCGGGGTCTCTTCAAAGCTTGGTCTGTCCCCGGGGCGTCCATCCCAAAAAGAACTCATTGAGGATGCTGGTGCCAGGTTCAAGAGCATGGCGCAGGGCTCTTGTACAGTGCCTTTTGTCTGGAGTTCCAGTCTTGTGGTGGCAGTAAAATAAGTTCAGAGACTCGCTGTGACTTGAACCAGGTTGACGACAGAGCCAGACTTTCATAACCGCCCGCTTTGATTCCCCTTCAAGTGTAGTGGACTTGAATGTCTTATAAGAAAAAGCTGAAGTTCCTGATATTGCTGCTGGATAAAAAGTTAAGAAACAAGGAGAGACTGTCAGCCAACACTGAAAGCGTTAGCAATTTGAGAGGTACACGTGGGTGGCAAAGGCTAAGCATTGCCCTAGGCTTGGGCATCAACAGGTCGGCAAGTCAAATGGCCTCGCGAGATCCTTCAGCTCTGTCTTCTCTGGTTTTCTGCTGGAGGTTGCTTCTGCCTTTAATGAGAGGCTTTGCTCCCTGGGTGATCTCAGTTCTAGACTCATTTCTATACTGCACGCGCTTGCACTCTGAAGGCGATAAACCAACAAAAGTTACCTGTAAACACCCTTGGCGGCCAGAAGTCAAGATGAAAGGGATTAAGAGAGATGGGGTCTTTCTTTTGAGGCTTCAGGTGCTTTTTCAGTTCCGCACGCTCTGAAATCTCCACTCCGATACTGGTTCAAACAGTGTAAATGAGGAGCTGCTTCATATGCAGTTAGTCCATCCTTGGTGTGTGAAGAGCTATGGACTAACAATGTAGCTATGGTGTCACTGGGGTTGGTTATAGCTGGTTATAGGTGCCTTTGTAGCTCTTTGGTGTCTCTAGGGAATGGGCGTAGGAGGACAAGCAGTTGTGGGGACAGCCATGAATATAGGACAGGTGCACAGGGTGCTGGCCTTGGAGCCTCTTTGCAAAATAAGGCAAAACTATTGCCCCGAGAAGCTGTGGGAGAGAAACATCCCTGGAGGTGTTCAAGGCCAGGTTGGACGGGGCTTGGAGCAACCTGGGCTGGTGGGAGGTGTCTCTGCCCATGGCAAGGGGGTTGGGACTAGACAAGCTTTGAGGTCCCTTCCAACCCAAACCATTCTGTGATTCTGTATCCAAGTGCTTTGGTTGGGTAATGTTTCTGTAGAAAACTGGGTTTGACCTCCAATGTTGTGCTGTCTTCTGCTTCTGAACAACCCTTGTTGATGAAGTCCTATGCTCTGTGCTGCTTCTCTTTGAGCTCTGGAGACATGAGCCATTGCCTACTCATCTGAACCAAGGCAGAGGGACACCTCTGCCGTGGGACCCACCGCCCCCGCCACCTACTGCCCAGGAACAGCTTTAGCCTGACGCTGCCTCTTCCTGCATTAAATGAAACAAGCGGCCTCCATTGCTTTCTTTGGCATTTGTCATGACAAATGGTGAGTTTTCACCACTGTACCTACAGCTTCCACTTAGACTTTTGCCAGGGACCCACAGGCGCTTTGCTAAAGTGTCAGAAAACAGTGGCCTAAGGTCCTGCTCTTCGATACCCTACCACTTGTCCTACCGTAGGAGGTGCGTGGGGTGGAAGGGAAGAAAGAGAGAGGGAGCCTCTCTTCATGTCACCTCTCCTCGACTCTGACTCCAGAGCTCGATGGCTCCTTTCTCTCAATCTTGGCATCATGAGGAGCCCCGTTGGGAAGCAGCCTGATGCACAGATGTGCTGATAGATGTGACAGTCCATGGGAACCCCCTTTCCGCATGGAGTTTGTTAAATTTAAACTTGTTTAATGACTTTAAATTACAACTGACTTTAGAGGGATTAATGTGTTGTCTGGAGCCTCCTCGGCAGAGTTGTTTATCTGCAGGGAAGCAGACGCATCTTCATCTGCTAGCAAGGTGCCAAGCCTGAAGCTGAATGCTTATGGGCAGTGTATGGCTGTGGGGATGAGCTGGCCACAAAGATGTTTTGGCGAGAAACTGGGGAGGTCGAAATGTTCATTAGAACAAGTTCACAGCCTCATGCGGAAGACAAATCCAGATTATTTCCAGGATGGAGCCTGCTTAGTTTTAGGAGCGGAGCTGAAGCTGTGCAGCTGCCTGGGGGAGAGCTCAGTATATGGAGATGTGTCCGGGCTGGTGTCCCAGCCTCGGGTACAATGAGGTTCAGAAACAGGCGGTTCTTCAGGGCAGTGGGGGAATTGCTCTTGTCCCAAACCTCACAGGCTTCCTTGGCGTCAGGCTTCCCTTTAAGTGAGGTAAAAGCGCATGCTGGGTTATTTTTGATTATGGCATGGCACAGGTGCCAAGCCAGCGATATGTCTTCTGTTTCCCTAGGGAGGCATTTCGCCCACAGACTGCTTCATGCCCTGCTGCAGCAGTGCGTCTGGGCCACCATGGTCACCTTGTTGGGCACGGCTGCAACGGCAGAGGTGACAAGGAACGTGAGGGTTTGCAGATGTAGTATGTACACATTTGGCTGTACGCTCCATCTACCAGAGTTCAAGGAGGTTATTTTGACCCTTGTGTTTCTAAAAGATGGTTCCTTTTGGACTGATTGTTCCCCATGTGGGAGCCCGGCTCCTCTGTGGAACTCATCAGGTACTTCTGATCTTGGATATGGCTTGTTCTCCATGGAAAACATACAGTTGAACTCCTCAGGTACTTCTGGCCTTGGACATGGCTTGTTCTCTGTGGAAAACATAGAGCTGGAACTCCTCAGGTACTTCTGGGCTTGGACGTGGCTTGTTCTCCATGGAAAACATAGAGTTGGAACTCCTCAGGTACTTCTGGGCTTGGACGTGGCTTGTTCTCCATGGAAAACATAGAGCTGGAACTCCTCAGGTACTTCTGGGCTTGGACGTGGCTTGTTCTCCATGGAAAACATAGAGTTGGAACTCCTCAGGTACTTCTGGCCTTGGACATGGCTTGTTCTCCATGGAAAACATAGAGTTGGATGTGCAGGCCAGCTACTGCGTCATCTTGCAACCTTTCCTGTCCGAAAACCCTTTGGTTGCGTGTCATGGCTTGCGTTCGGATGCTAAGGAGGGCGAGCGCGGGAGGCAGCCCGTGGGCCACGGGTGCTGCAGGGCTGTGGGTGCCGTGCCATCCCCGGGGGGAGCTGTGGGGCTGCCCGGGGGCACTGCCTGCTCCTCGCACCCCACCCCCCCCC
>NW_009647735.1:7948666-7948961 GCF_000708025.1 Charadrius vociferus
CGCGAGGGGAAGCGAAGCAGAAAACTCATTTGAATACCAAGATGAATCTGCTTTTGATTTTCGTCATTTTTATCGGGAGTTGTAAGACTTTCCAAAAAAATCCTCTTTTTATGTTGTTCATGACTTTTTTCACTAATTTGACACTCTGGGATGTTGTTTTACATTTCATTTTAGTCTCTAATCACAGAAAATTATAGCTGGCCACACATGCTGGCTTTGCATTCTTGCGTCTTGTTTATGTTCATTTGTACTAAGGGATAGCACTCACTGCGTCTGCCCCATTTATTTTTCTCCC
>NW_009647735.1:7949156-7950081 GCF_000708025.1 Charadrius vociferus
TAATTTTGAGATTTCAGGAGCTTGAATTATGAATGTCCCAAATATTTGATTTCTGCCCCGAGATATATATGGAGGGGAGAGCTGTTGGAGCCGATGCCTTGACTTCTGATGTCTGCCAGCCAGCAAAAACCGTGTTTTTCAGAGAGGGATGAATGCATAGATTTCTTCTAATGGTTCTCCTTGGTGGGTTTTTTGAGATCTCATTTTGACTTTCAGGTTTTACCCTGTGACCTTTCAAAACCTCCCTTTACTGACGACTAGAAGATAAGGATTTCTTCCCCCCCCCCCCCCATGAGTCACTCTTAACTGCAGGCTGATTTTGGCTGTTGGTTTGTTTATTAACTGAAAGACTATTTCTTAATTCCAAACACACCTATGGTGATCAGAGCAAAATCTCCAGATATTTTATAGGGCTTGTAGTTAACGGCAGCACCTGTTGGTTTATATTTTGAAACCTTTCCTTGGATAAAAACCCCCATGAGGTGGATTTCTGCTGTAATTACTTCTTTCCACAGGAGATGGTCCTTTGACGCCAAATCCACCCCCTGCCCTAACTCACAGCATTAAAGGTCACGTCCTTGCCCATGTCTCCTAAAGCAGAAGAGCACTTTTCTGGATACGTGTAGTAAATGTAACTCAGATTAATTTTTACGAGGGTCTGAAGGATTAATTTTTTTTCCCCCCTTTTAGAAAGGTACGGTTTAGGAAAGTTTGATCTTTGCCTTATTCCAGGAAGAATGCCGTCGAAGAATTCCTTCGGCCACTGGGTTTGTGGAGTTGTTCCTGTGGTTTGCGTTGTCTCGCTGGCCCTGGTCATTCGCCAGCGTGGGTGGGTGAGGGAAGGGTGGGCTGTGTGGGCTCTGCGACCCGGCGAGGGAGTCTGTTTGGAGATCTGCTGGCTCCCGGAGCCGCGGCAAGGAGAGGT
>NW_009647735.1:7951482-7954903 GCF_000708025.1 Charadrius vociferus
CTCTGGAGCTTCATTACCATGCGCAGGAAACTAAATTCAAGGTTATCTTGTTTGAACTTTACGGCTTCTTGATGTACAATGTTTTATTTATTTATTTAAGGTTTATTAAACCTTTCAAAAAAGAAGCCCTTTAGAAGGAGTGCACGATGTGTAGCTTATTAAGAAACCTTAATTTAATTTTGAGATTTCAGGAGCTTGAATTATGAATGTCCCAAATATTTGATTTCTGCCCCGAGATATATATGGAGGGGAGAGCTGTTGGAGCCGATGCCTTGACTTCTGATGTCTGCCAGCCAGCAAAAACCGTGTTTTTCAGAGAGGGATGAATGCATAGATTTCTTCTAATGGTTCTCCTTGGTGGGTTTTTTGAGATCTCATTTTGACTTTCAGGTTTTACCCTGTGACCTTTCAAAACCTCCCTTTACTGACGACTATAAGATAAGGATTTCTTCCCCCCCCCCCCCCTTAATAACCATTTTATGAGTCACTCTTAACTGCAGGCTGATTTTGGCTGTTGGTTTGTTTATTAACTGAAAGACTATTTCTTAATTCCAAACACACCTATGGTGATCAGAGCAAAATCTCCAGATATTTTATAGGGCTTGTAGTTAACGGCAGCACCTGTTGGTTTATATTTTGAAACCTTTCCTTGGATAAAAACCCCCATGAGGTGGATTTCTGCTGTAATTACTTCTTTCCACAGGAGATGGTCCTTTGACGCCAAATCCACCCCCTGCCCTAACTCACAGCATTAAAGGTCACGTCCTTGCCCATGTCTCCTAAAGCAGAAGAGCACTTTTCTGGATACGTGTAGTAAATGTAACTCAAATTAATTTTTACGAGGGTCTGAAGGATTATTTTTTTTTCCCCCCTTTTAGAAAAGTGCGGTTTAGGAAAGTTTGATCTTTGCCTTATTCCAGGAAGAATGCCGTCGGTCACTGGGTTTGTGGAGTCGTTCCTGTGGTTTGCGTTGTCTCACTGGCCCCGGTCATTCGCCAGCGTGGGTGGGTGAGGGAAGGGTGGGCTGTGTGGGCTCTGCGACCCAGTGAGGGAGTCTGTTTGGAGATCTGCTGGCTCCCGGAGCCGCGGAAAGCAGCGTTTTCTGCATCACCGGCGCTTGAGAAGCCCCACTTGGCTTCGCCCCGCCGTCGTGCGCATTCGGAATACACTCAGGCTTTGCTCGAGAGGGCCGTTGTACATCCATGTCTCCTCTTCGTTTTCGTCGTCTAACAAATAAATAGCGACTTGAGCACCGGATAATGCTGCTTTCAGAAGAAGCCTCCGCGCGTCTTCCTCCTCTGTGGGGAAAATGCTGTCAACTGTTCCGATGAATGAGTTTATTTTGGTGCTTTGGAAAAGACGTGGGCGGTGGCTGTCGGGGGGTCGGTGCTGGTGTGAATGGGTGTCTTGTGAAGGCTGTGGAGATGGCGGCATGGAGACTGACGTCTCTGTGTCTGGCCAGCGAGACCACAGTGGGCAGCGGTTGTGGAAATGCTCCCGCTTCCCTGCCGGTTCATCCCCGGGCTGGGTGGATGGGCTGGGGGGAGTGGGGGACAGACGGCCCAAGGGAACAGGGGGATGAGCAGCGTGCTGGGACCCCGAGGATGGGGTTTCAGATCCCCATCGGGACATACGGTTCCTCTCGGAGCTGCTTGCATCAGGTCTGTCTCAAGCTCTCAAGGCTGGGAGAGCAGTCTCGAGACATGGGAGCAGTCTTCTCTACTCCTCAGGGAGGGACGAGAACAGAGATTTTATTCATGTCTGCGGTGTGCTGAGATTCCTCGTTATCTTATGATCATAGAATCACAGAATGGTTTAGGTTGGAAGGGACCTTGAAGATCACCCAGTCCCACCCCCCTGCCCTGGGCAGGGACACCTCCCCCCAGCCCAGGTTGCTCCAAGCCCCGTCCAACCTGGCCTTGAACACCTCCAGGGATGGGGCAGCCACAGCTTCTCGGGGCAACCTGCCCCAGGGGCTCACCACCCACACAGGCAACAATTTCTTCCTCATATCTGATCCAAATCTCCCCTCTTTTAGTGTAAAACCATTCCCCCTCGTCCCATGGCTCCCCTCCCTGATCCAGAGTCCCTCCCCAGCTCTGCTGGAGCCCCTTTAGGCACTGGAAGGGGCTCTGAGGTCTCCCCTTTTTGGCCTTCTCTTCTCCAGGCTGAATGCAGCCACAATTATTTATTTAAGGCACTGTGTGTGCTGCACCGACCACGTGTCTCCAAACTGCAGCATCTCCAAAGAGCGTATGGAAGCCTGAAGGGCAGTGTGGTTTCCCCTTCCCTTGCTGGCGGGTTCCTCACTGGTTTACGGGTCCCCTGCTTGCCTTGCCTTGTGCAGCTTCCCATCAGCTACAGAACCCCCCCGGCTCCTCTCCTCTCCAAAACAACCAGGCATTGATGAAGGATTAGTGAGGGGTTTTAATTTAGCACAAATAATTGGATTAAGCCAGAATTTGCTTCCCCTTAGTTGTAGATTAGGCAATACAAGTAGACGGAGCTTGGCTTTGGCCCATTCTGCATGTGCGAAGGGCTGCGTGGAGCTGCGTCGGCGCTGCCATCCGCAGCCAATCCTCGACCATCCCTCTCCTTACTTGCATGTGTAAACGATGGGCGGTTGGAGATGACCACCATGTCACTCCATGAGGTGTACAACCTCTAAGGCCCTTTCTCTCCGTGCTAATCATTGGCGGTAATACGCATTTACCTTGCTCAGCTTCTGTAATATTTTCATGTCTGTAGATTTGAACTCCAGAGGTGAAGTGCCACGTACGTCGCTGGCAATAAGGACATTGTCAAAAAATTTGCTGTCGGAGGGGCTGCAAGGAGAGCAGGAGACGTGCTGGAGGTGAAGGAGTGGTGTCACCCTGCCATGCCCCAGGGCTTGGAAGCAGAAGGGCGTTTCTCATCACCATCATCACACCCAGACTTTGCCAGACAGGAGCAGAGGGGCTTCTTCTGTAGCCCAGGAGATATGGTGCAATCATTAGTGGTGTCTTTGTGGCTATCTCTCCTCTCTTTGCTGGAATCTTTCCTCTTCGCTGTTTGGCAGGATAGACACCCTGGAGGGGAGGGATGCCATCCAGAGGGACCTGGACAGGCTGGAGAGATGGGCCCAAGCCAACCTCATGCAGTTCAACAAGGCCAAGTGCAAGGTCCTACATCTGGGTGAGGGCAATTCCAAGCACAACTCCAGGCTGGGCGGGGAATGGCTGGAGAGCAGCCCTGAGGAGAAGGACCTGGGGGTGCTGATTGGTGAGAAGCTCAACATGAGCCGGCAATGTGTGATCACAGCCCAGAAAGCCAACTGTATCCCGGGCTGCATCGGAAGAAGTGTGGCCAGCAGGGCGAGGGGGGGACTCTGCCCCTCTGCTGCGCTCTGGGGAGACCCCACCTGCAGTGCTGCCTCCAGCTC
>NW_009647735.1:7954997-7966798 GCF_000708025.1 Charadrius vociferus
GGCGGGGGGGGGACTTTTTACAAGGGCATGGAGTGGCAGGACGAGGGGGAATGGCTTCAAACTGGAAGAGGGGAGGTGGAGATTAGATATGAGGAAGAAATTGTTGCCTGTGCGGGTGGTGAGCCCCTGGGGCAGGTTGCCCCGAGAAGCTGTGGCTGCCCCATCCCTGGAGGTGTTCAAGGCCAGGTTGGACGGGGCTTGGAGCAACCTGGGCTGGTGGGAGGTGGCCCTGCCCAGGGCAGGGGGGTGGAACGAGATGATCTTCGAGGTCCCTTCCAACCCAAACCATTCTATGATTCTAAAACTTTGCTTAAATCTCCTGGAAGGCAGATTTTTTTTTGTAGTACCACTAGGCTGCTAATTTTTTTCAAGTAGCTTCAAAGCGCTGCCTTGAATGGTCTTATTTGCAGTCATCATTTGTCCTAAGGATGGATTTTTACAATGGGTGCTTTGTAAAATTATTTAGCGTGTGGAAGATCTTAGGGTTTTTTTATCTCTTTCTGATGCACCACTTCATTTCATATTTTTTTTCTCTCTTTCTTATCATTTCTGTTTAAGGGTTTGTGAACTGATCCCTTTATTTTCAGAAGAGAATACCAAATAAACAGTGATTAGCACAAAATATGACTCATGGCTTCCTAAAGGATGTGCTTCAGAACTGGTAAACAGTTGTAATTGCTGTTGGATGAAAGTAGCAAATTGAATACGTTCTTGTAATAATTACAAAGAGATAGATAGACTATTCTTGCTCTCAAATCTAATTGGGATTAGTATAATGTTCAGTTTTCCTCATAGAGGATGATCTGTATAAAAGTTAAGTGTGGCTATAAATGTGTGCATAAAAGCTGGGTTTAAGTCAGTCGGTGAAGGGAACCTGCTTCTCCGCGGAGGCCGGGGAAGCAGCTGCCCTGTGTTTTTTCCGAGGACAAAGAATTAAATGTGATATTCTGAGGCCCGGGGACCACCTCCTCTGGGGTGGTGTTACAGCTTTGCTGGGATGGTGCTGGACTGCCAAGGTCTTGGTTTGCTGAAGACCCTAAGAGTGAGCCTCTGAAAAATCTTGGAAGCTGTTCTGTTTCTGTCGGAGTCACACTTGAGAAAGGGGAGAGGGCGGGGGGGGCATTTTTGCAATATCACTAATATAAAGCCAGAAACCGTAAAAGAAATAATAATAAAGATATCACTGTGTGATTCATTACAGAAGATGTGTATTTTCCTTAAGGCAGCTGTATACTATCTTATAAATTATTGCTTCCTTTGAATCCAGTTAAATTTTAGGGAGAAGCTGAGGGTATCCCTGTGGCGTCGGCATGCCTCCGTCAGCATCTCTGTGCAATGTGTGGAGGTCTATCAAAGAGGTCAACCGAAGAGAAGCCTCGGGTCTGTTCGCACTTACCCTTTGGGTCGGACGGGCTTTTGAGAGAGTGAGTGTCTGCTGGAGCTGTCGGGTCTCTGTGCTCTGTGCTTGCTCCAAGCCCTGGGGATGCTCCAGAGGGATGGTCCCACCATCCCAGCCCTGAGGGGCTTCTTGCCTGGTGCTCACCTGAACTGACGGCCAAGAAGAGGAGGAAGAAGAGGCTCTCCGCCACCCTAATGTCCCCTGCACGCACTTGTTCCAGCGAGTGTGCAAGGAGGGACATGGGAGCGCTTGCAGCCAGATTTTCCTCCCCTTTACCATTCGTTATGTGACTAAAATGGCTTTCCAGGCACAGGGGAGGTGGATTGAGAGAGGTGGGGACAGGCTGAGAGAGTTGGGGGGGTTCAGCCTGGAGAAGAGAAGGCTCCAGGGAGACCTCAGAGCCCCTTCCAGTGCCTAAAGGGGCTCCAGGAGAGCAGGGGAGGGACTTTTTACAAGGGCATGGAGTGATGGGATGAGGGGGGACGGCTTCAGACTGGAAGAGGGGAGATTTAGATGAGATATTAGGAAGAAATTGTTGCCTGTGCGGGTGGTGATCCCCTGGGGCAGGTTGCCCCGAGAAGCTGTGGCTGCCCCATCCCTGGAGGGGTTCAAGGCCAGGTTGGACGGGGCTTGGAGCAACCTGGGCTGGGGGGAGGTGGCCCTGCCCAGGGCAGGGGGTGGCACTGGGTGGTCTTCAAGGTCCCTTCCAACCTAAACCGTTGTATGATTCTGTGGTTTCGGTTCACTCCGGTTGCCCAGCAGTAAATCCCTGTGTCGGAGCAGCGCTGTGATCCACGCTGGCTGCTTCATCACCCAGCACGGGCAGGGAGGGGGCAGTGGGGCTTCTCCCCTGGGCTGCGCTGGCCGGGATGCCCTGTGCCACCCATGGCGGGGAGATGCCCCGGGCGCCCGCGCGGTGCTGCCTTCTCCCAGCGCTGGCAGCACCCGGATTCTTGCCTTTTGCGGCGCCAAGCAGCGGCCGGAGGCTCTGCAGTCAGCTTCTTAACAAGGAAATTATTTTAAAAGAGCCAGTTTTGTAGCTAAACTTAGTACGCTTGGATGTCGTCCAAGGCTCCGCAGCAATAATGCAGCAAATACAACTGGTTTAAAAGACATTAAATGCGCAGGTTGGCTGGTGGTAGCTAAGCCCTTGCAGACAAAGGATAGGTGAAAACCGCTAACTTGGGTTGTGTGCGTATATAGCGTGGTTAATCATTTGCAAATAAACATCCAAGTAGGGGAAAAAAAATAGTAAAAGAAACCATCAAATTGCAATGTTACAGGAATGTACTCTTGGCAAGGGCTCTTTGGTTCCTAAACTGAAATTCTGACTCAAATCAGAGCTGTAAAATATACCAAAGGGGGGGGAAAAATGATAAGCCTGTTTTAGTTAAACAAAAGCAATGGATTCAGCATTTGCTAGAGGCAGATTTTGAAGAGAAACTCAGCCTGAAACCAGCACAGGAATCCTAATTAGCGCATTTTCCTAACAATAGCATCGTCTTTCCAAACGAACAGAGGCGTACAACTGAGGAATTTTTAGCAGAGGGATGTTTTGGTTCTGAGGCACAGTTTGATGAATTGGCAGTTACTTAGTTCCCAAAAGTCTGTCCTGGTGTGGTTCTTCCAGATTTCACCTTCTTAAATACACGCGTGAACACTGATTCACCTGAGTGTTCAAAAATAACGGCAGTCGGGCTTGAAACGATCGCAGGCAGATGAGTCAGGGTTTTAAAGGTTGTTTGTAGCAAGGTACATAACCCCTCAGAGTTGTTGCTAATTTCTTTATGTGGCTATTAATAGTGGATTTAATCTATGTTTTCTTAAAAGCACTGACAAAAACCCCGCTGCTGACCCCCAAAGAAGCAACCCCCAGCCCAGCTCCGTCAGACGTTGCCGGGTTGGAGCTGAATGCAGTTTTTTGCGTTGATTTAAGCACACAGTCTTTTTATGGTACTGAGATGGGGGTTCCTGCTTTTTAATTAAACAGAGATTCGGGGGCGGGGAAAACAGATGGATGTATTTCCAGGCCAGCTCAAACCGTATAAACGTGGATGTCTTGTGCAGATGTAGGCATCTGTTATTTTTCGGTCTCTAGTATGCGTTATGCTGGCATTTATGGTTTTAGAAATGCTTGCCGAGAGACGATGGGTCAGGATGAGAAGTTGGGCCAACAAGGGAATGCCAGTGGAGGCTGAAGAGGAGGAGGTGGATGAAGCTTCCTTGAACGCTGGGAAGACTCCTAGTTGCAGTCCGGGCTCTCCGTGGTGATTTGGACCACCTCAATAGCAGCTGGGCTGTAGTCCTCTGTGGCATGCTTGTAGCCAAACTGGAGAGATACGGACTGGATGGGTGGGCTGCAAGCTGGGGGGAAAACTGACTGGACCATCGGGTGCAAAGGAGAGTTGTTAAAGGCTCTGTTTCAGAGGGGCGTACCTTGGGGGGGATACAGGGACCAGCGCTGTTCAGCATCTCCGTGCTAATATGATGGAGATGGTTTGCATCTCCATGGTTATAAAGATGATGGAAGTGGGGTGTGCTCTGTTCCTTTTGCATTGGCGATCCAATTGCTTTAATTACCTCTGTCAGCTGAGCTAACAGGTGGAGACAGAACATTTTCTAGTTTGGATTTGTTTGTTTGAAGCTGTGAAATTCATAGAATCACAGAATGGTTTAGGTTGGAGGGGACCTTGAAGATCACCCAGTGCCACCCGCTGGCCCGGGCAGGGCCACCTCCCCCCCAGCCCAGGTTGCTCCAAGCCCCGTCCAACCTGGCCTCGAACACCTCCAGGGATGGGGCCGCCACAGCTTCTCGGGGCAACCTGCCCCAGGGGATCACCACCTTCAGGGTGAAAAATTTCTTCCTCATATCTCATCGAAATCCCCCCTTCGTTCCTATCACTCCATGCCCTTGGAAAAAGTCCCTCCCCAGATCCCCTGGAGCCCCTGTAGGCACTGGAAGACCTCAAGAAGGTCTCCCCAGAGCCTTCTCTCCTCCAGGCTGAACCCCCCCAACTCTCCCAGCCTGTCCTCCCAGCAGAGAGGCTCCAGCCCTCCCAGCATCTCCGTGCCCTCCAGTTGTTTGGGAGCTGGGGAAAAAAGAGGGAATTGGTTGTGGTGGTGATACGTGTTCCTCCTCCAGCCCCTTCTCACAGCCTTGTAGTAATAAAAACGAGCAGCAGAAGACCCGACCGCAGGCTCTGCGACCCCGGAGGAGCAGGGTCCCCTCTTCAACGTGGGAATATGCACGTTGACTTTGGGAGCAGTCGCAGCGAGCATCTTATTAGACCCTTCATGGAACTGCAGCTGATTTCAGGAGGAAATACACCTCTCTCTCTACACTTAGAAACGCTGAACAAAACGTTGGAAACACTGTCTGTCGCAACGGGAGGCAAACCGGTTGGCTTTCCTTCACCTGCATTTACGCACCTTTCATCAGAGCAGTTTGAAGCGCAGGTACGTCGTGAAGAGGATGCTGTTTGTGCTCTGCCAGGCTTCGAGTTCAGCTGCCCTGAAGGATCCAGAATCTGTGCCCCAGTATTTATAATTCCCCCAATTGAAGCCGTTGCCTTGGTGGTTTCTGTGGGGTGACGCAGGCTGTGATTTTTCTTTTCTTTTTTGGCCTCTGGTCGCATTGTGGCGAGAGTGCCGTTATCAGCTAATTGCGAGTATTGTTTCTTCTTGCTCCAGATCCCGTTTTCCCGGGGGCGATGCTTGCTGCTGGTGGAGACGGGGTTTGTGAAGGGTGGTGGGTGCCAGTTTGGGTGCTGCCCTGCAGGATGGGGACCGCACAGCGTTCTGTACAGGAGGAACAAACAGCACGTTCCCAGCAGTGAGTTTGGAAGTTTGGTTGGATTTGGTTGTTTTTAACAGCCAAACACTAACATGTAATGTTTGGAGGGGGCGGGAAGGGGCTGATTTTTACTCCTTCGGGGTGTTTTCTTGGCTGCTGTTCCCAGGCGTTGGGTTCTTTAGGACTGTCTTGCTTGGGCGAGCTCTGCCTACCGTAGGAATGAGGATGGGGAAAGGATTTCAGGATTTCAGCTTTAAATGAAGATGCTTTGTTGAAGTTTATGCGGGTGCCGCTGTGCTTATTTATGATCTGAGTTTCTAACGTTTGTTCATGGCCCCAGAGAAATTTGGATGTAGCAGGACATGGGTTCAAGGGCTGGGACAGGTCCTTTAATGTGTTATTTTATTTGAAGTCTGGCTTTTCTGTCAATGGCTTTCGCGGGGGGCAGGCAGTCACTGAGGCAGAAGGGAGGGAGAGGAATAGGTTGACTGCTTAACCGGCATTATTTGCAAAATAAGGACCTCGTTTTGTACGTGCAGCTTTGGTCTGGGCTGCTGCTTCTCCGACACAGCTTTTCTGTGTCCAGAAGGAGAACTTGCAGCAGTGCTTTCCAGTTAAAACTTCTGGTTTAGACAAAACCCAGTTTGCTTGCTTGGAAGTCGAGGTTTTGCTCCCCGTGGGGATGCCCGTTATCTGGTTACAAGATAATAATACACAGCAGAGGCAGGCTAAAGAGTGGTAATACACTAAATACCGCAGTTGTAATTGAACCGCACCAAGCATCACCTGCTTGTAAGTTATTAATGAGTTCGAACTATTTATAAACAAGGAACAGTGTGAAAAGAGAGGGCTTGTTTGTCTCTGCAAGAAGGCCCTTTTAAGGTTTGGGAGCATGCATTTATGGTGTGGGGTCTGGTAATGCAAAGTCTAGCTGGGGTGGCACCGTGGGTCTGGCACTCAAGTGTCTGAGCAAAGCGTCTGGCGCCGGCGGAGCCCAGCATCCCTCATCGTCTGAGCATCCTCCTCTTCCCCCCGGCTCCCCAGGAGGACGCTGCAGCCTTTGGCCATTTGGTGGCCAGTGGTTGCCACACTTGGGCCAAACCAGCAGTCGCGTGCAGTTGGATTGAGGTGTTTCTCACGGCCAGAAATGGCTCTGCACGCTCGGCTCCGCTGCGGCTGGGTGACCCGTGGCACGGCAGCTTTGGGAGCATCTCCGGAGTGGCACGGCATCGGTCACTGTGCTTCATCTCCCGCAGCCTGGAGGAACTGGGAGGGGAGGCATTTCTTCCTCTCCGTTTCAAGAACTTACTGCTAAACCGCCTGGTGACGTTTGGTCAAGTGAAAAAACTCGCAGGTAATAGTATAGCGTCAGTCGGTGTTGGCTTCCCAACGGGAAAAATAGGGGGATGAAAAAACAACGGTGTGGATCAGTTATCAGGAGAATTAAATAGACCGCTGTCGGCGTTCTCAGATGTGGGTTGATCTGGAAGGAAAAACAGATCTTCGCTTCATCATTTTAAACCAATTTCGTGCTTCGGCAGCTCTACCCGCTTCTGTCGTCTCAGCGCCACCGGTCGCGGATGGGACCCGTGCAACTGGTGGGAGCCAAAGCGTTACTGCAGACCCCGTCCCTGCGCCCAGCCCGGGGCTGGGGGGGCTGTAAGGACCGGACAAACTCTCCTTTGATGTCCCCAAAACTGAGACCTTAAATCGGGCCGTTTAAAAGATTGCAATGTCTTATAAATGATGGATCGGAGCAAAAATAGAGCCTGCTTGTCTGACTTCGGGGATTTAACTGTGAGGCTGTGACCTCTAGAGGCTAAAAATAAGCAAACATCTTTCCATCAGTCTCTGCTCCAGCAGAAACGTGTTCCTGTGGTGACACATTTCTGTGGCATCTCGTGAGCTCTCCCTTCACATGGCCATTCCTCTAACTTTGGAAATGTAATTATAGTACGCTGTAAATTTTTCACTTTTGGCAAGATTATTAGCGACGGGCGGCTTGTTTGCAAAGGTCATTTTTATAGCTGTTCCTAAACAAACACCTTAAACTGGTAACGGACATCTAGACTCGGTAATATTCGTGCCTAAGGTGCCACATGGATTTTTTATTTTTTTTTGCACGTGCGTATTTAAGTGCGTGTTACATTAGGTTTAACTTTAAGTAACCTCTGCTACTGCAGCGGGGCCGTTTCGGGGCTGCAATATACAGCCCACGATTTGTCGTCGTTGGCATGGCATGGCGGGGGGAGCGGGGTGGCTTAGCTTACCAGCTCAGATGGAGTCGCAGATGGTGCTGCTGATACGGCCGTGGGTCTTATTGCAGGCGGCGAGTGCTGGGGATGAAGTCTTGTAGACCCTAAATAAACCACCGACGTTTGGTTCCTGTCTGGGGAGTTTCCATTGTGGTTTTTTTTCCTGAAGTAGTGTGTGGTTTAATGTCTGAATCTCTTTTACATCCGTTTTCATTTATATCCATTTTCAAGGTGTGAGCGGGACAGTCCCCACGCTCGCCCAGCAGTAAACGGCAGAATTGCTAAATGGGATCAGATCCACGGGGCTTCAGAGGAGAGCGCAGATAGACCGTAACCTAAACCCAGGAGGATAAGTTCTGTACAAGGTCTGAAACCATGTTCTTTGTTCCAAAGAATATTGAATTTTGTGGCAAACCCAGAGCTCCTGGTGATGCCTGCGGGTGGCAGATCCTCCTCTCAGACCTGCTGCCATCCCTGCCTCCCTTCTGCCTGCAGCATCGAGTTGGGAAAAGGGGGGAAAAAGGGATATTACTCTTTTTCCTCACTATTTTATAAGAGCAGGTTGCAGTTTCGGGGCTGTAGCTGCTGCTAGCTGACCTCGCTGCTGCCATCGCCCGAGGTGCTGAGAACTGAGCAGGATGCCTGGGAACAGACCCAGAGGATGCTCTTTCGGTCCGGTCTCGTTGCAAAGAGGAAGGTGGGAGAAGAGGGGATGGAGAAGGGAATCGGTGCCCCCAGCGAGTGGGGACTTCAGTTTTTGGTGAATTCCGTGTGTGCAGCCCCTTTCCCAGTTGTGATGGGGAAGGACGTCCTGCTCCTCCCCGGGGAGGTCTGGGGTTCGTAAGGAACGCGGTGTTCAGGAGATGGTGCCTCTGGGGGTGCTGTGGTGGAAGGGGCAGCGCTTTGGTGACAGCGCACATGTTTTTCTTGAAACAAAGACTTTTCTCGCAGAAGCAGAGCTGTGTTTGCCCCGTTGCTTCACGGGGCTCATGTTCCAGCAGATGGCTGTGCTCTGTCATCTGGTAATTGTCTAAACGCGGTGGTGTTGATTTGGCGAGCGTTTTTCCTCTGTTCTCTTGATTTATGCTTGTGAACCTTTTTACTGTCTGGATTTTTTAGGTTTGGGTGTTTTTTTTTTGTTAACGATCTTACCCTTTTGTTCTCAGTCTATTTTAAGGCAGAAATTGTTCCGCGTGCCACGATGGGAGTTTCACAGAGCGCTGCAGAAATGCTGTTATTTTCTCGACTCCCTTACCCAAGGTACAGAGCATAATCTTGGCGCTTCCACGTGCAGGTCCCACAGCCCACCCATGGCACACCTGGGGAGAAGGTCTCCTCCCCGGTGGGGCGAGCGAGCCCAGCTCCTTCAAAACCAGGGGTCTGCTGCGCGGTTTGCGGAGGGTCACGCAGATCGTCGTGGAATAAACGGGAATTATGGACCGAGCAGGTTTAGGAGAATGAGAAAACCCTGATGAACATCCAAATGGCTTTGTAATGTGGCGTTGCCATAGAAACGTAGTTTCTCCAGCACCTCCTCGTCGGAGTTGTGCCAGTACTCTCTCCTACTCCACCCAGTTGTAGAGCTGTTTTAAGCAGCTGAAGGCCCTTGGCTTGGAGTACGGGGGGGGTTCCATGCAAGTTAGCAAAGATAACACCCAGCTGGCCCAAAGTTAGCATCTGGCGGAGGGAACCGCCGGGTGCTTTGGCTTCGGGGGCGTGTGGGTGCAGTGCCGCAAGGGCTGGGACATCCCCCTGGGTGCTGCAGGTCCACCTTGAGCTGCTCGGGTGGGCTGCTCGGCTGCGCCGGCGCACCGTGTGGGCTCGGTGACGGCTCCGTCGCTCCAGGGGACTGCTCTCGGCAAGGGACACCGCTCCTCCATCACGGGCGCTGAGCGCAGCGCCTGTGCCTCAGAGCATCAATGGCTGTGGTCGTTATCACTATGTGCAAATAGGGCTGGGCATTCCCTCTGTGCGGATGCACCCGCGGAGGGATGCTAAAATGTGGTGTTTTCCCACACCCTTCCTCTCTTCCCGGCCTGCGGACAGGCTCGGGGTGAGGGATGGATGAAGCACGCAGCTGCGGGACAGAGGGGAGTTAGAAGCGTTTTGTGAAACGCGCTCCAAGTGCAACGTTCAGCCTCCCGAAAGAAACCGCAAAGGGGGGGCGGGCAGCGAGAGCAAACCCCAATCCCAACATCCGAGCAGAGTAAAAAAGCTGCCTGGCGAGTCCCCAGGGCTGCGCTCTGCGGAGCAGCACTCGGGGACTTTTTTTTCTTAACGCAAAACAAACCCCCCACCCCCCCACCCCCCATAGACCCCTGTGCTACAGGGACTTAATTAAGCACCAGCATGTGGTTCTTCTGCTTCTCGATGATAGCCGAGCGCTGGGTGATGGGGTGGTGCAGAGCTTTTCCTCTTGTGAAGTACCAGTATTGTGCTGTGAAAATGAGACGGGCATTAAAAACAGTCCTCCCGATTAATGCTGGAAGTTGAGTGCTCTGGGTTCTTATGTACGAAATTAAACATTGGGCGTCTGATGTAAAATGCTTGCAAGACAGGTAATTAATAACATTAGAAACTAATTAACTGGAAGCCCTGTGTACCTGATGACGACTACGTGAGCAGACTTGATTCGCGGATCGCTCTGGGTGTTGTGGAGGGGTCGGGGGGGGGGGTGTTTTCTTCTCTAGTGGGCTCCCGCTCCCTGGGCTGCGGAGGGAACAGCCCTGAGCGGGGGCTTGCTGCCCTTCCAGGCTTGGGCCGACCCTCATCATCCTCACCTGCAAACGTACAGCTGAGCAAATTAGTTTTCCCATCCCAGTGACAAGGATCCGGTGGGAACCGGGAGCTGCCACCTGGGGAGGAGGATGCGGCGAGGCTCAGACCCGCTCTGCGTTAACGAGACGGTGTCAGCCTCGGCCCGCGCTCCCCTGCGCTGGGTGACGTCTGCCAGGGCCACCGCAGCGAGGCAGAGCTGTGCTTCAGCTCTAATTAGCAGCGAGACCTCCTGCGGCACGGGGATTCTTTCCCTTCTCCCCGCGTTCCTGCCTCCACCCAGCAGCAGGATGGATGCGGGTGCTCAGAGGGTTCAGTGACCCCTTGTGGTCCCCATCATCCATTTTTGGAAAGCCACTGCCCTGTTTGTCCGTTGGGTTCAGCATCGGTCAACTCAGGATGGATTAGGGGAAGGAAAGACCAGAAGTTAGCAGCTCTGCGGTCTGGCTGTCCCGTGTCCCTTGTCAGGTGGCAGTGTGGTCTTCAGACTGGGACGTGGGGGTTTGGGGACGCTGTGGAGGGCAGGAGGGAGGGAGGTGCAGGGAGAGGGTGGCTGGGCTGTCCCCCACCTTCCCTGCCTGCAGGACACGTGCGGAGCAAAGATGCTGCAGGTGTAGGTGCTGCTTTTGGTGCAAACCCCCTCAATCTGAGCACCTGGAAACCACGATGGAAAACTTCTTAAGACCCCAAACTAGTGAGGGGACGGGGAAGGTTGAAGGGGAATAACGCATAAGAGCAAGCTGTGTGTCTGCTCGCCTGGTTGGGGGTGTTCTCCCAGCCACATCGGGTACCGCAGGATGCTGCCTGCGCCGGGAGCACCGCCGGTGCGAAGGGGCTGCGAGGAGGTGCTGAGGGCGAGCGAGACCCTTCGGTGCTTTTTGTTGCCCTTCTGACAGGTAATAAACAGCGCTCTCTTGTCATTATTACTAAATCAAACCCCTATTGATTCCTTGTGTGGAAATCCCACGCGACATAAAATGTTTTATTTATGCTTTTAACCCACCCTCTCCGCAAAACAAATGCTATTTTTGTAAAGAAATGAAATAAAATTCATTGCCAAGCCAGAGGCTCTAAAACCAGCCGGGCTCTCCCTGGTGTCTCAGGGTTGGTGGGAGGCTCGGCCGTGCCTGCTGGTCCCGGCAGAGTTACGGGGCGGTCGGTGAGCTGCCTCGGGCACCGCCTGGCGTTGGGAGCAGGGTCCGGCTCTGCGTGCGGTGCCAGGACTGCAAGTGCTGTCGCGTCCCTGTCTGTCCCTTGCCACTGTCCTTCCTCCGGCAGCTCAGAAACTACCGCAGTGCTGAAACACCGTTCCCATCCCAAGAGTGTTCCCTGTCTGCCCTGGAAAAGGGGAGCAAAATGAAAGTTTTTTGAGAGCAGAACACTACTCAGCAACACTAAGAGCTACTGCTAAGCTCTGTGGAAAGGGACCTGGGAGTCCTGGTGGACAACAGGATGCCCACGAGCCAGCAATGTGCCCTGGTGGCCAAGAAAAATGTCATCCTGGGGTGCATCAAGCAGAGTGTGGCCAGCATGGAGGGAGGTCATCCTCCCCCTCTGCTCTGCCCTGGGGAGGCCACAT
>NW_009647735.1:7966957-7998209 GCF_000708025.1 Charadrius vociferus
ACAGTCTGGTTCCAGTGGTGCCCAGTGACAGGACAAGAGGGACCGGGCACAAAGGTGACCACAGGCAGTTCCATCTCCACCTGAGGAGGGCCTTCTCTGCTGTGAGGGGGGCAGAGCGCTGGCACAGGCTGCCCAGAGAGGTGGGGGAGTCTCCCCCTCTGGAGCCATCCCAAACCCGCCTGGACGCCGTCCTGTGCCACTGCTGGAGGTGCCCCTGCTCTGGCGGGGGGTGGGATGGGGGAGCTCCAGAGGGCCCTTCCCACCCCCACCAGGCTGGGAGTCTGGGATTCTGTAACACATCTCTGCCCACATTGTAGGTGTGACCTGCAAAGGACACGCCAAAAGAAGGAAAGTGAGTCCCTGATGGTGCTCACTGTTCATGGATGGCCCCCGATGGGTTTGGTTTGTAGGAGCATCCAGAGCTGGTGGGACCAGGTCCAGCCCCCCCAGCAGACCCGCCGCAGGGGTGGTTGTGCAGAGCACCGACGGTGGAGGCGTTGCGTGCAGCGTGGCACTTTGCTTGTCAGCGCAGCATTAATTGTAGTTGTTTAATGTGGTGATTAGTGTTGTTTGTTCAGATGTCTAATGCAGCAATTAGCCTCGGCGGGGTGTTCGGTGATAGGTTATGAGTGCGTTCTTCCTGCCGAGAAGTACTCTGCGTCTCCAGCCTCCCCTCCCAGTGCTCCTGGGTGCTGTAGTGCTCCTGCACCTCGTCTCGTACAGCTGCAGTCGTGCCAGGCGAGGTGGCCATCCCTGCCAACGGATGCTGCTGGGCTCCCTTTCAGTCAGAACCTGGATTTTCGCTGGTGCCGTCTCCAGCTCAGCTCCTGGAGTGCATGGCGTTGTCCTTCTGGCACTGCCATGCATGGCTTGACCTGCTCTGGTCCATCGAACGCTTTGACTGAACCTCAGCCTCTTAGCAGTAATGAATTTTGCCCCCGAGAAGAGGCCCGTGGCTAAAACCCACTGTGACGTGCCAGATGTCCTTAGCTGCTGCAAAACCATCACCGATACATTATCTGGGATCATGTCCCTTGATTAAGACCCTGGGAGAGGAGACAAAATACATCCCCTGGTGCTGAAAGAGAAAGCTATCGATTTTTCTTCCGCTGGGTGAGATCGGTTTCTGGGTTTTTGATGGATGACAAGTTGAAGTGTAACATAATCCCCAAGCTGTGGGGGTTTGGTGCTCTCTGGGGCTGGTGCCATCCTATTCCCAACGCTATTAGCGCCGGCAAGCTGCTGGTACCGCTCCATCGTGCTGCCCCGCTCCGGCGCGAGGGAGAGGGAGGCATCGCAGCCGCAGCTTTGCAATGGATTGTTTA
Source organism: Charadrius vociferus (assembly GCF_000708025.1). Taxonomy (NCBI): domain Eukaryota; kingdom Metazoa; phylum Chordata; class Aves; order Charadriiformes; family Charadriidae; genus Charadrius; species Charadrius vociferus. Next base: position 7,968,283 of record NW_009647735.1, read on the forward strand.
ATTAGCAGAACGCTTAAATGGGAGCGTCAGATTAAAAGGCTGGGGCCGGGAAGGACTGTGGCCCTCCAGGGAGGGGAAAACGTACTAGATTTACGCAAATGGGCTGCAGAGCGTGAGCGGCATTCCCTGGGGGTTTGCTCGCCCCTCCGTCGAAGGCTCCGCAGCGGGCTGGCTCGTGGCTCCTGCGTGGGCCGCCGCCTGTCCCACTCAGCCCCTCAGCTCTGCTCCAGGAACCCTCTCATTGCACTCTCCACATCCTCGGGGGACACAGGAGTGCCTGAGGGGCATTAGGGACGTGGTGCCATCTGTAAGTTGGAGGCAGCTACACAGCACTTTGGGGAGAAACAAGTTGTTTCTGGTCTTTCAGGCTGGGTGGAGAATGGCTGGAGAGCAGCCCTGAGGTTGACTTGGGGGTGTTGGTGGGTGAGAAGCTCACCGTGAGCCGGCAATGTGCGATCACAGCCCAGAAAGCCCCCCACACCCCGGGCTGCATCCCCAGCAGCGTGGCCAGCAGGGCGAGGGGGGATTGTGCCCCTCTGCTGCGCTCTGCTCTGGGGAGACCCCCCTGCAGTGCTGCCTCCAGCTCGGGGGGTCCCACCAGCAGAAGGAGACGGAGCTGTTGGAGCGGGGACCGAGGAGGCCCCGGAGATGCTGGGAGGGCTGGAGCCCCTCTGCTGGGATGACAGGCTGGGAGAGTTGGGGGGGTTCAGCCTGGAGAAGAGAAGGCCAAAAAGGGGAGAGCTCAGAGCCCCTTCCAGTGCCTAAAGGGGCTCCAGGAGAGCGGGAGAGGGACTTTTTCCAAGGGCATGGAGTGATAGGACGAGGGGGAATGGCTTCAGACTGGAAGAGGAGAGATTGAGATGAGATATGAGGAAGAAATTCTCTCCTGTGCGGGTGGTGATCCCCTGGGGCAGGTTGCCCCGAGAAGCTGTGGCTGCCCCATCCCTGGAGGTGTTCAAGGCCAGGTTGGACGGGGCTTGGAGCAACCTGGGCTGGGGGGAGGTGTCCCTGCCCAGGGCAGGGGGGTGGCACTGGACGATCTTTAAGGTCCCTTCCAACTCTAACCATACTGTGATTCAGGGGTTCTGGGCTGTAGCCCAGTGCTGAGCAGCGATGCCTCTTGGCTGCACTCATCCCTCCAGGTGAGCTGAGGACTGGGAGCACTGGGGGGCACAGGGGAGAGGTTGCAAGTAGGTGACCCCTGCAGAGGTAGCTCTCCTTTTTCGGATGGGCTCCTGCCCCGTGGCTGATGAACATATTCACCTGGGGAGGTTTCTGGGGAAAAAGGAACCAGAGAGTTGCTTCCAAGCCAGGTGAACTCCTCTGGTGGGAACAATTTCTTGCAGTTCATCGTTTGAAAAACAGATCCTTTAGACAAAGTTGCTTCTCAGACTTCCTGATTTTTATCAGGAAAGTGAGCTGACTTTTTCCCGTTTTTAAAAGTAAAACTGGAAGAAGAAAAATAGCTGCTGGCAGTAAGCGCATGTCATGGGAAAGCAAAAGATAAGGGTGCAAGAGATGAAGCTGCAGCAGAAACATGCCAGGCGTCCTACTGCTTCCAACAGCCCCTGCCTCGGTGGGGAAAGGAAAGGGTCGCTACCTCCTCACCTCCAAAAAAGCCGTTCCTCGAGGAGGGTGAAGCAGTTGTGATGTTTACAAACCCACCAGGGAAGATGCCAGTGCTGCGAAACGTCGTCTGTTGACTGGGAGTTTACAGAGCGAGATCAGCTCTATGTTGGTTGCTGCTTCCTGCCCGGAGGCTGGGAGCTTCAAAGTGAATTATACAAGTGTTGCACGTCCATGCCGGGAGGGTGGCTGCTGGAAGGAGCCTTCTTCCACCCTCTCTCTGGCAGCCCCTGAGGCAAGAGCGGAGCTGGCTGTAGCAGAAGCACTAATTCAGCCCTGGGGGCAGCAGCGCTGTGGCCAGTAACAACAGCTTGGCTGGACATGGTTGAGTGGAAATGCTGAAGCGTAAGAGAAACAAGGGAAAACATTGCGCTGAAGATGCATTCTCGCTGCGGTGTCAGGCTGTGTCTCCCTGGGGGGGATTTCCCGGTCTTCCCTCCCATTCCCGCACGTGTACCCACACGTGTACCCATCTGCCAGCGCTGTGTGCTTTCCGCTGTTCCAAGGCACGTCTTCTGCTTGGGCCACCCCTGCTTGCCTGGGCTGAGGATGGAGCAGGGCTGCTGGCGGTGATCAGGACTCTGCCGCATCAGCGATGGCTTGAGGGAGGCCAGACTCGGGGCGCCTGAGGTGGGGACGGGGGGACAGCGGTGCCAGGGGTGGCTTCACCCTGCTCGGGATGGAGATCCTGTGGCAGAGCCCATTTCTCGGGGTCCGCAGCCCCCTCCGCCGAGGAGCTCATCCAGAAGGATGCAAAACCCTGCGAGGCGTGACGTGGTCCACCGAGGTCTGCTTCTGCTTTGGCTAATGAAAGCCTCACTTTTTCCCAGCACCGCTTTTTACTAAAGTAGCGTGCTGTCTAAAATCCCTAAATGGTGGGAGAAGTCTGCAGAGGTCATCCAGAGCAGGGAGGTTTGGGGGTCCTCCGGGTACCCGAGTGGTCCTTTGCCCTGGGATGTTGCTGCAGTGTTTTTGGAAGGAGGGGTAGGGCTGTCCTGCAGAACCAGGAGCAACAGGCGTCCCAGGGAGGAGCACTGCAGCGAAACCACGTCCGCTGCGACTCCCGGCACACCGCGATAAGCTCTCTTGATTTCTTTGTGAATTATTTAAAATGCAGGAATTGCAAACAGAAGCCTGGCTGGTTTTGTTTGTGTGCACAGGCTAGATTAGAGCAGGAAGCTTCATTACAATGAGCTTAGAAGTCTTCAAAGGCTTGGCTGTATTTTCCCCTTCATTGATAAGCAATATTGATTTCAGCAGCGGCTGCCTGCTATGCCTGGCCACGGGAGTGTGGTACTCCTGCGGACCCGGAATTGTGCATTAGCACAAAACTGTGCACTTACCGTCGAGCAAACTAGGTTGTTTCCCGCAGGCTGTTAATTCACTTGTGGCAGAGAGGGCTGGGAAGATGTTTAAAGGGGAGATTTGGCTTTTTCTGTGCCAGGTGAGACCATCAGAGGCGCTGCATCGCGTTGCTGCCCTTCGTGCTGGCCGCCGGAGCGCTGCTCGTCTCGGTGCAGAGAGAAAAAGCGGGTTATCTCGAAACTACTCTACTCCTGTAGAAAGCCTTCCCCACAGAAAGGGAGTGTTTACCTGCAGTCTCTGTGCCAAAAAGATGCTCTAGGTGACATGCTGCTTCCAACGAAGTCTTTCGTCTTTTTAAAGCATTTTATCACGTATTGTGGTGCTGCAGGGGGAAAAAAAAGAATGTTTGCCTCCTTATAATTGACCAGCTAAACGCAGGATTTTGTTACTTGTGAAAGTGGGTCGGGCATCCTGCTACGGCCAGGTACCAGGGAGAGAAAAGCCTACGATGGTCTTAAAGGGGTGAGGAGGTGTCGGGGAAGCACTTCCCTGGTCCGTGCCTTGACGTAATTAAGGCAGGCAGCTGACGGTGCTGAGCTCATGGTACGCAGTAAACCAGCCTGATCAAAAGCAGTGGTTAGAAACGTTGCCATTATGCTGATTTATGTGCAAAGATTTATCCTAATCAACCGTTCCTCATATGTCGCGTCAGTGACGCTCGCCCAGATGTGGTGATGCAGCCAGACAGCGGGTACGGCCGGGGTCTGGGTACCTGGAGATGGCAGATATCTCCCATGGTTCACACACAATGCTGCCTCTCTTTTTTTCCCCTGCTTGTGCTTCTGAATTTCCTCAGAAACACAATAACAAGATAAAGTTAAAAAAAAAAACAAAACAAAAAACAACAACAAAAAACGCTCAAGTTTCTTTGCTGTAGAATATGCTTCCCTTTGGTTGTGATCCAAAAGTGGTCCAGAAAAATATGACTAAAATAAGGTATACCCCATAAGAACGGGTTGTAAAATACCTGCTCGTGCACATCTGGACGCTGGAGTGTTCACTGCAGCGTGGAGAGCTGTGTGGGAGCGTTCCCACTGCAGTCCCACCAGTTAACATCTACCCAGTGCTGGGACTTTAGGAGCGTGTCGGAGGTGCCTGATGATCATCTGTTAATGGGCTTGGCCAAGTTGAAATTCAATTAATTGAGCTCTTGGACTATTTGCAAAGAGATTTGAGTTCGGTGAGGATTTAAGCTCAAATTGCATCGCGATTTGCATGACTAATAATGTGTGTGTGATGCTCCACGTAGCAGCAACCATGACCTGAGCTTGCAGACGGCAGCTTCTCCCCGTGAAATATGTGTGACTGAAACATTTAAAGTCACAAGATTGAGGGAGCAGCAACTTCTTTTTTTATCTCGAGCTTTTTGGATGCACTCGGATCACATTGAATTTTTGGTTGTTTTCTAACTATTCACTTCCAGAATGACAAAGACCCAAGTGTTTTATAACTTGAAACCCTGATGCCAAAAACTGAAACGATAAGAGTATAAAACATTGTGAGTTGTGTCACAAAGCCACATGAATGTCAACGCTGATTCCTGGAGGCTTGATTTTCTTCTCCTTTACAGCCACTTAAATCCCAATTAACCCCAGTTCAGCTGCTTTAGGCCGGCATGAGACAGGTCCCGAATTGGGCTGTTTTGGTCCTGAGTGGGCTCCTGTGTTGGCAGAGGGGTTTTGAAAAGACCGCGCTCTTGGGATGCTCCACCTGCATCCCGCTTTCTTCAGCATCAGTCACACCCTTCTGCCGTTCCAAGATCCAGGCACGGAGTTCCATCATTCGTTTTTGCTTAATTAAAAGTTGACCTTACCATCACGCGATCTGAAATGAAAAGCACAGGCACTTCAGACCACGGTCGCTAAATCTTTCGTATTGTCCCTGGATTTTCTCAACGCTTTTTGGCTTACCCTTGCACTCTTGTACCTTAGTTATGTTTGCTGCAGCTGGAGGGGATTAGAGCCCTTTTTCTTCTTCTCCTTTCAGCTGGTTTCCTCTTTGGAGTAGAGTTGTGAATAGTTCTGTTCTTTTTCTGCTGGTAAGTCTCAACGAGAGGTGATGATTAAATAGAATTAGGGTGATGATGATGGAAGTGTTGATAGCCGAGGCTGAACATGATGGCAAAGATCTGTGGCAGGTGTTTTGTACCTGGAGCGTATTAGATCAAAAGAAATAATTAAGAACAGTTGTCATTTAGAGGTGAGTTGGCTGAAGGCAAGAGGTCCTCGAGTCCTTGTGGCCCTTCGGTGCTGCTCAGATTGGCTGGAGAGAGGGAGGCTTGGAGAGTGGAGAGGCGTCCTCTGCAGGCACGGGTCAGGTCGCAGGGAGCTGAGGGACAATAACCCACTACAGCTTCACCTTTGGACAGCTTTGTCTTCTGGCTGGTGTGTTCTGAGGCCCATGCTTCAAAGTCCACTTTATCTGTTATTCACAAATGCTGATGTGTTTAAATGAATGGTGCAGTGCAGTTGCTATAAATAAGCGAGTGTCAATAGGGGGCTTTAGCACATGAAAGGCTCATTGATGGGAGCCGGCACTGATAATGGCTCTGCGGGTTCCTTCAGAAGTCCGCAGGATGCGGGAGAGGAATCAGGCTTGTGATCTGTTGCAAGAACTTTTTGATCTTGGCGGTGGCGCGTGCTCTGTGCAGGATGGGAAATAGAGAAATAATGGAGAAACTGTTTATTATTATTCTTGTGAAAAGGTGAGGGAGGACCGGTGTAGGTGGCTATGATAAACTGATATTTTATGGGAACATTTTTCTGTCTTAACCTCTCTCCTGCAGCTGCAGGAACCCATTGCTGTCGATCCAAATCAGTCCTTCCAGCTATCTGCTTGGCATCCCGCGCCTGCGATCCTTTCTCTGCTTTTATTTGCAAAAGCAAAATATCAGCAAGCTATTCCAACCCCGTGCCTGCATCTCTCGCCTGTGGCTCTTGGGGTATGTGTATGACACACCTTGTACCAGAAGATAAATGCTCTAATAACAGGTGCTACGTGTCTAGATCTCCGGGCATGGCACGGAAGCTCCGAGTTAAATAAAAAGAGAAGAGCCTTCTGCCTTACCGTGGCCCTGCTGGAAATTGGGAGGTTCAGTAGGAGAACGTAGCATTGCCTTAGCTTTGGAGGGCTGCTCCAGAAGGGGTTCCACTGGAAGATGCTCTCCATGGAACACCTCTTCTGCTCTCCCCTGGTGCTTCTTGCTTACTGTGGCCCTACTGGAACTTGGAAGGTTCGGTAGGAAAGCATAGCATTGCCTTGGCTTTCGAGGACTGCTGCAGAAGGGGTCTGACTGGAAGATGCTCTCCATGGAACACCTCTTCTGCTCTCCCCTGGTGCTTCTTCCTTACCATGACCACGCTGGAACTTGGGAGGTTCAGTAGGAGAGCATAGCATTGCGTTGGCTTTGGAGGGCTGCTGCAAAAGGGGTCCTACTGGAAGATGCTCTCCATGGGAGACCTCTTTCCTGTGCCCTGGTGCTTCTTTCCCACTCTTGAGTGAGGATGGCTATAGCTGAACACCATGACAGACTCGGGTCTTACTTGGATCTGGATGCTGCAACCTGTCTCTGAGGACTGGCTCAAACCGTGCATCGGCCCGTGGAATCAAGGTGACCCTCGCTTGGCCCTGTGCTTCAGGGCAGACAGGTTTGGGGGAGAGAAGGGACCAACGTGTAGCACGTAGGCCGGTGGTACAACATGCTGTGGACAAAGCCAGGGACCGGCTTCCAACTAAACGTCCTTCCGGGGGCATATTTTATTGTTTGCTTATTTTGTTTGTTTTATTCGGTGGGAACAAGTCAACTTGGGAGCAGGTCAACTTTTGTTTGGTGGGAGCAAGTCAACTTGGGAGCAATTCAACTTTTATTTGTTGAGAGCTCAAAGGAATTGCACTAGCGTGCTCAGGAAGAGACTTTCTCCTTTGGAAACAATCTTCCAGGCTTCTGTTGGGTTTTAGCTGGCTCCAGACGGGCTGTGCATGGCCGGGCACGTGGGGCTGCTGGCCTGTCCCCATGCCTGTGGAGGCACCCGAGGCTGCCTTAGATAGAGGAACAAATAGCTTGTGTGAGGCATTGGCTTTAATTTGAATGCTGTTTCCTGTGGGGACGGTGAATTTCCTCCTACGTGCAGCATCAGTTGACGAGGATGTGTTTTATTTTCATGTCTGTCACCAGGCCAGACAGAAGGCGGCGGTGGTGGTGGTGCTCGGGTATTCCAGCTGGGATGCAGGCGCTCTCCTACCCGGGCATCTCCAGGGGTATCCTCCTCCATGAAAAGTGCCGTTGGCATAGAGATGGATTTTCTTGATGAGGAGACTGATCCCTTCCCCAGGCCAGGTTCTGTGCCCGGTTACGCCAAAGCAATTTGTTGGCTTGAAATTAAGGCGAAACCGGCACGTTTTGGGGGTTTGTGACTGGCTGTCAGCACGGTGCATGGGCGGGTGCAGCGTGCCTCTCGCCGCTGCTGGTTGGGGGTCGCCCCGGAGCGGCAGCAGGGAGCGGGCAGCCTTGCCTGCTTCGCCCTTCTCCCTGCCTGTTTTCCTCCGCAGCGGCGGTTCTCGTTCCCAGTTGGTACTGGGCCGCCATTGCACATCGTGTTCCAGCATTGCTCGCGCTTAATTTTCCCCTGGATTTTATTTTTAATGTCACTGGGGCTATGATGATGGCTGTTTTCTTTCCCCCTGCTGTAATAATTGGTGCTTTAGAAGAACCGAAATAGGCAGCCCTGCCTTCCTGCTGGATTGCTTAATGCATTTTAATTTAATTAATTAAATTGTCCATTTTGGTTACGTCACCGGCAAAGCACAGGAAGTCCAGACCCGCAGCGGAGCGGGCTGACGCAGCTCGCAGCACACAACCTTTTAGTGCTTTATAAAAGCTTTTGTTGGGGGTGCGCGGTGCTGTTTTCCCCCTCCGCAGTGGCTCCATTAAGGCTGTGCCGGGGCGGCCGTTCCTCTTTGGATTCGTGCTACGCGCTGTCCCTTTTTTTGCCAGACTTTTGCATGGAAAGACCATCCGGCAGCGGTGATGTGCTCAACTTTCAGATGAGGATACTTGAGCTCGGCATCTCCGTTCTGCGCTGCTGGATGCTGGGGTCACGCGGATCCCGCGCTTAACCCCCTGCGCCCCGTCTCGCCCTTGCGCCCCACCACGCACATTGTCCCCAGACTTTTAAAGTTTTTAAAGTCCTTTTAAAGCGTGTACAGCAGGATGCGAGACGGGACGCTGGTTCACCCTGTGCCATGCCCTGGGCTGCAAGAGCAGAAGCTGTAATGAGTTTCAACTTCAGTAAGACCAACTTTTTGGGATGGGACTGTCTTACCTGTGTGGATGATGTCTCTCGGGCCTCTGTCTCTCCTGTAGTACGTGTTTATGTAAAGGCAGAAGGCAACATCGCTGTTGCATTGGTATTTCTGCCTTTACCTCCCGCTCCAACCATCCCACCTGAACTGCTGGATATTCAGCAGCATCTCCAAAAAGCGGTCGCAGGGCAAACCCCAGAGGTCTGGAAAGCTGAACTGTGGTTAACATTTCAGAAAGGCGTGCGTTCAGTCTCTCCGCTAAAGTATTCATGGCTGGAATCTTTAAAATTGCTGCCCAGAGTGGGGAAAACAGATGGACAAAAAAAAAAAAAAAAACAAAAAAACAAACCACAAGTCATTTTTGCTGATTTGGTCTTCCATCATTTGGCAAGAGAGGAGCTGGCTGCGGTATCAAATGTTCCAGCAAGCAGTGCTGTGATAGTTCATCCATCAAAATACTTGTCCTGTTAATGGCTACAGCCATTTTTCTTGCTGATGAATCCACACTGGAGAGGATGGCCAGAGGCCCTGGGGTCAGTCGGGCAGTCCTCACCCTACCAGAGTAGAAGAGCAGTGTTGGGGTGGGACCAGTGATGCTTTCTAAGTTAAACTTTGCTAAGCTGAGATAAAAATCAGATGCGAGACTTGCTGACGTACAGACACTGCAAAGATGTCTTGAAAAAGTCAGGGAGATGAAGGAAAGGCCAAGGAGAATCACAGAATCCCAGACTCCCAGCCTGGTGGGGGTGGAAAGGGCCCTCTGGAGCTCCCCCATCCCACCCCCCGCCAGAGCAGGGGCACCTCCAGCAGTGGCACAGGACGGCGTCCAGGCGGGTTTGGGATGGCTCCAGAGGGGGAGACTCCCCCACCTCTCTGGGCAGCCTGTGCCACTGCTCTGCCGCCCTCACAGCAGAGAAGGCCCTCCTCAGGTCCAGATGGAACTCCCGATGCTCCAGTTTGTGCCCGTTCCCTCTTGTCCTGTCACTGGGCACCACTGGAAACAGACTGTTCCCATCCCCCAGCACCCTCCCTTGAAGGATTTATCAGCATTGATGAGATCCCCCTCAGTCTTCTCTTCTCCAGACTGAACAGCCCCACGTCCCTCAGCCTTTCCTCATCAGAGAGATGCTCCAGTCCCCTCATCGTCTCCGTAGCCCTTTGCTGGACCCTCTCCAGCAGTTCCCAAACGATTGCGCTTCTGGGCGGGATGGCTTGGAAGAGTGCTGAGCTAGTGGACGCAAGGCTGGGGAAAAAAAAGCCAGCTGCCATGTTACCTGCTTGCAGCATGGGGAAGGGTGAGACCTTCGTTTTGCGGGCACTGTTCCCATGCGGGACAGTGGGATCATCCCCGTGAGAGGTCCCCCGCTCCCCGTCTGCTCGGAGATGGGGGGGGACAGGGCATCCCCCACCCGCCGGAGGGTGATTCGGTGGAAGGGAGAGCACAGCGCACGGCTCGCTTAGTTTATTAAAGCTTTGAGATAAAGGATCAAACTCCAATTTAACTTTAAAATGGGATTCTCAAGAACTGTTGGGGCTGGACTTACCAAGTGATGCTGCATAATTCATTGCTGATTTTTATCACATCATTTAAACATAAAAAAAAAAAAGCAAAAAAAAAGAAGCTATCAAAGGGTCAGCCCAGGAAAGTCAGCTGCTGACAGCAACCTTCTCCTTCACTCGCCCTCTCTCACACCGGTGTGACGGAGACGGCATCCAGCGGGCAAGGCAGAGCCCCTGCGGATGGAGCCCGGCAGAGCCACGGAGAAGGCTGCGGGCTGGGTTTCGGGGGGTAAATCCAGCAGAAAGACGAAGGGAGGCTTGAAAACCATGGTACGTTCAATCCCAGCCTTACGTCCTGCAGAGCGGAGGGCTGGGGTGTTGTCCAGAGAGGTATAAAATACAGCCTGCGTTGGCACGTGATGGCAAAAACACGGCCCTTGGTGCTGGCCATCAGCCGCTTCCCGTGGAGGCTTCTTGCGAGGAAACGTCGTAAAACCTACATTTTATAGGGTTGCTTTCAGGGCTTTGATAATTTGGGAGTTAGCGCTTCTCTTCAGTCCTGGCGATGCTCAGATTGTGTGTTTCCTGCAGTGAAACAGCTTTCAGAGGGGGTCACTAATTCTTCAGACTGGATTTCTCGCTTCACTGTAGGTTGACTGAAACATTTCCAACGTGGTTGACGGGAATTGTATGTTTTTCTTAAAGAAATCCAGGCAAAAAGTTGGTTTCTGTATCTCGGAGCATCCCATAAACAAAGCTGCTGTGTGTCTGTGTATTGTGCTGGTGCTGTTGGTTGTTTTCGGAGGTGAGGAGTGAGAGAGGGCAACGGAGGAAAATACTTGATGGCTGTATTAATTGTTTGTTCCCAGCTCATTTAATAGAAGTTAATTCAGATTCACTGTGATTTCACTTCAAAAAAAAAAAAAATGGGCTCTACTTGAGATGTTAAGAATAGAATTTCTAATTGTGATAGCACCTGGCAGAAATCCTGGGTTTGTAAGTGAAGTCAGACTCACTCCTACGCCGTAGGTGAGGTTGAGTCATGGAGGTGACAGGTTTCTATTTGAGATGAAAGTAATACATTTTCATGTGTCTGTCAAGTCCCCCCAGCTAACGCTGTGGCCCGAGGTAATACGCCGTGGGTGATAACGCCAACTTAGACAAAGGCAGGTCTAAAGAGATGGGTCCGTGTTCGAAGCTCTGGGTAAAGGCTTGAGACGTGTCTATGAAAATAACTCGTAATAATGCAAACAGCCGCGTGTTACCAACCAGCAGCACTGGGTGGTTTAATGGCCAAGACCTTTCGGTTTGTATTTTAAGTCTGTGTGAGACTCAGGATGTTTTCTCATCCTGGATGAGCCCCACTCAGGACAAGAAGCCTCGGTAAGCCTGTCTGTGCTTTGTTTGGGTGGTTTTGTTTTCCCCACAGTCTTTCTGAAAAAAAAAAAAAAAAAAAAAAAAAAAAGAAAAGAAAAATCCTACTTTTCATGGTCATTGGGGGTGATCCCAGCAGTTTTTCCTCCATCCCTTCTTGGGCTCCCCGGGTCAAGAAGGACAGGGAACTGCTGGAGAGGGTCCAGCAAAGGGCTACGGAGATGAGGAGGGGACTGGAGCATCTCTCTGACGAGGAAAGGCTGAGGGACGTGGGGCTGTTCAGTCTGGAGAAGAGAAAACTGAGGGGGATCTCATCAGCGCTGATAAATCCTTCAAGGGAGGGTGCCGGGGGGATGGGAACAGTCTGTTTCCAGTGGTGCCCAGTGACAGGACAAGAGGGAACGGGCACAAACTGGAGCATCGGCAGCTCCATCTCCACCTGAGGAGGGCCTTCTCTGCTGTGAGGGCGGCAGAGCAGTGGCACAGGCTGCCCAGAGAGGTGGGGGAGTCTCCCCCTCTGGAGCCATCCCAAACCCGCCTGGACGCCGTCCTGTGCCACTGCTGGAGGTGCCCCTGCTCTGGCGGGGGGTGGGATGGGGGAGCTCCAGAGGGCCCTTCCCACCCCCACCAGGCTGGGATGCGGTGAAGAGCAGGGAGCGCCCAGAGCTGCCCCTTCTTCCCATCGCAGTTGTACCTGGGCATTGCGCCGTCCCCTCTCTGCCAGAGGTGCCGGGACCTCGACCGGCAGCAGTGAGGCTTCAGCAGACCCCGGTGCTCAACACCCCCATGGCCGGGTTTCCTTACGCTCCCCGCGCTGCTCCAGAGGCTGAGCCTCTCCCGCTGTGGCTCCAGGAGGAGCCTCCTCGCTCCCTGCCCCGTGCTCTTTGCTGCTCTCCAGACCAGACCCCTCCGCCGCTGGCTGGGGACCTGCTCCTCAGCCCTTGGGTCGCTCTTCCTACTGTCCTCGGAGCCCCTCTACATCCACCCGTTTTTTCCTGCACGGGAAGGAAATCTCCAACGAGGTGTCTGCTACGATATTTATGAAACTTTGTTTTCATAAACTGCTGGTTGTTCAATAGGGCATAAAACAGCCAGTATGAGATAGTTATTTGCTCTGCAAAAATCATTTTGCTCCCTCGCTCCGATTTTACACGGCGCTCGCTGCATTTCATTTAGCTCTGTAAGGAATGGGACTCAGTAGATTAACTATTGATGGCGAAATACGGAGTTTCCCGTACCGCTGTCACTTACCTTCCTCCGTCCCACCCTTTTAACCCCGGATGATCAAGCAGTGCCGAACCCCGTTGCTCCTACAAGGCAATAGGTTCTGAAGTGCCTCGGTGAAGAGAAATTTTAGGAGGATGTTTTAGGCATTTTTGCCGTTCCCTATGTCTCCTCCAAGTTGGCGTCTAAACCACTGATGTCTTTAGTGGCTGTGAAGCATTTTGTTCGCCGTAGCGTCTCTCTTGGTGTCTAGTCAGCATCCAGTACTGAGAAATATTGCCATCGTCAACATAAATTACCATGTATTAAGTCAATAACGCATAATTATTGACACGGCAAAGAATTTATTGTGCAGCCGATTGGGAAATACTCACACACCCCCCCCCAAAACAGTAAATAGGTTGAGGAAACCTGTCAGGAGATTTGATTATTATTTATTCATTTATTCATTTCCCATGTGTTGGGGACACCCGGCCACAGCGCTGCAGGTGTGCCCAGCCAGTGCTCGGGGGGGAGTCTTGGTGGCCAGTGGCTAGCGGCAGCACTTGCCACCTGGCCGCGGGATGGCAAGCCTGGCTGGAGAAGAGGTAGCCAACCCCGTTCAGCACTTCTTTTAGCCCAGAAAATGTTCAGTGAGAAGAGGAAAATCACCCGACCGAATTACCGCTTATTTTTGCACAGGGGGAGAGTCCCCTCTTTTTTGCCAGCGGTATTGACATAAAAGGGGTAAAAGCTCTGGACTTGTCAGCTGAGCAAAATCACTGGCAATTACTGCGAAGCAGTGATTTGGTGTCCTGCCTGTGTTTTATTTTAGGGGATCGAACCATGTTTTTTAGAAAAGGATGCCTCCACAGTGGATGGGCGAAACCTGGGGTTAGTAACTCGGTGCTTCTCATGGGAGAAGCGTTTCTCATACATTTTGGCACGGAGAACCTCGTAGGGCTGCCTCCGTGGATGACCTGGCAGCCCCATGCTGGCAAGGGGATGCTCCCTAGAGAGCAGGAAGGTTTCCTCTGAAATTTTGTGGCAAACTGTGTCTTGACAGCCCTCTTCTTCCGTGAACATCTCGGTGGTGGTAGGTGCTCGTGAGCAGAAATGGTTGCAACTCGGTCATGTCTAGGAGATGCAACCTTAAATAAAGTAATAAATAAAAATATATAGTGGGAAAGGACTTCGTAGAAGAAGATCTCCCTAAAAGGAGGTTTTTGAGCAAGCTTGGTTTAAGCTAGTTATCTGCAGGAAGGTTGTAGTCCTGGTGTGTGCCCAGTGGTGTGGCTGTGTCCCCGGGATGTGGGCATTCACCCGCCCCGGGGCGAGGAGAGCCCGCGCTCCCCGCTGCCAGCCCTCCGCAGCGGCTCATCTCTCACCAGTCACCCGCTCGCAACTTTAACCCGCTGTAGTTGAGCAAACATTGACGTCGTGGAGAGGTTGGGAGGCGCAAGTGTTTATTTTACATGCATTTTTACGTCTGGGCTGACGGTCTCTCCTGGCCTGTGGCTCACCATCGACGTCAATTTAAATGACCCCAGGGAGCGTAATCCCAAATCCTTGCGCGATTGCCCCCGTAGCCGTGCATCGTCAGGCTGCTGCGTGCGGCGGGTTGGCACAAGGCAGCGTTGGGAGCATTTGAGATGGCACGAGCGACTCGGGCATCAGCTGGCCTGGAAAATTTGGAACCATTAGGTTTTCAAGACGGGAAGATCCAAAGCTTGGTTTCTGGTTTTTGGGGTTTTTTTTTTGTTTTTTTTTTTTTAGGGGGCCCTCGCTTCCTCCTTAGAGGGCCAAGTGTAAATTCAGGTCTGCTCCGCGTGACCTTTCAGCCCGGAGAAAGGCAACCTTTATACATGATGCATGAGCACGGTTCTTTGAAACCTGCGAGAAACGGTTTGTTCATTGAACATGCAAACAAATTACTTGCTCTGGCCTGGAATTTAAACTGACATTAAGCTCAGAGAACATCTATATTTAATTATGCATAAGGGCCAGAAAACAATTTATAACCTTAAAACGGTGTAATTAAAAGTGAAGCCCTTCCTATGGAAGGAATTTATCCTAATAAAACCCTAGCTCTCTGCTCCTTGGAAAAGCAAAGACGTGTCGAGTAAAGCCAACCATTTTTAGCACAGCGGGTTCCTTGGTTGTGTATCAGGACCGGTGTTGGGGCGGGATGTAACCCTCTGCGGGAGGTGGTGCGGGAGGCATCGGCCGTCTTCCCTGCCTGGGGCTTGTGCCGGCGGGAGCATCTTCCTGGGGAGCAGCGAGGCAGGCGGGCACTGCTCCCACCGCCTGCCCTTCAGCTCCTTGTGCGGGGACACCACGCGGGACGCTCACCCTGAAGACTTTCCGGCCTCAGGTGTTTTCATATTCTTTCCATCTTGCAGATAATCTCAGGCTGGGGTGGGCAATGACTGGGGGAAGAAGTGAAGATTCATTTAGTTTTTTTCTTTCTTTGCCCTGTTTTGAGGATTCCAGAGAGGATGGAGACCTCTGAAATAAATACATACTTGGGTAATTCTTATTAGCAGCCCTAGCCAAATCATGTTGCTTTTCTCTTCCCCTTTTCCCTTCTCCCTTCTCCTTCTCCCTTCTCCTTCTCTCGTCTTTCTCCTCTCCTCTCCTCTCCTCTCCTGTTTTCTTTTCTTTTCTTTTCTTTTCTTTTCTTTTCTTTTCTTTTCTTTTCTTTTCTTTTCTTTTCTTTTCTTTTCTTTGTCATATTTTGTCCCCCTTTGCCCCAAAAATATTACCGTTTCAGGCAAGCGGTTAGACTCCACCTTGGCAGGTTGCCATCTGCTGTCGGAGGTGGCAGCATTAAAAAATTACGGATGCAATCTAGCGGTGGCCCTTTGCAAAACTGACTGTAAAGTGCTGAACTGTAAAACCCTCTCCTTCTCTTTCAGAAGCAAGGCCGGGGTTGTTAAACACAAAATATTGTGCATTAAAATAGCATTAATCAGCTTGACTGAAAAAAAAAATGTATCTCCGTGAATCTCGCAAAATCCGAAGCAACAATAAAGTTTGTGTCTTTGTCCTTGACTTGCTCTGTTTCTACTGCGTGCGCAATTTCTCCGTTGTCTCAAGATCGCTGTGAGCACAGGCTTTAGCCGGAGAAAAATGGTCAACGTGAAAATAATTCAGGCTATTAAAAATTAGTTTAGAGAGTGGTATTCAGTAAAGAACTTTTTAAAATTCTTAATCTTCAGATTTAGTCCTTTTTCCTCCTACCTTGTGGCACGCAAAGGTGATACTTCGGGAGAAACTGGTTTTACAGAGGAAGGTGAGGGTGAGGTCTGTCCAGTGGCCGAAGCAAGAGTGACAGCGGGTGAGTCTGGAGCCCTTTTGGCTCGGGGGTCTGTGCCAGGGGCACGTGCTCTTCCACAGAAGCTGCCGAGATGGTGAAATAAGTGATCTGTGTCAGGGGAGCCTGCCTCTAAAACGGGAGTATCACGCGGCTTGCGGTGTGGAAGCGTTCTGCAGCTGCCGTGGGATGGTGCCATCATGCTGCTTGGGTTGAGAACTGCATATCTGGAGGTTTAGGAAAAATTTCTTCACCGAAAGGGTTGTCGAGCGCTGGAAGAGGCTGCCCAGGGCGGTGGTGGAGTTGCCATCCCTGGAGATATTTAAAATCTGGGCAGATGTGGTGCCGAGGGACGTGGGTTAGGGGTGGGTTTGGCAGTGTTGGGTTGATGGTTGGACTCGATGATCTTAAAGGTCCCTTCCAACCTAGACGATTCAGTGGTTCTGTGACCTGCATGGCTGGGCTGCGGTGTCTGTGTGCCGGCGTGGGCTGTCTGCTGGTGCATCGCTCTCAGCGGGGAGTCCGGGGCTGGGGTGGGTGGGAAGGGGTCTCTGGCCATCTCTTTTGCAACCCTTTGCTCAGAGCAGAGCCAAGTCGACTCAGGTGGCCTACAAGAATTGCCAGTTGGTTTCTGCTTCTGGGGGTAAATCCCCACGTGTACATGGACATCCCACGCTTGGACAAATCACTTAACCTGTCATCAGAAAGGAATTACCTAAACCCTTCTGCTCAGAAAGGTCCCTTTGTAAGGTAGCGGGGAAGTGCTTTAGGAGAACCAACGGCAGAACGTCAGGTGGCTTCATCTTTGCAAAGCTTGGGGCGGGAATGAATTTCACAGCGGAGGTGCGCGCGGGTGAGCGGCGCGGGTCTGCAATGCAAATGGCCACGGTGCTGGAGGGTATGGAAATGGCCGGGCTCTGCTCAGCTAATTCACGCTCCGGCACGGCAGAGCTGTACCTATAAATACAGGGAGCTGAGTGCTTTAAGGACCTGTATATCAGCTGGCGTGGCACCGTTAACATTCGCATAGGCAATAAACACCATTTGCCGAAGATTTGTTCAGTCGTTCTCATCATCAAATCCACTTACTTTAAAAGATGCGATTGGTGCCGCGGTGAATGCACTGCTGGGGGAACGCGCCTTCCTTCTTAAGGGAAGTGGAAGAAATATCGGAGTTGCTGGTCTTTATCATTGCAATCCAGCAGTAAAAATCGCATTTGGGGGAGAAACATGAGAAATGAGCGTTAGCAGAATGCGTGTTTATAGTTCAACAGTTGCTATTAAAGGAATAATTCAAAATGGAGTTTGTTAATGGCTTTTAAGCGTCTCCTCTATCCTGCTTTTGCTTGCAAATAGTCAGGTTTAAAAAAAGGGGCTAGCAGAGCTCTAGTCTGCTTCGTTACCAGCTGGAAAGCACTTTAGCTCACTTTACAACATTTTTTTCTTGTCCGGTTTTTCTGCCTCCCTTCTTTAATTCTGTGCAATCCGTGTTTCGTTGTTTTCTGTGTACTGTATCAGCGTCTGTTTGATCTCCTAAGATCCACCCCTCTGCGCCGCTCTGGTGAGACTCCCCCTGCAGTGCTGCCTCCAGCTCTGGAGCCCCCAACGTAGGAGAGACATGGACCTGGTGGAGCGGGGCCAGAGGAGGCCCCGGAGATGCTGGGAGGGCTGGAGCCCCTCTGCTGGGAGGACAGGCTGGGAGAGTTGGGGGGGTTCAGCCTGGAGAAGAGAAGGCGAAAAAGGAGAGACCTCAGAGCCCCTTCCAGTACCTAAAGGGGCTCAAGGAGAGCAGGGGAGGGACTCTGGGTCCGGGAGAGGAGCCATGGGACAAGGGGGAACGGTTTTCCACTGAAAGAGGGGAGATTGAGATGAGATCTGAGGAAGAAATTCTTTCCTGTGAGGGTGGTGAGACGCTGGCCGAGGTTGGGTGGCACTGGATGATCTTCATGGTCCCTTCCAACCCAAACCATTCTATGATTTTATGATTCTGTCTTGTTGCGTTCTTTGGAAGGAGAGCCATCATGGTACAATGGGTGCTTTGGGTGGGAGAGGAGCACTGCCTTTCCCTCTGCCGTCCTCGGCAGCGACTGTCAGGGCTGTTGGCTGTCATGGGGCAGCTCCCCCGGGCTTACTGGTTCAGACCCATTAAAAACAAGAAGTAGTAGAGGAAGAAGGTGGCATTAAGTGCGGCATTGATTTTCCCATTGTCAATATCTGCTTGAAATGACCCACAGGGAGATGCTAAAACAGTGAATTCCCATCAGAAGCGGGTCGGCTTTGAGGATTGTGTGATTTGATGCCAAAAAAAAAAAAAAAAAAAAGCAGTGGTAAGCTAATTCTGAGATCTTCCCGATAGTCACTTTTTCTTGTTAGCTGATATGGGCAAATACATTGGTTGAAGACTCACTGGGCCATTTGGTGCCTGGTAGATGTATGAGCAAAATCCTTTTAATTTTTATTAATTTTTTTTTCCCCCAAAGCTTCAAAATGTAGACCGCTCCTGTTATTTTGCTTTTCAAGATTGTAACTGAGGCTGTAATGGCTTGGGATGAATTGCAATAAAAATTTTGTAGGTTTTTTTTTTTCCATTTTCAGCCTTGCAGACTGGAAGTAGCACAGGCGTGGGAGCAATGTTTACGTTGAAGGTACTGAAAAAAAAGTGCTGTAATGAAGATAGAGGCAAATTTTTGGGGTGTCTTTTAATTTTTTGGGTCTGCTGCCCTTCCAGACTGCAGCCTGGGTACGCAGTGGTGGTCGATAGCTGCCTGGTCAGATCCCCTCACCCCCGGGGGCTCTGCAGAGACCTTTCACCCTTCTAAAGACTGTCGAGTAAATATTTTTATGCAAACATATTAAGCTCAGTCCTCAGCGTTTAAATTAAAAATCATGAGCCAGGCTTCAGAGTAGCTGAAATACCGTTAGGTTAAGGCTTAAGACCTTAAGATTTTTTTTTTATGATTTGATCCCACAAATCTCTCATGTGCTTGGAGTTCTCCAGAAGCTCACAAAGCCCCATTGATTCTGCAGAGCTAAGCACGCGCTTAAGTGCTTTGCAGGATCAGAGCCAAACTTGGGGTTTCTTTATTTGCTTATACCAAGCCTGTAGGGATCACATTTTCAAGCTTTTGCTAGTAATCAGGGAGTAGAAATTTATTTTTTAATTTTTTTTTCATGGCGGTTCAGATTCTGATTTCACACGATTCCAGGAGCTGAGGTTGCCTGGTGCGTGATCAAATGTAAAGAGTTAGCAATGCTGCAAGGAACTATCTGTTTGTCCTGGGTGTCTTCTTTTATCTTTGAGATATCAGTTCATGTATTTTCCTTAAGTTTTAAAGGAGGAGGAGGAGAACAACAACAACAAAAAAAAAACCAAAGCAGAAAACAACAAAAAATACAAATTTTAGGTAGAATTTCTAGGTAGCGACACCCAACCCATCCTTTCCTAAGGATGCACTGCCAAGGTAGGTTCCTCTTACAGTCTGATGAGAATGGCTCCTTCTCTGCCCACCGGGTCAGCTATAGCCGAGTGCCCTTCCAGCTTCCCTCTAGCCGCCGGGGGGAAAATGCGAGCCACTACGGAGCTGTGAAAGCCATCTCAAATGTGCGGTCTCTGGGAGGAGATGGAAAACAGTACGCTCCGTCAGGCTGGAGGAACTCCTCAGCACTTTCAATCTGCGCTCAAGTATTATAAAACTATGTTTTACAGAGTTCTTTTTATGACGGTTGTGTGAGGCTTGATCACATAAAGTTATATGGGCAACAAACAGGCTGGGGCTGAAATGAAGTTCTTATGGCTTTGTTTTGATTTCCACTAGGAAAAAGAATGAATTTGAAATGCCCCTTCCAGCTGCGGGTAGGAAACTTATTAAAAGCAGAGCAAACTGTGAATTGGAAGTTCCGCTTGCCCCGGGGTGTAAATTACAGCTGTCCCCTTACTAGATATATATTTTTTTTTGGTGGGTTTCTATTTTTTCTTGGCTGGGGGACGCAGACCTTCAGGCCAAGCTTTGCAAAGCTCTCCTTGCCGTCTCCGCGTTTCCGCGCCTGTCGGGAGAGTTTTGCCGGAGTGAGGACTGTAAGATGGAGCCCAGCCTGTGAGCGTAGAAATCCCATCTCAAACATAAGCAAATCCTTTAAAGGAAAACTGGAATGAGAACTCTTTGGTTCTCAGTGGAATTACGAGTGCAATTAGCGTTAAAAATATGT
The DNA here is from genome assembly GCF_000708025.1 of Charadrius vociferus. Classification (NCBI taxonomy): domain Eukaryota; kingdom Metazoa; phylum Chordata; class Aves; order Charadriiformes; family Charadriidae; genus Charadrius; species Charadrius vociferus. The sequence goes on from NW_009647735.1 coordinate 7,988,174, forward strand.
GCTGCCAACACTGTATTTGTTATGCTAATCAGTATCTTTTTGTTTCCCTCCTAATGCCTTTCACCTGCAATAATCGGAAACACTTGAAATGGTCGGATATTTGGCATTTTCCATTTTTCATCACGACTCTTCCGGCAATTCCTACTTGAAGGTAAGCCCATTTGTATTAAAAGTACGTCGATCTGTCTCTTTGGTCTAGCTTAGGTTTTACATTACTTTTGGGGGAAAAAAAATTGCCGTCAATTGGAACTGGTCAGTCTATGGTATATTCCAAGGATTAGGCATCGGTGCTGCAAAATGCTCGCCAGGCAGGGTAAAACTGGATTTGGTGTGCCACGTTAAAGAGTCAAACACGACATAATATATTCCAGAACCTGCCAAATGTTTATAGTACTGAGGATCACCTCTGGAAATGGGTGTGGGTTTTTTGATGGTTCCTCTCTAGGAATTAAGATTTTACTTGCATCGTTCTTCTGCCGGGAGCAGACTCGGTTTCTGATCCTCCAGCTCCTAAGGACGGCTTGAAGCCAAGAACCTAAACGCTCTGAGAGCAGAAGTCAAATACAAATAACCAAGCATGGATGATTTTTATATTTTTTTTTATATCGCTTGAGGGTTGTCGGGGCTTTTCGCAGGTTTTGAAGGCTTGATCCTGGATTGCCTCTGGTCGCTGCTCTTGAGTCGCTCTCTTACGCGCTTCTGGAGAGCTGCTACTGTTAGTCAGTGCTTCGGTCTACCTTTTTCCATCCGTTGCCGTCCTCTGCGCGGCGGTGAGATGGTCCCTTGGGCAGCGGGATGCCCGCAGATGGATGCCAGGAGGCAAGGCGCTGGGACCGGCTATGGATGCGCTGGCTGCGGTGCATGCGTTAGCGAGCACCACCGGGTAACGCGCAGCACCAGGCTGGCTGGCGCGGGGTGAACGGGCGCCCAGCCCTGCACAAATTTCCCCTCTTCACCTGGTCGCCTCCGGCTCCTGGCAAGCGGAGGACCACGCTGGGCAGCACCCAGGAGTCGGAGCTGCTCTCTGGGTGCCAGCGTGGGGTGGTTCTCCGGCCCCCACGGAGGCAGCCAGGTCTTCAGCAAACTGTTTCTTTCCTTCTCTGAGTTTAACCCACAGGCAAAAACATCCTCGGTAATTCCTCCCAGGTCCGCCCGATCGGTCTTTTCCATTTCCATGATGCAGCGGTTTTTTGGGTTTTCGGTTTTTTGGTTTTTTTTTTTTTGCGTCAGGACACAGATCGCTGTTCTTATTTTGTGGAAGGAGATTTAATTACAGCGCAAGTGAGCCACATCCATCATTTCCAGTTCAGAGCCCATCCAGAGCTTCTCTCCCGGTTTTGGCTACGTGAAGTCACAGGGTTGTTTTCGCTGCATTTCCCTTGCGTTTGCCAAAACGATAGCTAATTAGGGCAGAAGCAGGCCATCTTCCAGGCTGTTTCTCTGCAGGATTTTTTGGGGATGTCACCATGCACTTCCCCCAGCATTGCAGCACTTTGTGCTCTTACCTCTGGTTTTGGTTGGGGTGGGGGTTTTTTTTGCAATAAGCGGTGGAAGCTTCTGAATTTGAAGCCTTAAGTGAAAACACTAACGCAATGCTGTTTTTATTGAGCTGGAATAACTGGCCTGGGAAACTGGGCAGAAATAGCGAGGCTGGCGTACGCTGGCTGGGAGCAAGTGAGTGGGAACTGCTCTAGACTGGGAAGGTTTGGGTTTGGGTTGCGGTCTTCCTTCTTGCTCGTGTATTTTGTGACTGGTGTTTAAATCAGTGTCCTTCAATCTGCAGCAACAGGACATCCCTGAAGCTGATTCTTTTCATTAAATGAGATCTGGGGTAAGCACTGCAGCTCAGATAACGGGTGTCTCCTTCATTAGCATTAGGAGCATCGTATTTTTGGGCAGCTCTGAATCTTTTCCTTTTCAACCCAGGGACGTTCATCCCAGAACATGGACCCTTTGGGAATCCCTACCGTCTCTTGCACTTCTATGCCAAACGCACCAGGTCAGGATTTCAGACAGTTTTGGGGCTAGTGGGACTTGACCCAGTGGTGCTGTCGTGCCCTGAGAGCTCCATGGAGAAGCAGCTGAGCAGCTCCGTGAGGTTGCGGTGCGGCTGGTCCTCCAGGGGATGGCTTAAAACCAGTGGGGACGTTTTGACACCCACTCTCTCGTTTATTTTTCCTCGGGGGTACCTGGAATTTTTATTCCTGTGACTGGTGTTTTGCAGTATATTAAACCTGCTATTTTGTGGTCCTTCGTGCCGCATCCCGGGGGCACGGGGCTGCTCCGGGGCTGTGGTACCCGCCGCACCGAGCTGCGGTGCCGTGCAGCGAGCCAGCCCGGCGGCACGACTTTACAAAAAAAAATGCAGCGAGGACAATAAGGCAACTATTGCTTTAGCTATCCCTGTTGGACATGCGGTTGCATAAATGTGCTAGATTATGATTATCTCTGCCTCATAATTAGCAATTTGCATAACTGCTTGCTGTGAACAAGAAGTCCCATCAGTGTTATGAAGGATTTATTTAGCTGTCTGAATATATTTTTGTTATCCAGCGCAGAAAGAAAACAATCGAAATGGAAGCAGTCCCAAACGCTTGGTGTTATTTCTAACCCGCACGCATAATTAACAGGAGTACTAATTGTTCAGCACCAGAAGCTCATTTGTTTCTCTATAGACTAGAAGAACATTAATTCTCAGAGTGCCTCTCTCTCTTTTTCCCCATAGCCAGCGGTATCATAAGGTCTGCAGTCGGTTGTAACCAGATTATATTTGTTGTGTTTGCAACACAGTGTTCGCGATAGTCTTGTCTTTTCCCAAGCTGCTGTCTAAGCCATGAAATGTATGTAAATGTATGTAGTCAGGGCTGCCTTTCAGTCTCCAAACAATGGATCCTTGTATCTGCTGTTGTCATACGAAGCGCGGGCTGAGCCGAGGTCCCGGCGTTTCCTCGGGTACCTGCTCGCTGCCGGAGCATCCCTGCATCGCGTGTGCCAAGAGATGAATCCCGCCTTTGCTTTCTGCCTTCCCCTGTTCATCTGCTCCTCTGCCCCAGAAGATAAAATATATACCCTTGGAAGAGAGACTTTGCATCTGTGGCTTTGATTTTTGGAAAACCGGGGGCGAATTTGGTCTTGCCCTGTGTGAAGGACCAGACTGACCCTATATGAAATGACCGCTGGGTTTGTACTCGCGTAGCGTGGATGTCGCAGGAGCTGGGAAATCCTCCCCTGTGAGCAGCATTTCTTTTGAAAGCCACCAAAGTGTAGTTCTTAGGTGAGTACTGCTTTGTGCCGCGTAGACTGAGGTCAATGTAGAGCTGGCTCAGTAAGATGGAGCAAAGGATAGGCTGGCGAAGACCCTAACTCTGGGAATTTTCCATTTTTTCGAATGTCCGCTGACTCAAACTGGGGTAGTCTTTCCTTGGGAATTTTAAAAAATACACAGCTCTTCCTCAGGAAGCTCACGAATCCTGACAAAAGCGCAAAATCTGTGTTTTCTCAGCCTGAAACGGGGCAGTGGACAGGGGACGTTTCCCCACGCTCCTCTTCTGCCCAGTCCCGTGCCGTAGGGCTGCGGGGCCGCTTTCTCCCTGGTGTTTAGGAAAGAGCCTTTCCCTTTTCGAGGTGTTGCTGCCCCTCTCGAAAAGAAGGTCTGCAGAGCCCGCGGTTGAGTCCGCGCAGTGATGAGCTAGTAGAAAGGTGCGAGTGGCATCCGTTTAAATTTTTGGTGCCAATCCTGAAAAATAAGATCCTCTAAAGGTCTTTTCCTGTACCAGGCTGCAGCTTTTTCTGCATAAGTAATACCGGAGAAGAATAATTTGCTTGTGGAACCTATCTCATTATGCGGTGCCCAACGTTTACAACGTCTGGACCAAAAGAAGCACTGGTGGGAGGAAGGCTCGGGGGCGCATCCCACTGAAACCACGGGGCCCAAGGTAGAGGGTCGAGAGCGCTCTTAAACAGTGGCCCGAAAGCATGCTAGCTAAAAGCGCCGTTATCTTTAGAGAACTTGCTTGAAACAAGATGATATTGTGTAATCTGAGAGCCAAATGATTTAATATGCAATGAACCCAAAATCTCATTTAAAGGAGTGAACGTGCAGGCTCCCACCAATATAATTTACTTATTTTTATGAGTGTCTTCGGCGCACTGCTAATAAATATGAACTATTAACGGGTTTTTAATCCAATTCGCATTTATTACGGGTTGAGTGCGGGGCTATAAATAACGCTTGCTTAGAGGCATGGAGTGTAAAGCTGTGTGAGCGGGTCCGGCATCCATTCCTGCAGCCCGGGCTGCGTGAGGCATTGCTTGTTTGCAGTGCTAACGAGCATCCAACGCAGCACGGCGTTTAGTGAATTGGTCAGGCGGGTTTTCCACCAGGCTCCGAGGATGCTCGTCTGGAGCGTTTGCGCTACCGGTGCCTCTCAAACAAGGCCTTGCTCTGCCTGCTTGGCTTGAATCCGGTATTTTGGGGCATAATCGGTGTCTCGCTGTTCAGTGGGAACTTAGAAGTTACACGAGCTGCAGCCAAACTGCTCGTGAAGGGGATGAGAGGTCTGGCAGGTACTCGTTGCTGAGGTTGTCCAGTCTCCCTTGGACTCCTCTCTCCCTCCCACCCTTCCCCAGCCATCGGGTAACAGCAATAAGTGCTCACACGCGGAGGGGAAGAGTTGTGCATAAATCATTGGAGGGAAAGGGGATGACATCCTCGGGGCTCCTTTGCCAGGCTGAACCTTTTCAGTCCTTTCTTATTTTTCTCCCCTTTCCTGAAGTCCTTTTCTCCTATGAGGTCGGGTCCCCAAACAGATGTGCTTTCAGGAGGGGGGACAGGGGTTGCAGATGGAACAAGGACAACGTGAAGTCGTTTATTGGAGTGTTCCCTGTTTCCAACTGGGAGGTTTCAACTCGGATAAGGGAAGAAATGAGCACCAACTCAGCGAAGGGAAGAAATGAGCAGCTCTAGCATCCCAGGATAGCGATAGCTAGGGCAGGTGAGAAATGATTGTGGGTTTCCTGCTGGAAATTTAGCTTGTGTTGAGGAGAAAATAAATCCCAGGAATTGTAGAGAGGCTTTGCCTTCTCCCTGCATTGTGGCAGGAGCACGTTTAATCCTGCACCGTGTCCTGGTTGGGTCCTGACAGCGTATGGGGCCCAGAAGAGCTCTCCCGGCACAGCTTCCCCCCGGCTCGGCTGCTGCGGCGTGCAGTCAGAGGTGCAGCCCAAACCGGGCAAATTTGTCCAGAAAGAGGAAAAGGCAGGAAAAAGGCAGTGCTAGGACTGCCTGGTGAGATGCGGCAGCATAACTTCTCTTCTCGGCTGGAAGCTTTCTGATCGTTTTGTCTCAAATGTTTACCTTCCTGATCCGCGGAAGCTCCCTGAGGAAAAGGAACCCTTCGTGATAAATAGTTTTGTCAAAAACCCAATTTTCCTTCAAAAGCGTTCTGATGGAAACTTCTTAGTAACACGCACCCTCGGTCTTGCTTCTCCTTTATTTGCACAAGCGGGCTTGATTTATTTTGCCCTTTGATGTATCGTGCAACTGCAGTTGTGAATAAGTTGTGGGAGCGACTCTTTGATGGTTCCCAAGATTGCATTAACGAGCGGGGGCGACCCGCCGTCGCAGGGACTGCCTGCTGGAACTATAGCGGGCAGAAATTAATTTATAAGCGTCAATCTAAAGCGCACAAGGACACGGACACGGTATAGCTCTCGCAATAGCTGTGTTTATTGGGGCGTTATGCGTTTCGCACTGGTTTCCATTCCGTGATGTGGCTGATAATTAATTGCGGAGAGGAGATGGAAGATGGGCCAGGATTCCCTGGTCTGATGGAAGAGCAGAGAAGGTGCGTGTCCATTTAGCTCCGTCTGGTATGGAGGAGCGGCTGACATTTGTGTGGCGTTTACATGAACCGCTGCAGACTTACACTGGAGGAGATGTGGAATATGATAAACATTTTATGGTGCTTCACAAGGTGCGGGAGTGGGGGGAAATCCAAGATAGTCTGCATGATCTGTGTAGCATCACCTTCAGTACAAAGGCAGGGAGGGTGGGAGATGGTTTGAAACTTCCTTGCGGTGCCATCTTGACACCGGTTAACGCTTCGTTCTTGTGGCTGTTTCTCCACGTGTTCTGTGCCTTGCGTGAAAATCGATACAGGAAACATCAGACCTAAACCCCCAGACCTCCCGGGGTGTGCGAGAGGAAGGGTTCCCAGCGCTGGTTCCCATCGGGGGCTGCAGAGATGGATGAAAACTCCGCAGCACCTGTGGGGAAAGCACTGTGGGGGTCTCTTACCAGCACTGCAGAACGTGGTGCTGCGCGGGATGGTGTTTCCTTTTGGTGGCTGCGCTACCCCAATTTTGGCAGTTTTCATAGGATCATGGAATGGTTTAGGTTGGAAGGGACCTGGAAGATCACCCAGTCCCACCCCCTGCCCTGGGCAGGGACACCTCCCACCAGCCCAGGTTGCTCCAAGCCCCGTCCAACCTGGCCTTGAACACCTCCAGGGATGGGGCAGCCACAGCTTCTCGGGGCAACCTGCCCCAGGGGATCACCATCCTCAGAATAAAGAATTTCTTCCTAATGTCTAATCTGAGTTTCCCCTCTTTCAGTTTAAAACTGTTCCCCCTCATCCCATCGCTCCCCTCCCTGATCCAGAGTCCCTCCCCAGCTCTCCTGGAGCCCCTTTAGGCACTGGAAGGGGCTCTGAGGTCTCCCCTTTTTGGCCTTCTCTTCTCCAGGCTGAACCCCTCCAACTCTCTCAGTATTGTGTGGCTTCACAATGTATACAGAGTGCCTGCAGCATGGATTCTCCAAGAGGCAGATCATTGCCTTTGTGTTTTTGCTGTCTCGTCAAGACTTACTTTATGGGTAAATCAAGTCTTACTTTATCAGAGCGACGGCGGGGCCGGGCCGGTGAGCAGTGGGCTGCGTGTGGACTCCTGCAAGCGGGCTGGGGTGAATAACACAGGCGTTCGTCCTCTCAGGTGGCACTTCAGAATCCAACTTTTAGTATTCATCCCGCCTCCCACTGATGGATGGGTGCCCGTTGAATGCAGGCTGGATCCCGGGCTAACTTGGCTGCCCAGACAATATTAAATGAAACGAATTCGTGGCGCCTGCGATGTTGTTTGCTGCTTTGTTATGTAGTCTAGAGTGAGAGTGGGTCAATACTGCATTACTTCTGGCTTGATGTGACCTATCTGAAGCCACCAGAGTAAATTCAATTTGTGTTTATTTCTGTGCTGGAGTCTGTTCTTCACGGGCTTGACAAGGAATTCATCTTACCTTGTTTTTACTTATTTTGAAAGGAAGAACAGTGGAAGGACTTAATCCTGGAAAGACTTTGTGCCGGCTTTCAAATACTCCTTGTCTAATGTTCCTGCACAGCTTTGGCCAGCCGATGCTCGGCTAATCCATCTGATCGTAATTCTCACAAGGTCCTTCGCAGTCCCCGCTCCCCCGCCTCCCGTTCCCAGGAAAGGTTTTTATAGCTGAGACAGCGCTGTAGCCAGAGTTGGTTATTTACAGATGTAAATACTGCAGTTCTCAGCCGGGATATTCTCTCCCCCCGCCCCCCCCCATAATTCATGGACTTTAGTAGCGTGACTTCCCCAGTGAAAGGGCATTTATAGATTTCACTCTCTAGTGGCTGATCCGTGACCCGCTGCAGTCAGCAAATGTCTTTCTGCTGACCCTCTCTGGCTTTGGATCAAGCGCTGAGGGAGCCTTTGGAGTGAAAGCGGTCTGCTCCTCTCTAATGGCCGTATCGTATGTCATACGTCTCCGCTGGTTGGAAAAGGATATAAAAACTGTGATGCTAGAAACCATAATACTTTGTTAATTGGATTGCATTAAAGCATGTTAATCAAACTGAAAGGGAACGTTAACTGGATTTTCGTGACTGCTAAAGGAGCACTTGCAGCCCTCTGCAAAGAGGAGGACCTGGTTGGTGGTGCGTGGGGACACGGGGGTCGGACCAGAGTTTCCTCGCAAGGAGCTGCAGGATGCCCATGCCGCTTTGTGGCCATGGGAGTTACTGGTGAAAGGCAGTGATTCCAACCCTTCCACCGCGTTGGACCTGCAGAATCCATGGACCTGTGTTCAAACCGCCCCAGCAGCTGAGGGTTCAGGTTGGTTGGGCTCCTGAAACACGTGAGATGCAACGAAATTTTCCCAGAAAGAAAAACTGGAGCCTGTCCGTCAGCTTTCCCGGTTTTAGAAGCTGTTTCTCTTGAGTCTCTCCGGGCTTTTTCTCTCCTCCCAGGGAAGTTCACCAGGCAGAAAGAGCAGAGCCAAGCCTGTGAGCGTAGGTTTTAAGTCCACCTTTATGTAGAGATAAAGATGTTAAGAGCCCTATGGAGTTTTGTGTATTTTTTTTTCAAGAATCACTTGTAAAGGACAACCGATGAGATGATAAAGAGACTCTTTTGCCTATTAGGGTTCTTTTTTACACATCTCTGTCTTCTGGGAAGCCTCTAGGCTGCACAGTTGTCACCAGCTGCTCAAACACAGCATTTCGGGGTTTCTGGGTAAGTTTGTTGGTTTTTGTTGTTTTATTTTTTTGCCGTAAACTATTTGCCATTTCAATGGCAGATTCTCATTATGCAAAAGGAGAAACAGCCAAGGCAAGTGTTTAAAACTACTTAAGACTTGACTTAAGACTTGACTGCGTCATCTGTGTGATTCAAAAAACCCACTGCTTGGGTCATTGGTGGGGTGCAGCTTTGCCTCTATTACTTTGCCGTCTGGTTAAAGCTCCTTCCTGACTGCTAGACCTGGCCCCGATGCGCTCCGGGGTCTCCCGCTCCCCCCCGGCTCGTGGAGCGCATCCCTCAGAGCCGCGGCAAAGGGAACGGGGCTGCAGCTTGATTTTTCCCCCACTACAGCCACCCCGCGAGTAAACAAGCATTAATCATCCACCCCAATGAACTGGTCTGAAATCGAAAGTGGTCATTAAATTCCTGATTTGCATCTCCAAGCAGCACCTAGGGTTTAAAAAATCGATATTTAAATTATTTTTTTTGTTCCATTTGCATGTGCTGGTTGTCTCCCTGAAGGGAGGTTTGGTCGGATTGTTTGGTCCCTTTGGCTAAACTGGGTCCCCTCACGTCACCTTTGCAGCTAATTGCTAGGTTTTATTTTTGGTTCCCAATTTTCCTCGAGTCATAGATAGATTGAAAGAGGCATTCTAGAAACTCACTTTTTAGAATTTGCTGTTAATTGACTAAAGTAGCTCAAAGGTGGAAGGGATATAGGAAAAATAGCAAGTTGTTTAAAAGGCTTTTCTTGCGTTTAATATTGACTGCGAAAGGAAATATTACCCACAGTTACGGTCAAACCTGGCGATATCTGGTCATCCCACCCTTCAAGATGAGCAAGCAATTTCCATCTTCTCGCATCTTATTTTTATTTATAAACTGACAGGAGAGCAAAAGCTGTCATCTCCTGTCTCTTTGTGTTCTGCTTCTGGGCTCTGAATAATCTGGTCATTAGTGGACATACCTGAGTAAGCAACTGAAGAAAGTACCGTCGTTTCTCAGCAGACAGTTCCTATGCTGTCCTCATTCTGCCCCATCCAGCAGACCTGGCGGCTGGAGGAACCTGAAGGTTGACAGCACTGTCGTTCCCATCACACAAAGTTCTGGCCCTGCTCTGCTTTTGGTATGAGGTTCAACAAGGCCCAGTGCCAGGTCCTGCACGGGGGTCACAACAACCCTTTGCAGCGCTACAGGTTTGGGGAAGGGTGGCTGGAAAGCTGCCCGGCCAAGAAGGATGGGGGGGTGTTGGGCAACAGCCAGCTGAACAAGAGCCAGCACCCAGGTGGCCAAGAAGGCCAACAGCACCCTGGCCTGTATCAGCCATAGTGTGGCCAGCAGGACCGGGGCAGTGACCATCCCCCTCTACTCGGCACTGGTGAGGCCCCACCGCGAGTGCTGTGTTCAGTTTTGGGCCCCTCATGACAAGAAGGAGATTGAGGTGCCGGAGCGTGTCCAGAGAAGGGCAACGGAGCTGTGAGGGGTCTGGAGCACA
>NW_009647735.1:7998229-8009322 GCF_000708025.1 Charadrius vociferus
TGATAGGACGAGAGGAAATGGGTTCAAGTTATGCCAGGGGAGGTTTAGACTGGATATTAGGAAAAATTTTTTCACGGAAAGACTTATCGAACATCGGAGGAGGCTGCCCAGGGAGGGGGTGGATTCGCCATCCCTGGAGGTGGTTAAAAAAAGGGTAGAGGTGGTACTTGGGGACGTGGTTTAGAAGTGGTTTTGTCGGGTTAGGTTAATGGTTGGACTTGGTGATCTTAAAGATCCCTTCCAACCCCAGTGATTCTATGATTCTATGCTCGAGCAGACAAGGTGCACCCTGATGGGCAGGGGGGTATAAGGAGATGGGAGCCCACATCCCTCTCCCAAGCCCTTCTTCTTCTGCTTCTTCCCAGCTATGTGCAGTTCATCAACATTAATGTCCATCGCTATCATTATAAAATGTCTTAATGTATTTCTGAGAAAGAAGTGTCCCCTCAGTGCTGTCGGCAGTGTTAAAATAGCGAGAAAGGAACATACTTATCAAGCGAGTGTCAAAGCTGGGGTAAATCAACAATGCAGTGTTGATGGTAATTCATCAAATTAGTGAAATCGCTATGTAAGGATTGATTAATTTGGGTACTAGTTTGAAGTCTAAGAGGGTGACTCTTCGCTTGGTGCAGGTCGTCTGGGATTTCCAGGAAGTCAGTCAGATCTATAATTGCAAGCTGGCCAAATCATATGGAAAACAAATTACTCTCTCTGACCCTTTGGCCACCACGGCAGCTGCACACATCTGGCGCGGGAGGACCAGGAAGGGCTTTCGGATGCCTTTTGGCTTGTCACAAAGGGTTTAGCAGGATGAAGAGGCGTCGGGGCTCGGAAGCGGAGGGTTGCTGAGCTGTGGAGCCGGTCTGAAGCCGTGCTCTCACCCGGGGTTGTGGATGGGTTGGAGCCGGGGAAAGAAAGGAAAGATAGGACAAGAAATAAGAACAAAGGGCAACCACTTCTGCACTGGATGAAGAGGCGTCGGGGCTCGGAAGCGGAGGGTTGACTGAGCTGTGGAGCCGGTCTGAAGCCATGCTCTCACCCGGGGTTGTGGATGGTTTGTCGCCGTGTTCCTGGGGACCGCGGATGGGGTTGGTTTAATGAGAGGGAACTAAAAGTCCGGCTGCATTGTTTGACAGTTTTGTGTGGTGCGCAGTGCTGGACACAAGCTCTTCTGGTGCTGAAGGAAGAAAGTGGAGATAAAAGGGGACTATAGATTTCCCAAGGGGGTTGAACCTGGAGCATCCGAAGGGGTGGCGGTGGGGACCAGCCCAGGCAGACCTGCCTTTCCCGCTCTGGTTACCAGACAGGAGGTGATCTGTCCGTGTGCTCGTGTGAATCCAGGGGCAGTGACATTTCTTCACTGCACAAGGTCTTGGGGACAGGATAAATGAGATGTGGGGTACTCTGAGACTTGTGCTGTCAGAAGTCATGCAGGTACCCGAGGTACAAACCCAAAAGGGTAGATAGATCTGGCAAAAAAAAAAAGGTGGGGGGGAGAAAAAGAACAAGAGGTATAGAAAGTGATTTGTCCTCTTCTTGCTGACTTGGACTGTGTGCAACAGTTCCATGACATTGCCTTCAGGATGTGGCGAGAGGGTGCGGAGGGTGTTGTGTCTCCATCACCCTCTACCAAGAAACCAGCGTGTCCAGGGGGATGTTCCGGGAGCTGTGGATGGAGATACCCGAATAGAAGCGCTCCTTTTCACAAACGGAGATCGACGCTGGGTTTGTGAAGCCGGCCCCATCCGCGGCAGCTCACCTCGGTGTGCGGAGCCGCCAGCTGGGTTTCCGATGAACCCGGCCGGCACGTGTTGCCCACCCCGGGGGGGCCCGTCTCATCCGCACGGCTGCTGCTGGGAAAACTACAGATGAAAAACTGAGCGCGAATTGCTTCCTCTAATGGCTTTTTATCCAGCAAAATGTTTTGTTGCCTTATTTATGACTTATTCTGTAACACGGGAGCCTGGGATGAAAAAAAAAGGCCGAAGGCTTCCTTTTATTTTTGTCTGCAAACTCCCTCTCGCTGCCACGGATTTGCAAGTTCTTTAGCGGGATGAAAGTTGTGGCTGAGGCTGGCCTTCCCCTGAGTTGTTTCATTATGCTGTTGACATGAACACTAAATCCCGCTTTCCTTTGCTGCGTGCTGAAGGTCACTGCTGCAGTATGATCGTAATGAGCCTCCTAAGCCTGCGTCTCATCTCAGCAGGGCTCTCTGGATTGCCCAAAAAAAAACCCCCAACCATTTATTCTTTAACCTTATCAGTCTACAGATGCCAAAGGCGTCGTGTGATCTTAGAGTCTTGTAGCTCATCGATGTCGGATGATGCTTTGATCTTGGGGGGGGGGTAACGGAAGGAGTAAGGTGGCGGAATAAGTCGGCAGCGTTTCAAGTAGTAAACGCGAGACACGGCGTCCGAGTGGCCAGACGGAAAGCCGTGTGCTGTGTGTCCTGGGTGACAACGGCCCTGTGCTGGCAGGGGGCGGTGGGGGTCCGAGCCCACCCTGACCTCTGCTGACGTGCGGTACTGAAGGTGCTGAGTGCGTGTGATGGAGGTGTGTGGAGGAGTCCTTCGGCACAGCGGCCGTGCCCACCCGCGGCAGCACGATGGAGTTCCCAAAGCCGGGGGGAGAAGTTGGAAATGAGCCATTTAAACAAATGCACCTGCAGCTTCTCCACCCTCTACGCGCTTGTGGGTTTCAAATTAACACCTGCACGTTCAGAACTCATTAAAAGAATAATTTCGTGCTCCACTGCCTACCTTAGCTGTTACAAGCGCAGAGGGATAGCCTGGGAATACCCAAACAGCTTTCTTGTGTGGGGTTTGTGGTTGCATAGATCGACCTCAAGAAGCAGCTGTTTGTGAAGCTGTTGGTTACGGTGCCGTTTAGATCGTGTGAGTTTGATTTAATTAAAAATACAAAGAGGGGAAAGAGAAAACACCCAGAATTTGGGGTAAAGCAGCTGACAGAATATATTTATTCTTTAATATGATCTGTACAAGATATATAGATCAGAATATAGATACAGATAAATATCTATCTTTGGGTCAGAACATGTATGTTGGGGAATTGGGAAGAGCTTGTCGGCTGTGCGGTGGTGTGTCCCGATGCGCGCTGTCACCTCCACCACGGCAGGAGGTCCCTAATGGACCATCAGGTGCCTCTGAGGACGGTGGCAGGAGTCTTGGCTTTCCATGCTCGTGCCATGGCTGCACCGTGCCCTAAGTGTTCGAATAAAGAGGATTCCGGAGGCTCGGCAGCTCGGGGCATTCACCGTTCTGGACGCAGCTCCTCTTCCCGGCTTCGTGTTGCTCTGTGTCCTCCCCTCGCTTGCAAAATGAGGCTGAGCTGCAGAAACGTGGACATCTTCCCTCTCGTGCTTGCCAGTCTTCGCAGGGCTCACAGTCTTGGCCTCCAAGTTCACTTTTGCAGCACTTTTGTTAAATATGCTTACTCCTGAGTCGGTTTTGGGTCAGCAAGAGGGAGTTCATCTCCTCGACCTTTCAGCCATCTAAAAGTTGCTTGGCATTGAAAGCCTCCGTGAGCTAGGCTTCCCTTGTAGAGAGGGGGGGAGGAATGTGGTTGACTAAAGGCTTATTCCTTTCTGCTTTCCCTTAGGAATAAGCCTGGGAGACTGCCGTGTGCCTGCGAACGGGGATGCGCTGGGGTAGGAGGGAGGGATCCTGGTCCTGGTCCAGGGCAGAAGCTCCTGGAAGCCCCTAAAATCTCCTGCGAAGCCCTGTTCTGCGCACCCCCAGCTGAGTTAGCGCGCTGGTGCTCGGCGAACGGTGGGAGGGTGAATGGCGCGGGCTGTCGCTAGAGTGTGGGGATTTTCCTCTGGAGTTGTGAGCCAAGGCGAGGATCGGGGGACCTGGATGGGGCTGTGGTTTTCAGGCCGTATTTGCTGCTCGGCATAGTGCGAAAGAGGTTGCTGTAAGAAGAAGAGGGAAGGCACTCATCTGTGGTACGGGCAGCGCCTGACAGCTGATTCAGCCCGAACTGGGCAGCCGAGCATGCAGAGCGCAATGGGCTTGTGTATCTCGCTCCCATCGCTGTTAGAAATGTTCCGGGGTAAGCGCCGCTCGCTGACGGTGCAGACACCCTACGGGGGAGGGAGGCAGCTGCGGAGCCGGTGCTGTGCAGAAAGCCAATTATCAGGACGTGTTTTTCAGCAGGGGGGTCCTTCCACGGCCACGTGAGCAAAGAAATCTGCAAGCTGAAAAGGCTGCCGTATGCCCAGTTTCGGCTCGATTTTAAAACTGCCTCTGCCTCGCTAGACCTCGCTGTCCGAGGTGGGCTCTCCTGTGCCTTCACCGTCCCTGACCTGCTGAGAAATGTCTTTCAAATGTCAAAGGGCAGAAGATCCTCCTCGGGCCACCCATGGGGGTCCAGGATAGCGGTACTCCTGCCCATGGGCATCGTTCGGTGCCGTATGCGCGAGGGCGTACGAGAAGCCTGCGCGGAGGGGTGATGCTCCTCCTCAGCATCGCGGCAGCATGCCGTGCTGGGCTGCCTTGGCTTACGGCTTGCTGCTGTTAGTGGCCCCTGGTTGGGGAGCGGAGGACTCGGTCCACGGTCTGACTGCAGAACGCTGGAACGACGCGGGTGCGGGATTGTCCCCGCTGCTCCCGGGAGCCCTCTGAAGTGGCAGTGGGGTTTTTGCACTTGGAGCTAAGGTTGGTTCCACCAGGAATATGTGTCACTGCCAAATTCATGTTCTTTGACGCCGACTCGGCTAATTTTTTATAACGTTGTTAATTTCTCCCATGATTTTATACTGCAGAGCAGCACACGAGTCTGCGTGCCGTGATCCGTTTGGGAGTTGGGTGTTTCCCCCTTTATTTTCCTTTGCATCTACCACTTTTAACTGTCACCTGGGCAGAGCCGAAGCAAATTTGACATTGGGTTAAGAAATGCCGGTGCACGTTGGTTCTGGAGCAATGCCTTCCAGCACCTGGGATGATGCCTTCTGGATGGGAAGGTGGCCACCAGCAGCTCCCTCCTGCCGGCACCGCTAGCTCTTTTGGCCCAGGTGGTGTATAGCAAGGCTTTTCCTTCCTACCGGGAGAGAAACGTTAAGGCAGGCAGAGGTGTAAAATCAGCTGAGCTTTGGGGCTGAGTTTTTTTGCAGGCGTCTACTTGGAATGAAGGGACTGCTTCTATCCTTTGGTCTTTGGAAGAGGAATGGGCTGACACAAACCAGCAGGCAGTTTTCTGGCCGCATGCTGCTTAATAACACATTCGATATTGATTAACTGTAGTTTTAAGCCCGTTTGGACAATTCAGCCACTTGACTGAGGGGTTGAAGCACTGCGGAAGAAATGTTAATAAATGTAGTTCCCTGTTTGATCACGAGTTTAAATTTTAAAATCCTTCGGGTATAAATCGAGTTATTGTATTCCCAGGGAGACGCCACTTTGATTTATGACCTTTTGATGTCCCAAATACAATTAGCGCTCCATCAGTATGCAGATACTATCACGGGGTCCGGTGACTTGAATGACTTCCAGTTACGCCTGTATCGGGAAGAGGTGTCACAGCTAATGAAATTCTCTCCAAAAAGTATCGATTCGTTAGACAACACAATCCTTTGACTGTCCTTTGCCCAGCGAACTGTCAGGAAAAACGCGTCTCGGAATGTCAAACTGTTCGTCCTGTTTCTCATCACGCTTCTTTCTCCTCTCCGAGGTTCGCCGAGATCACACGAGCGTCGCACGCTGCTCCTACCGGGAGCTTTGGGGCATCCCAAAAGTGCGCCCCGGCCCGCTGCTCGGGTTTGTGCGCTGCAGATCTGCCCGGCTGGGTGGATGCAATCTCCCGAGCTAAGGTACTCGCGTGGCCAAATCCAGGCTGAAAGGCGCATCTCGGAGGGCGTGGGGAAAAAGGAGGTGGATTCGGTGATTTGCAGGACAACCGGTGACTCCTGGGTTTACCTTGGCACCGGGGATGTTCTTAACAGATTTGGGACAGCCAGAACCCCACGCAAATATTTTTAAAAGCTCTTCCTGGCAGCACCCTAACTTGACATTAAATAAACCTCTTCCCTGCAGCATGGTAAGACACTATTAATGCTCTTCTTTCACAGGCGAGGGAGGTGGAGAACGCAGAGCCACAGGGCTCGGCCGGCGCCACCGGGAGGAGAACTTGGGTTTTTTCTTTTTAAATTGATTTCCTCTCCCAAAAGACCGCTGGAACGGCAGGAAACGTTAAAATAGCAGCAGAGAAGCAGGGCGGTGCACACGCGAGGGCAGGCTCCCCGACGGCGTGTGCGTAGCGCGGAAGTCCTTCCCAACCCGGTATCCGGAGCAAATGAAATCCGATGAGCTTTTTACCTTTTCCGAAGGGGAGTTTTGGGCGGTTGTTTTTTTGCCCTCTTCACACTGCCGGCTCTGCGCGCCAATTAATCCGTGCTAAAAGGGACTGACAATGAGCTTGTTGTTCTGTGGGCTGGCGAAGTGGCGGCTCGCCAGATTGGAGCTCGTTTCAGCTGTTTTAATAGATAGAAAGTTGATCATTTGGCAGCTGAACCGACACCCCGGAGACTCTTCCGAGGCTGTAAAATACTCTGGGATCCAGCAGCTTGGGAAAGGGCAGGTATTTATGAGGTAGGATAACTTTTAGCCTAACTAAAAAACAAACACGTGGGTACCTGCCTTAGCTTCAGGTTATTTGAAGTCCGGCGTGGCTTTTCCCTCTGCTCGCCCGGTGCTGCCCTGTTTCATCTCCCCGTCGATATAGACAGCGATAAGCAAATAGCAAGATAATCACTGGCAGATTAGTTGTTGCTGTGGAAGATTATACTTCAAAGTTATGCAAATTTTTGCTCTCTTCATTTGAATCCAGCGTGTGCGCGTAGAACTACATTTTCTTGGTTTATTGGCCTGGGTTGTAATAAATAAACCCAAGCGGAAAAATATATCTTGAGCCTATAAATATGGATTTGTTTGAGGCAAGATGCTTCTCAGACGAACTTAGAAGCATCCTTGCCAGCGATTTATGAAGACAGGCTGTGTGTGATCCCGGGAGAATATTTTGCCGTCGACATCTGCTGTCACCTTTAAGGACAACACGAAAGGGCATTAGTAACCTAGGTCAGGGGGAGATAATTTTTTTATTATTATTTTTGTTTGTTCTGCAGCTTTGGGACACCTTTTTTTTTAACCAAATTTGGAAAAGAAATGAAAGCCTCCATAGTGCCACTGTCTGGGGAGAGGGGTTAGAGATCGTTCTGTACTCACAATTCGCGGAGACGACATCAAAGCTGCAAACCCTTTCTGTATAGAGCTCGAGGAGGGGTTGTCCGGGGAAGGAATATGGGCAACACACCGCACGCGAGTTTGCGGCCTGTGGGGTCTCTTGGTAGTGGCAGACGCCCTGCAAAATAGTCTGTTCCTGTGTCCCGAATGTTATGCCAGAAAATCAGCAAGACAGCAGCAAATGTAATGGAATTCTGTAGCTGAAAGCAGCAGAAGGGAGAGTAGTTTGTGCTGGGTGTCGATTTTTCCTCCAGATTTTTATTTTTGGTGGTCTTCCTTGTGCTTTGCTCACTGCCGGACCCAGGTGGTTAGAGGATGGGGTAAGTCAGAGTTTTGCAAACTTGGCAGGGAGAGATGCTTCTGGTTCATCCGTCTTTGCAGAGCCCACAGAGAGCCCGGGGAATGGGTGGAATTCCTGAAAATTTAGTGGTTTTGCTACATCCTCCTAAATCCTTCCGCAGGCCCTTGGAGGGTGTGCGCCCTGCCCCTTCCTCTTCAACTTCCCTCTCTGTCTCAGGGTGCCAAAAAAACCCCACAAGAAATGTAAAAGGGTGTTAGTTTGACAAGAAGGTTTGACAAGGTGGGTTTTTTTCCCCGTTGTGATTTGTTGCGCAGGGAACAAAAGATTGGGGCGTTTGGGGTTTCCTCGCTAAAGAACGTTTGATCCCACGGTGCCGTCACGGGGAGGTGAACCCACGTGCAGCTGTCCTTGGTTAAACGAGGGGCACAGCTCAGTGGTGGGGTTTCCCAGCCAGATGGAGCCCCAGGTTGAGGGTTGGATCCCACGGATGCTCTACAGTCCCCCACCACGGTGGAGACGGCATGTGGAGACCTGCCCAGGTCCCACCATCGTGCCATGGCATGGAGTCATAGAATCGTAGAATGGTTTAGGTTCTAAAGGACCTTGAAGATCATTGAGTTCCACCCCCCCTGCCCTGGGCAGGGCCACCTCCCACCAGCCCAGGTTGCCCAAGGCCACCTCCAGCCTGGCCTTGAACACCTCCAGGGATGGGGCCTCAACAACCTCTCTGGGCAACATGTTCCAGTGCCTCACCGCCCTTAAAGTGAAAAACTTCTTCCTAATGTTTAATCTAAACCTGCCCTCTTCCAGTTTAACGCCATTCCCACTCATCCTGTCACTCCATGCCCCAGTAAAAAGTCCCTCCCCAGCTCTCCTGCAGCCCCTTTAGGTACTGGAAGGCGGCAATAAGGTCTCCCCGGAGCCTTCTCTTCTCCAGGCTGAACAGCCCCAACTCTCTCAGCCTCTCCTCATAGGAATGGTGGCAAAGCGTGCGCCGCCGCGGGCTCTTCTCTGGCAGCAGATGGGCACCTTGGGGCATAGCAGCGAGATGCTCAAATGATCCTCCCGGCAGGGCTCAGGAGGGTCCAGATGCCCTACAGAATTAACCCGAGGGTGGGGTTTTTTTTCCTTCCAGCCTGGGCATGCAGTAGGTTTTGCGTTACCTGTTGGAAGCGCCTGTGTGCGCAGCTCGCACGGAGCCCTCTCCTGCCTTCCACAGCCTATTTCGGGTTGGCCTATTTTGGGATTGCGGCGCAGGTGACGTGCCTGGGAGAAGCGGCGGTGCATCGCTCAGCGGTGGCTGCGGCGCCGCTGGGAAGATGACACCTCGCTGTTCCCCTCAAGTGAAGGGTTTAAACGAGGCGCTGCCTCGGTGATTTATTGGGAAGTTTAGGTCGTCGTGACGATTCTCAGCGGCTGATGGGGAGAAAAGGGAATAAAAAACCCCACCCCATGACAAAACCCTGCAAGAAGGAGGGCTGAATGGCGTGTTATATCCACTGCAGCCTTAGGAATAGGGTGGGAGGATCAGTGTATCAGTCTAGATAAAAATCCAATGATGTGGGTATGTTGGCTTTCCAAAATGCTAATGATTAAGTAATTATTCCTTTTCTCCCGCAAGCATTCTGCCTATCGAGTGAGGTGCAGCAGTAGAGTGTTTGATTAGTACCTTCAGTGCTCAGCTCAGTTAAATCTCCTGTTTGAGGGCTGCTCCTAAAAACACTTGTAAATGGAAAGTTATGCCTTGTAATAAGTGATCCCAGGCCTGTTATTTAGCTGTGATGGGTATGTTTGTGTGCGGAACAGAACGTGCTCTGTTTATCGAGGCTTTTATTTCCCTGTGAACGCACCGCAACTGCATTCACGTGCCCCATCCCGCACCCTGCCCTGCCAAAGACTGGCATGTGTTTATTCAAATACTGTGTTTCCTGGCGATATCTCGGTGGTTTGTTAAAAGCAAGAAAGGAAGACGTTCCCAATCACGTCCCCTGAAGTTGTCTCAGGCTAAGCGAAGCTTTGCAAATGATGTGCTGGAGTTAAATCCCAATTAGGTGAATAAGGAGAGAGGGATTGCGAAGGGGACGTTGTGTGTGAGTGGCGGGAATGGCACAGGGCAGAGGTTTCGGAGAGCCCTCGTGTACGCGGAGCTGCTCCCGTTAGTCCTTGTGAGAAAATTTGTCCCTGTGCTTTATGCTGCGATAACGTGAAAAACTTGAAATAAAATAGAAAAAGCAGCACCTGTCCTGTTACCGCCTTAACGCCGTCAGGAAGAGAGTATCCCCAAGGTGTGGGGACGGCAACAAACTGCATCGGGAGAAGTCTCAGAAGCAGAGGGAGTATTTGGAAACCTGTGCTTGGTGGGAGTTGGACACAGCCACCCTCTGGCCGTGACGAGTGGTGGCTGCTGAGGACGAGGGGCCGTCTCCCTCCCCGAAATCCAGAGTCGCTCCTCTCGAATGACTCCGTCGGTGTGGCTCGAGCTGTTTTGGCTGCAAGTCCGAAGCCTGGAGAGTGTATGTTTCCTGGAGTAATTCAGAGAACCCATAATGTATAGTGTTCACCACAACTGGTCTCCAGTTGTGAATTTTTAATTACGCCAGATCATTTTCAGTAAATGGGACTTCAGGCTCAATTAGGGCTGTCAGATCCAGTTTTTCACTCACCTACTATTGAGCTCGTCCTGTGTTGTTTGCAATAATTGCCAAATCCACAGGAAAGATGAGACTTGCAAAAGATGAATGTCTGCGGCATTTCCCATTCTCAGAGCCTCCTTGGGCAGAGTGATCGGAGCGAGGGAGAGGAAAGTGCTCAGAGAAACATTTTATACTGTTGAGAAGAGAAATATTTTGCCCAAAGTAGCAAGAAAAGAAAGTCTGGTCGTCTTATAGAATAAGGCAGCTCAGTGCACTAAGTCTAAGAACTTGCGTCTTCAAAAAAAATCAGATTATTTCCTCTGGCGTGAACGCGGTTTTGTGGGACACTGGTCTGTGACAAGGTCTCGGCATGGGACACTGAGCTTGTCCCTGGGATGTGACAGCCTCATGGGAAGTCCACTTGACTGGCAAGCTGGCAGGAGCCTGTGCCGGCCCTGAGGGGAGAGACCTGGGCAGGCTGGAGAGGTGGGCATGTGCCAACCTCATGAAGTTCAACAGGGCCAAGTGCACGGTCCTGCAGGTGGGTTGGGGCAATCCCATCACAACTCCAGGCTGGGTGGGGAATGGCTGGAGAGCAGCCCTGAGGAGAAGGACCTGGGGGTGCTGATTGGTGAGAAGCTCACCATGAGCCGGCAAGGTGCGATCACAGCCCAGAAGGCCACCGGTACCCCGGGCTGCATCCCCAGCAGCGTGGCCAGCAGGGCGAGGGGGGATTGTGCCCCTCTGCTGCGCTCTGCTCTGGGGAGACCCCCCTGCAGTGCTGCCTCCAGCTCGGGGGCCTCAGCACAGGAGAGACATGGACCTGGTGGAGCGGGGCCAGAGGAGGCCCCGGAGATGCTGGGAGGGCTGGAGCCCCTCTGCTGGGAGGACAGGCTGGGAGAG
>NW_009647735.1:8009337-8013447 GCF_000708025.1 Charadrius vociferus
GTGATAGGACAAGGGGGAATGGCTTCAAACTGGAAGAGGGGAAATCTAGATGAGATCTTAGGAAGAAATTGTTGCCTGTGCGGGTGGTGATCCCCTGGGGCAGGTTGCCCCGAGAAGCTGTGGCTGCCCCATCCCTGGAGGTGTTCAAGGCCAGGTTGGACGGGGCTTGGAGCAACCTGGGCTGGTGGGAGGTGGCCCTGCCCAGGGCAGGGGGTGGCACTGGGTGGTCTTCAAGGTCCCTTCCAACCCAAACCATTCTAGGATTTCTTTAGCTTGCTCTAACAGTTGTCCCTCTAAAGGAGAGACAAGGAGGATGCCCAGAAAGCCAATAAAAGGTCGCCTTTGCTCTGTAGACTCATGCAAAATTTGGCTTTGATAACAAACGAGCATTGCTGTAGGCAGAGCTGGAAGAGACTGGAGGTTTCTGTTTACCAGACTGGAGTTGCGGACGGGCAGCATTTCCTTTGCCTTTGGCTCCTGGGGCTCCAAAGAGCCGTGGAGCATCTTCTGAAACGAGCCCTGAGCCTGCAGCATGGTTTATCCCTCGTGAGCTGCCTGCTGCGGGTACCTGCGGGGAGACCCCCTTTGCTCACCACAAGGGGTGAGGGGTGTCTCCAGCCCCCCTGGCTGTGTGCGCGGCGCACGGGGAGGTTTATTTGGGACAGAAAACAGCACGCAACAGCAAACTGTCTTGGGTCAGCCTGCTCTGCACTGGGTGCTTGGCTCTTTGCGACACTCTTTGCCACGCGCTCTCTGGGATAACGCGAGCGTCTCGGCCACATCTGCCAAAGAGGCGTTTGAAGCAAAGTCCCTGACAGATGCTAAACGGCACAGTGATGTCCACTGCATCCCTCAGCCAAACGCGGCGGGGAGCCCGGCCGGCTGTGTTGGGAACCCGCCGTGAAGAACACAAAGGCTGTGGACGTGTGTGTGTGTGTGTGTGTGTGTGCCCGGGCATTTGTGGTGGCCACTGCCCTCACTGTTCCTGGGAGGTCTTGGGGAGGGGGGGTGTATTTTTTTCATTTTTTTACTTAAATCCCAGAACAGAACAAAACCCAAGGAATATCAGGGAAGGGTATAAAAAGAGCTGAAACCCATCTCTGAGTATGGAAAGTTCCTGTCGTTGTCTGCTCCCCGGAGGAATGGGTGGGTGGACGGAAAGGGATGACACGGTTTAAACAGCAAAGCCTCTTCCCAGGGACCTTTCCCTGAGCGTCCGCTCTGCCCCGGGCGGCTGCTGGGGCGGAGATTGGGCACCATCACTGAGCCGTCTGCTCCAAACCCGACGGCACCAAAACGAGAGCTGGCTTATAAACCGCGGCATCTGTACGCATCGCGCTCTCCTCTGCTTTCTGCCGACGGCAGCGCTGGCTAATGGACCCAGCGGCGTCGGGCCGGGGAACGTGTGTACCCAGGCACTTACCTGAGTTCCAGCGATGGGTTTTAATACCACTTAGCCCCGTGGAAACTGAATTGCCTGCTGTCTCTCCCCATCCTCTTAGTAAAACACTGACAGAGGTGAAGTCCGTGCTAACTAGGTGAAGGAAAAATGGCTTCTCCCTGCCAAACGCTGGCACCTACGGCTTGCTCCCTGCTCCAGCAGGCACTCTCCCCACAGAAATCTGTGTTTCTGCACCCCTGTTACCCTGTTTCCTCACCCGTTCCTCCTGTTTAGGTGCTCTCCTACCAGGAATATTTCCCTTGTGAGCCGCTCCTCCCAATTTGATGCCTTTTCCTGCAGACGGGAACAGCCAGTTCTCCCTGCACGCTCGCATCTTCCCCATTGCCTGATCCAAGAAAACCATTAAACAGCAATAAAAGTCCATCACCAGTGGCGCTCGGCAGCGCTGGTTTTTCCTACTCCGCATCTTTGTCCCATTTTTTCTGCCCGATTTGAGATGACGTTATCAGCTCCCCTTGGCAGGAGGGCTGCAAAAACATCACGGCCCCTCTTGGGACGTGGGGAATACTGCAAAGCCACTGAGCAGTACCTCTGCGTTCTGCCCCGGCTGCGTCCGCCGGCTTTCCGTGCTAAAAATCACCGTGCACCTCCGTCTCACCTCGAGCACGGCGACGGGAGGCACTCACGCCGTGGGGCCGGCCACGGCGACGGCAGTGCCTGCTCTCCATCACCGGCGGCGTGTTTTCCCCTACGCTCCTTCTCAACTCTTATTTATCTTCCACCCAAATTTGAAATAAGGGAACTGATTAAAAAATTATTAGCAGGCTGGCGAGGGGGGAGGGGATGGTAGATGGACAGTGTGTTCACAAGGCGCTGATTTCTTTGGGAAACGAGGCTAAAAATAAGCTTAATAATGTTTTACTGAGCTTTTGCTTCAAAGCAATCTGCTGAGTGCGTCTCGCTCCGTCCTGCTCTGGGCGTCTAACTGCTGTCACGTTCTTGGCTGTGATTTTCCCTGCACTTTGAGGAAGGCTGTGAGATCTTTGCTAATCACAGGGCGCCGACAAGACCTCCGTTTTAAAGGTCTCATAAGAAGGAAAAAAAAAAAGAAAAAGAGGAAGATGCATGCAGTAAATGGTGTGGAGCTCCAGTGGATCTGCCGTGGGAAGACGAAAGCTTGGGCTCTGATTTCCAATATTTGAAGCGGTGTCTCCAAAGTCTCCGGCAGAGTACTACCCCACCACTGCTGGCGGCCGAGTCGCTTCTCCCATAACAAGCGGCTCTCGCGCACCATGTCTGATGCGGGATGCCGCAGGGAACCACACGTAACCGGGGACCCGCTCTGCGAGTGCAGTAGTGGTGGAAAGGAGGTGGCTTTGATTTCCCTGTATATGTGGCGATAGATAAACGAGAAAATGAGCTGTGTGGTGCTGAGTCATCTCCCCCCACCTCAAGGCTTTTGTTTGATGGAGATAAGGATCCGCAGAAGCGTGGAGTCGATGGCATTTTACTGATTTTAAACACCTGGGTGTCTGTGTCCACAAAGAGGAGCGCAATCCCCAGTACCCATACATCCAGCCACGCCGGGACACGGCATCCTTTGTCACCCGTAGCCACTGTGGTGCCAGGTCCTTTTTTTATGGGGCATTTAGGGAAGAGCTGTACTTAGCGCCTTCAGACTGACAGCCAGGAAGGCATGCAGAAGAGCACTCGGGTATTAATTAACTCGTCCTGCCAAGAGCAGATATTGATTTGCTTTTACAGGACTTTGATGAGTCTTGATTATGATTCTATGGAGGTAGAAAGGTCTCCTGCCCTCAGAAGACTAGAGCAGCCATAATTATAAAATAATTGTGCTTGTTTTCTTCTAAAGTAGTATTTTATTATTTGATGAATCTCTTGTTTGTACTGAGCAGACAGTACGACTTCACAAATTTCTTGTTTACTGTCATGCCTTGATTTATAATTCTCCCTTAAAATTTTCGAGACTGGGGCTTTTTTTTTTTTCCCAGATACGCATTCAAATTACTGTAAAAGTAGGTCACATCATATTTGTGCAGATGTTACCCTTCCCCTCTCTCTCTTCTGGTACATGGGCTGACGGTAAGTTTGTGCTGACGACCCAAGGCAGCGCTCGTGAGAGGTGAACCAACCTCATAAATCTTTTACCGTGATCCTGCTGTGTGTTAAAGGCTTATACGTAGTTCAGAATATTAATTAAGACAGTTAAACAGGCTTTTTTTTTTTTTTTTTTTTTTTTTTTGAACAGCATCCTCAGTGTCTCCTACCTAGCAGGGGTCTGTATTCCGCATCTGCCTGGCGTGCGTGGTCCCATGGCAAGCTCTGGTGGAGGTCTGGGGAGGGTGCAGGTCACCCTCACTGCCCGTGCCAGTCCCAGTGTCCCTGCTGGTACCGTCGCCGAGCTCACAGGAGAGAGGTGGGGAGGTCTCTTCTCCCATCGCACTCCACTGGGGCTGCTGGGACCCGGCATGAAGCTGGGGGGAAGAGTACTCACAGGGGCTTGTGTGAAGAAAGGGGGAAAGAAGAGTGTGGCCACAAGTGGACAGAGGTCATCCTCCCCCTGCCCTGGGGAGGCCACATCTGGAGCACTGTGTCCAGTTCGGGGCTCCCCGGGTCAAGAAGGACAGGGAACTGCTGGAGAGGGTCCAGCAAAGGGCTACGGAGATGATGAGGGGACTGGAGCATCT
>NW_009647735.1:8013565-8017586 GCF_000708025.1 Charadrius vociferus
CCTGAGGAGGGCCTTCTCTGCTGTGAGGGCGGCAGAGCAGTGGCACAGGCTGCCCAGAGAGGTGGGGGAGTCTCCCCCTCTGGAGCCATCCCAAACCCGCCTGGACGCCGTCCTGTGCCACTGCTGGAGGTGCCCCTGCTCTGGTGGGGGTGGGATGGGGGAGCTCCAGAGGGCCCTTCCCACCCCCACCAGGCTAGGAGTCTGTGAAGACCAGGGCGGAGGAGCAGTGGAGAAGGAGGGAGCTGGTCCGGCAGCTGCTGCGAGTGCCGGGGGGGTCAGACGTAGCAGTGAGCAGATTTACACCAGGCACTGAATAAGAGATTTCCCTTAGGAGGTTTTTAAGGAGAGGTGCAAAGAGCTGTTAAGTCATTAGTGCAGTTTCCCGTTGTGGCAGCATTATTCCTTGTTATCTCCACTTTATAGCTTCTCTTTCTCACCAGCGACTACTGACCCAATAAATATTTGTCCTGACTATTATCTGCATCCCAGATGCTTACCTTGTCCTTTGGTGTGCGACTTCAAGATGCTACAGCCCCTTCTTCTGCCTGATAAGGGAGAGTCTGGACTTAATTACCCACCAGTGCCGTGGGGTACTGCGGGCCGGGGAAACAAATCCTGTCCTTGGGTAAGGAATGGGGACATTTCCCCCTTTTCTTCCTTCAGCTTTTAAACCAGTGACTTCCAAGACACGTCCTTGACGCGGCAGCTTCTCAAGCAACCTCCCTCTTTCACAGCAGCAGCTCTCTGCCTTCTTTTTTTTTTTTTTCTGTTCCATTAACCCACTGTTTTGCAGCCAACACTCCTGTTAATTAGGTGCTAATTTATTATTCCGACCAGCTGTTATTACGGTATAACCCCCATACACACGCACACACACACCCTCCTCAGCCCCTGCCCGTCTCAGGTGTGGGTCCCCAGCGTGTTCCCAGCCACAGCATCACTATTGGGAGTCACCGGCATCCCCAAATTAACGTCTGAGGGGGCACCAAGGTCATGAGATGGGGAAAACGAGGTTCGCCCCGGTGCCGTGGATGGGGGGAGGATGCTGGGGGACGTTTCCCAGGGTTTCCTTCCTCAGCATCATACCGGTGCGTGGACCCACACTCCAGCACAGCCCTTTGCAGGTGATCCATCCCCACAGGCACCGACAGGAGCTGCTTTTCGGGGCTTTATGTCTCATGGAGAGTTGATTTTAAAGAGGTGTGAGCACTAATGGAAGCACGTGCCATCCCTCTCCCGCATGGGCCCCCCCGTTGTGTCCTTCAAAGCCTGACAGCGTCTCCCTGGGGGAAGGACAGCTGACACTGGGGGCACTGGGCAGCGAATTTTCCACTCTATTCCTATCGTAATTTTTTCTTTAAATATTCACAAGGGCTTTTTTGGGTTCAAAATCAAACCGGTAAAAACTCCCAAAAGACAGGAGTCGTTTCCCAGCTGGCTCTTGTTAGTGCATTGCATAGCTACCAAAAGCAATGTTCTCCTAGCTCCCTGCCCTTGCTCCAGTTCATTAATTAGTGATTTTAATTAGTTGTAATATATTAATTACGAGCTGCTACTTTTAATGTGAAGGAGGCTGAGTGGAAGAATGAGCTTCGTAACCTCTCTGTTTGTGGATGAGTAGAGATTCTTGAATTCTGGAGCTGCCCTGGAGCGTGGTGGTTAAGCCTGCCGGATTACGAATGTGGCAACGCTTGTCACTGCTGGCAGGAGCATCGGACAATCCGGGAGGTAAAACACCGATTTTAATGATGTTGTGTGGGCGTACGGGGTCGTGATTGCTGTGCTGCTGTCTTCCAGCTGGGCGGATGTCAGCCTTGGTTCTTGGCGTTGTGTTGAGGACGTTGCTGGTGCTCAGCATCCCTGTGTGCCTTTCCCGCCTCCCCTCCCCGGCGGCGGTGCTCCGGGGGCTTTCTCCACATTGGTGCGAAGCAACGTGCCACGGTGAGGCCGGGCTGCCGGGCTCTTGGGGCTCTGCAACTCATGTCGCAGAAGGTGGTGAGTCCCCCTCACTCCGCATAACCGCCCCAAGAGGTGTTTGTCGTGGCCCCAATTTTCCTGCTCTAATGCAAAGAGCAGATCTGTTGTCGCCCATCCCGGAGGTCCCCGGTTCAGCCCCTGGTTTGTTAGCCGAAACAACAGCCTCCTCTGCGACGGGGCTGTGTTGAGTACGTGTTGTCTGGTGGCGTCAGTCGTGTCACTGGAGGATATTAGCGCAGCGGCATCCAGCCCTGCAACGACGGAGCCTTAGCAACATGGTTGAGGTCATTTGTGCACCCAGACGTGCTAAGGCTTTAAGACAGGCTGGCGCTCGCTGTGAAGATGTAAGGATGGATCGTGTAATTTAGGCTGTCTTTCAGATCTTTTGCATATGCCACAGTCACTTAAGAGGATCTCTTTGGTCAACGAGAGCAAAGCGCTGCCGTCAAGGAGAGCTTGTCTCTATGGAGATGGGCGTGTGGCGAGGAAGGTCACAACTTGGTGGCAGAAAAGGCAGAAGATGGATTGATAAAAGAATTGGGGGTGCTGCAGTCGGTAATCCTGTTTGGGTTTGTTTACACAGTGGTCGGTTGACTCCCCTGTGGTACTGGGAGCCTGACAGGAGCAGGGAGACAGCCTTTGCCTTCGGTTTAGGGACAGGAGCTGAGAGGTGAGCTGAGCAGAGCGGTGGAAGCGGGGAGTCTGGGTAGAGATCAAACTTTGGGCAGTGCCGGGGTGGACAATCCACATGGCCGGTGCTCCTGTCGGAGGTATTTAAACTGCTCGGCTTTAACTCCAAGGATGCTTAGAGATCAAGGAGCACGAGGGTTAATTCAGTAATCTTTAGGTTTAAGATGTGCCAGGCGTTGCTAACTCTTGAAAAATACCGAGCTGGTGATGTTTCCTTTTCCCTCTCCCTCACTTTATACCTAGGAATGTCACTAAATATTGGTGCAATATATTGGACCAGATAAGCCATCAAAGCAGGATCACATAGTGGCTTTGAAGAAGTGGTTGGACAGTCCCAGTTTGAGTATGGGCTCTCCTGTCATTGCTTCTCTCCCCACAGTGGGAAGCTGCCCTGTTCCCACCATGGTTATCGCTCGCTGTGGCACAGTTGTCCCCAGGAGCTCTGTGCAGAAGCAGCTAAGGCATTGGTGGTGAGATGGCATTGCGGCCAACCGTGGGGCAGGAGAAACCCACCTGGCTGGAAACACTGTGCTGGGCAACCCCAAGGAGCATTTGTTCTTCATGAAGTTCTTTTGTCTGTATGGATTAATGGCCATTGAGATGAGATGGTGGTTGTACGAGCTTAGAATCATAGAATGGTTAGAGTTGGAAGGGACCTTAAAGGCCATCCAGTGCCACCCCCTGCCCTGGGCAGGGACACCTCCCCCCAGCCCAGGTTGCTCCAAGCCCCGTCCAACCTGGCCTTGAACACCTCCAGGGATGGGGCAGCCACAGCTTCTCGGGGCAACCTGCCCCAGGGGATCACCACCCGCACAGGGAAACATTTCTTCCTCATATGTCATCTAAATCTCCCTCTTTCAGTGTAAAACTGTTCTCCCTCATCCCATCACTCCCCTCCCTGGCCCAGAGTCCCTCCCCAGCTCTCCTGGAGCACTGGAAGGGGCACTGATGTCTCCTCTTTTTTGCCTTCTCTTCTCCAGGCTGAACCCCCCCAACTCTCCCAGCCTGTCCTCCCAGCAGAGGGGCTCCGTATTACAGATTTTAGGGCTACAACTCTTTTTGCAGAGCCGGGACTGCGCGTTTCGGGCGCTGGGCTGGCAGTGGTATAATTCTGCACAGCGGACCCCGGGAGCGCAAAGCAAATATTTAGCTGGCTCCTCTCAGCGTTGCTCCACAGGCGGAGGCTAGGTCGGTAGTTAACGCTTTTCCCCCAGCTGTGTGCTGCGTGCCCTCACAACTTGAGGTAATTTGGTGCTTTGACAGCGTTTCTCCCTCACGCCGACTATAAATGGGCGTTGGGCACACCTACTGCATAAAGGCAGCGCTGCTGGCGGGGAGGGGGGGGGGCGAGGCA
>NW_009647735.1:8017619-8037493 GCF_000708025.1 Charadrius vociferus
GCACCAGAAAACCCCATTTTCCTACGTTGCGCTAGCCGGCTTCGAGTCAGATTGCAGATAACCCCCCGGCGCTGCGGCGGCCACGCGCCCCGAACCCGGCGTGCCGTGGGCTGCATCCCGCGTGGGATGCTCCGCTCCCCCCGCACGCTGCTGCCCCGGGTACCCCGCTCCATCCTCCCGGTGCCCTAATTGGCCCGGTGCGGGTGGGGGAGCCCGAGTGTCATCCCACAATTCATTAACGAAGAGAATCACGAATTCTGCAAGGCGCCAGAATTCATTTTATTCTTAGCCTCTTTTTTTCGTGTTGTTTTTGTTAATGAATGCATTCCGTGTGCACATGGAGATATCCTGGCGAGGCTTGAAGAGCTGAATTAAAGGGAGAAAAAAAAAAAGCCTCTTATTTTGCACCAGCGGTTAGCTGATGAAATGTAAAGATGCAATGAGCTGATTAGCGATTCTGGTAATGTAATTAATGCCTCTGTTCTTTCATACGTGCGGAGCTGGAGGTCGAGCCGAGCACTCAGTGAAAATTTGCCCTGAATGCGCAGTTCAGTGTGCTCAAAGTTATTGCTCCCTCGTTATGATTCCTCCAGTAATTCCAAATTAAAGTTGATATACTTGTAAACGAAAAAGCAGGGCGTGCTTCTGAATGACGAGGGCTGGAGAATTCGGTTGCACAACGTGAATGTTAATGGAGCTGGACCACCGCGGACTGGGCAGGGGAGGGACCGGCAGTGGGTCCCCCTGGGTGGGTGTCCCTTCACGGGGGGGTGGAAGGACCTGGCTGAAGTCCTCGTCTCCACTTCCCCGCCTGCTGCGCACAACCACCTTCGCGTAGTTCTGCTGTTGCATCTTCTTAACATCTCAACCATCCTAAACCATTAACATAACTCCCGGTCTGAAACCAAACTGGGATGAGCTCATTTTTGCCAGCGACATGGTTTTGGCGCGCCTTACGCGAAACCTTTCTCTCTTCATTTTTTTTTTTTCCTTTTTTTTTTTTCTTTTGTTTTCTATCCCCCATTTTTAATAAACATCGCATTATCAAAATATTAGCGACGCCGGATTTGCCGTCGTTGGTTTCCCATAGATAACAGCGTGGAGTGTTCTTTCCGTTTTGATTCAATAGCGCATGACAAGGGAATCCAATTTGTTCAGATTTAGATGACATGCCTCCAATTATGTAATTCCATTAGGAGGTGCCTGCAGCCAAGTCTGCGCTCACAGTCTCGGCAGGCATAACTCTAATGGGACGTGTTGCAATATTGCTGTGTGGTAAGCACAACTCTGATAGAGAGCGCGACCCGTCTCCCCCAGTCGTGTTTGTGGGAACGGAGAAGATGAAAAACGGTCTAGCCCGTTCTTAGGGCTCTAATCTGGCAATAAGTTATGTCACTACAAGAACAAAGCTTTGCAATGAAAGGTGAATTTGTAATGGCTATATATTTTATGTATTCAAAAATCAGACAGTAAATGCAGCACTTTGAATATGATCTTATATTCAGTTCCATAAACGGAAGATATATTGATTGCAGTTTTTCCTCTTGAATACCATCTCAGATTCCTATATACTTGGGAATGTTGGATATTTATGAGAATATAAAGCGGTGATGAAAACGTAAGACTAAATCTTAGCAGAGTTACAACTTGCTTTAAATTATTAATATTTAAGAAGCAGGATAAAAAATTCTGCTATGCAAATTCTGTGGGACTGGGGTTGGTGTACATACACATTACCATAGCACGATCTAAATAACGTCTTTAAAATAATTGTGTAAAGTTGATGCAGACTTACAGTTTCTGCGGGCGGAAAAAGGCAATTCTCGTGGCAGATCTGTCTCCCCACAAAGCGGGAAGTAACACCGCTCATAAATAAAGCTGTTTAGATGAATTTAGCATCACTACCAAGCCAGAATATTTCTACAACGCTTGTGGGTGGCATAGCTCAGCCGGGGCTTGGTTGGGCTCAGCCCTCCGAGGATGGGTTGGGGCTGGATGGGGTGTGGGATGTATTTTTGGTAGAAGATGCTCAGAGCTGTGGAAACTGCAGACGTTTAAAGACATTTAATAGCCGTGAAAAGGTCAAAGCTCTGACAACCGTTCAAGCGATCTCTTGCTCCGTCTTGCCCTGGTTGGGTCGGAGCTGCAGGCAGGTCCGTTCCATGAAGTTGGGATGTGAGGTGTCCACCCCACCTCTGTTGGCCAGTACTAACTAGGGCTTGGCCAAACAGATATTATTTAAATATATAGATTTTATTAAGAATAAAAGCTCCCTAAGCCTTGCTGTGGGGAAGCATGAGTGATAGCATCTCTGCTTTCACAATCCTTTGCAGTTCTCACAGGAATATATGAAAGAATTTAATAATGTTCTAGGTTAGAAAATGGGCATGCATATGTATACATCTTTAAAATCCATCTTCTCTGACTTTCTTTCCCCTTATTTATGTTGCGAGAGGAAGCCAGCAAACGATTTCAATGTATGATGCATCCAATATCACCTTTCACATAAACAGGAAAAATATGCTTCCGCCGTTGATGTGATGAGACTAGGATGCATTTAAGTGTCGAGAGAAAGTGTCACTTTGTTTAAAATAATGCGAAGAGAAGCCCGGTCTTGGTAGGCTGGGCTGAGCTATGGGGGTGCTGCTGGTTTAATGACGGGATGGCGGAGATGTGGCTAAAGATGCTGCTGCCGTGTCTGAGCCCTGGTCCAAACAGCCCCTGTGGTGAGCCGTGTCGCACCCGCTGCTCTTGTCCACCTCCCTGCTCCCGTGCTTTGCCAGAAAACCCCTCTCAGGTGGCATTTGGCTGGGCATTCGCCTAACCCCTCGCTGGATGGCTCAGCCCGCAGATATAACGGAGTATATCAACCTCCGGTTCAAAACCCAGTGTAATTTCGTGGGAATGAATTGTTCAGATAAATTCGGTAGAGCACAGTTTCTTAATCTGCTAAATGGGAAAAGACACCGCTGCCTGGCACTTATTGGATTTTGTGCAATTTGGGAAGAAATTAGATTGTTTTAGATTAACCCCTCCAGGGATGGACACCTGAGGAGGAGGCTGCTGTCGCTCAGACAGTTGATTTTCAGGTTTATTTATCGCAGCAGTCCAGCTGCCGGTGTGACCGAGAGCAGAACCTGCGCCGCCGCGATACACTTCATCGTGCGCTGGAGTACCTGTTTGCTGAGTTCAAACGAGACGGCATCGATCCGCTGCAAACCAGGCTGGGCGCCCCAGCGTCGGTGGCCCCAGCCGGTGCTTTGGCTTCTCTCCCTGGGAACCAAATACCCAGGCGGGTCTCCCTGGGTGTTGAGGGGCTCACTGGATCGCGTTCTGTTCTCCAAGGCTGGGTCCCTCCAGCTCTGCAGTCACCCTTTTTGGCTCCCTTTAGGAAGAGGTGCCCCAAGGGGGCTCAGAGGACCACCGTAGGTCTCGCCATCTTCGCCCTGGATGCCAACGCGTCGATGAATTAAGCGACAGTCACCAGATCTGCACGCAAGGGTCAAAGCTCGTGTGACGAACGCTTTTCGGGCTAGCGGGGTGAGCCAAGCATCACTGCCTGCCTGCAATGCTGGCGTCAGCCCCTCCACCGCTGAAGCTCCACTCCTGGACATGTTTCAAGGTGAAATGGGAAGAGTTTGGGGTCTGAAGGCCTTGGCCCGTGCAGCATCTCCCCATGTCTGGTCTTTGCAGGAGTACTTCCACACCCCGGGGGTGTCGGCACGAGGGTGAATCGTGAGAGCGGAGGTGGCGTTACCAGCGCTGTGCCTGCGCGGGGACACGGCGGGGGGGGGCCCGTCCTCGCAGACCCTGCTGGGAGCCAACCTGGCGCTGACGGTGAGGGAAGGGGTTATTACTCGGTACTGCGAGCAGCGAGAGGAAATGTTCAGCGTATTATGTTCTGGGACACCTTCCCAGAAACGGTTTCCTTGCGGTAATTACAGCACTGGTGCCGTAAGCCCGGCAGTGGCTCTCCTTTGCAGTAGTGGAGATGAATGGAGTATCAGGAAAGCTTTCCCAGGTTCAGTTTGGCCATAGCCTGGTAAATCAAGAGCCCCTTCAACAAGGGCATCGTGTGCTCCTCAGCCCATCAGGGTTGCGCGGAGCAGGGAGTGACAGCCAAAAGCTCACCCTGTTTGCTGCTCAAGCTCCAGGGATGCCCCCAGTGATTGCTGGACCCCCGCCGTCTCCTGGTGCCTTCTCTGAACTGGATTGTAAGGTCCTCGGAGCAAGAATCGCGTTTGCCATGGTGTTGTAAAGCCAGGAGATGAGTGTTCACCCGCTTCATTGTGTTCAGCACGGGGTTTACAGAAGCAATGTGCAACCTATAGGACGGACCAGCCTGAGCTGGGGCTCCTCTAGGCTGCGGCTCTGTCCATTAGTGAATGATGCTCAGAACGTCTGAATGTGCGTGTGGAGCTGAGGTCAGCTGAAGGTGGCCCCAGGTCCTCCTTGTCCCTCTCCACATTGTGGGACACGTGATGATGTTCCCCTGTGTGGCTCCTGTTTGTCAATTTATGTTTTATTTTTATAAGAGATGGAAAATAAGCACATGAAAGAGCAACTCTGGTCATGGATACTGTATTTTTGGCAGGATGATAGACCAGCAAGGATGAATGGAAAAGCATCCTCCCCCAGCGACATGAGAGTCTGCACTGATGGGTCCCAAAGGGACACACATCCCATCCTGTCCCTTCCCCGTGGGGACACCCTCTGGGAGGACTGCAGAAGACACCAGAGGAGAGAGGAGGAAATCTTGGGGGGGTTATAACTGATGTGATTGGGATTCCCTAAGGAAGATGCTGAGATAAACGATTGAAGTCCTTCATTGAGATGAAGGTAGCAAGGTCACCTCTTTGCTCCCTTGAGTAGGGCAGTTCCTCTTTAGCTACCTTTCATCCCTTCACCCTTTTCCCAAGGCGAGGATGCTCTCCCGCTTCATCTTTAGGGATGTATAGAGTTGTGCTCCTTTTTGTTTCCTCATTGGAAACGTGCTGTGCGTTTGCTTGGAGGAGGACAACTTGCGTTGAGTTTCGACTCCCAAAGCTGCGCTCCCGGCATCAAAAGGGTTGCGGGAGTTCAGACGGGTCGGGGAGATGCGGTAGAGGCAGGACTTGAAGCTCGCTGATTGGTGAACTGTAAATTTGAGCTGGAAAATGTGGCTGTACTGTAAAATTCAGGACACCATCTGTTTCATTGCTTGCTTGCAGTAACATTTGTACTTGATAATTAAAATGTCACACACATTTTTAGCCAGAATAATCCGCGGAGAAGTAGAACTGTTTCTCTTCTGAAAATCATTCAAGAGATGCTCACGGATAGGAACGATGCTGTTTTGAACCATCACTCGTTGCTCATAGTGTTTTGCCATTTATCTTTCTTTTTTTCATATTTTGAGGAGGAGGGTGGAGGGATGGGAACAACGGCAGATCCTTTTGGAAGGAGCTGTGAATCTCAGTGAATAACCTGGGATGTGACATGGTTTATTTGAGGTTAGACATGCTGGGCCTAGGCTGGTGGTGCCTCTACTGGTTTTCTTCTGGTGGTGGTAAGATACCTTTGGCTTCAGCTGCAACCAGCTTGGGTTTAAGGGTATTTTGGCTAACTTAAGCAAGACTTTACCTCCAGTTGATCTGGCCAAGGGTTCAAAGTGCTGTCTGCTTTGCTTAGCTGTCTGCTTGGTGGGCTATGGATGGTGGGAGCTGGGAGCTCATCCCCTGCAGGCAGCAGGCTCAGGGCTCATGGACCACGGTGAGAAGCTGCTCAGAGAAAGTTCAGGTCTTGACCCATATGTGTGTTGCCTTCTCTGTGAGAGAGCCCTAGCAAAAGGCAAAGCAAACGGTGTTCATGGGCAGTGGAATTGAGTGGTTTTTGCATGGTGATGCCAGCCCTCGCCCCTTCAGTGGGAACGGAGAGGAGCTGGGCTCCTGTTCTCACCTAGCCCATGTGGCCGTGTCTCCTCTTGGCAGTGGCCTCAGTCCAGCTGCCAGTTTGGCCAAACTTTGCTTCACGGCACAGAAAAGATCACAGAATCATAGGATCACAGAATGGTTTAGGTTGGAAGGGACCTTGAAGATCATCTCGTTCCACCCCCTGCCGTGGGCAGGGCCACCTCCCACCAGCCCAGGTTGCTCCAAGCCCATCCAACCTGGCCTTGAACACCTCCAGGGATGGGGCAGCCACAGCTTCTCGGGGCAACCTGCCCCAGGGGATCACCGTCCGCGCAGGGAAGCATTTCTTCCTCATTTGCCATCTAAATCTCCCTCTTTCAGTGTAAAACTGTTCTCCCTCATCCTGTGGCTCCCCTCCCTGGCCCAGAGTCCCTCCCCAGCTCTCCTGGAGCACTGGAAGGGGCACTGACCTCCCCCTCATCCTATCACTATGTGCCCCAGTAAAAAGTCCTTCCCCAATGCAAAGATTGAATGTGTTTTTGGCTACCCTAGAGCAGGATTTTGACCACCTTAACGCTACGGATTAATTAAGAATATAGGAGGCATCTGAAGTCCATAAACGTGCAATGTGTCCTAGGTGATAGCTGGGCTGAATGCGCTGCCGCTGACCCCCAGGAAAGCATCTGAGAAGGTTTTGCCAGCTCGATCTCTGCTTCCAGGCACATCACACGCTCGGGCTGTGCCGATGGTCCCCCTCTGAGCACAACGCGCTAGGTGCATCCCTGCGTTGCTTCAGTGCTGTATAAGAGGCATTTTCCATAAATGTGGCTTTCCGAGGTCATTGTCCTAACTAATTCAGACCAAGTAAAATACGCTTTTGCTCAGTCTGCGGGGTGGAACTAGCGGACATGGGAAACGGGATGTTCTGCACATCTTGTAATGTTTGCAAAGCCTTGCTTGCTTGGCTGATGTAAAACCCCTCCCAGCTGAGCTTTGACACAACAAATACATCTACGGCGTTTTATTAGAAATGCGCTCGGCTATTCCATGAAAATTTTAAATCCAGTTATGTCAACTGTGTGTGAATAAGATTTTTAAAATCCGGGTCTGCCGGGAGACACGTGAAGCTCACGGCGTTACGCCGCGTCAGTGTGTGCTATCAGCAACCAGTCAAGATTAAAGATGAGGTTTGCGGAGGAGCTGCGGCGAGTGCTCCGGCAGCGCTCACCCGCCAGCGAGGGGCGTTCTGGGCTGTCTCCTGCCTTCAGTCAGACGTTTCGATGGCATCCTGGCATCCATGCAGACCTCCTCGTCCATCGAAGCTCAAGACGTATCCCGGCAGGATCGGGTCCAGTGCTTCTGCATTGTAATGTGCAAGAGAGGGCTTAAAATATTCTAATTGTCTGCTGTGAAATTACAGTTTTGTTCCCTGGAGTAGAAAAGTGAGTTTAAATCATTAACGCCACAAGTCTCAGTGATGATTACAGAAATGTTTGCAAGTGACTTAATCAGTATAGTTTGTCTGAGTGGCCCATTTTAATATTATTGCACTGATTAAGTTTTCTTAGCTAATATGTGTTTCATTTCCAATTCAATTAAATGAGAATCCCCTTCCATTACATGATATTACTGAAGTGCCCTAGTGGGGCAGGAGCACACTTGGTATTTCCAATTGATACAGATTTCTTCATTATACAGTCTCACGGTGCTAAATGAAATCAATGAAAGCTGAAATTAAAATTGTAGCCAGTTGCACCTGTAAATACGTTGTCCGTTCCTCAGTCCCTCTTTTAGCAGTAGGCTGAGAATGTATTAGTATCAGCTCATTAATTACATTTCAAAGGCATTTTCCATAGATGCTTCCCTTTGACAACATTTCAGAAAGCCTGGGAAGGATTTTCCTTGGATTTCTGTATGCCCAATGATTATGATAAGCAAAATGTAAGTTGCATTAATGTGTCTTTTTTTATACGCTATATATATCCTCGCTTTAGCTTTTAAAAGCACTTTTGTGTAACCTATCGTCAGATATATTAACTGGCATGCGGAAGATTGTCTGCAAATGGCTTGTGAAGGAATTAACATCAGCCTTACATTTTTTTCACGTGAGCCAAACCTCCTCCTTTTCTGTATTACTAGAGAGAATTGATTGAGCTGTGATATAGTAACAAATGATTTTACAAATACCTCTCCGGAGTTAATTCCCCATTGTGAAGATACGCAGAGCCTCCTGGAGCTAATCGCACGATCTTTTTCTCGAGAGCTTCAAGATCTCTCCAGCCTTGAGGCGGGGATGTTCAATACCACGCGCTTTTATAGCTGAAGGAGTTGGGAGGCGTTACCGCGACTCGAGCAGCAACGAGGAAATTGCAACGAGTGCTCAGGAAAGGCGATAAATCATAACTTCTAAATATGCGTTCCTGCATTCCTAAAGGAGACAAACGCGTGTGTCGAGCTGAGGCGGGAGCCCTCTGCGCCCTCTTCCTTCTGGATCGTTATTAACGACAAAACTCTCAAGAGGAGCGTGGGGTTGGGTAACCCTGGGCGTCACGGGCGCCCTTGGGCGGGTGGTGGGCGTCCGGACGAGTGTCAGCAGCCCGGGGGGACGTCGGGCAGGGTCGGCACGGCAGCAGCCCCCATCTCACCTCTCTGCTTTTGTCCCCCGCGGCACGGCCGTGCGTTCAGCTCCTGCCCTCCGCTCGCACGCTCCGGGCACAGCAGAGGCTCTCTGAACTGTTGGGTTTGTCAGATTATTAAAAGTATTTTCATCTGGGCAGAGAGCGTGTGGCTTAGCTCATTTAAGACATAGCTAAAATATATATGGATATAAGGATAAAGCTTTTTTCTTTAATACTAAATATATGTTTTTTATAAACAAGAACCTGGATTTATTATTTTTTTTTAAGAATATAATAAATATTTTAGCATAGTTATTCTGGCTCCCTAAGTGCAATGAAAATGTTAGCCTTGGCATATCAATCGTGCTTTACAGATGACTGTAATTTCCTGAATGTCAAAACTCCAAATTTTTCTACTAAGCAAACTTTTCAGTGGCAAAATAGATTGCCTCCATAATATATCACTGTGTGCAGGAAAAAATGAAATCTTTATGTACTGTATTATGAATCAATGAGGCATTAAGATTCTTGGAAGGGTGAGTGGACTCTGGAAAATGAAAAACTGCCACTATTCCCTCTCTGTAAACCGCTGCTTATGGAGTGTAGGGCTTTGCAAACCTCTGTCTTCGCTGCCGCAGAAGGATCAGTTACAGGTTGAAACCGATTCCTGCAACGGCATTTAGATAGGGTAAATACTGTTGTAAACATCTGATTTATGGCAGCATCCCGCGGTTATTCGCCAGCTCTTTTGCAGTGGCCTCCTTTCCCTTTGGGAGCTCTGCCGTGCTTTTTGATGAGTCCGCCGGAGAGCTCTGCCGACGGGGAGGTGCTGTACCGCGCCGGGAAGATGCCGCGTGCCGCGGTTTCAGGAGACTGGGGAGCTCCCGGGGACGGGGACCGTTCCTCGCGCCGGGTGTGGGAAGGTACTCCTGCTGCTCTGTGGGGTTCACAGCTTGACTTTTTCAAAAGGTGGCACTCGCTTTGAGTTTTCCTAGCTTGTATTAAGGGCAAAATTTAGCTCTGTGTCCTGTTTTTTAAGGGATGATCGCCCTTAGCAAGAAAGGCACTTTCCAAACCTGTGCGTGCTGCCGAGGCCAGTGTCACCCATACAGCAGGTTGTCATCTAGCAAGAGGGAAGCATGGCATGCTCTTACTCTGTTGATGCTCCTGTGCCACCTTCTCTCTCCTTTCCTTGGGTTTTACCTCCCACGTGCAGCCGGGGGGGTCTCGGCACCGCTGCTGCCCTCCATCCAGATGCCTCTATCGTGTCATTAAGCTAATGAAGTGGGAAGCTTTACTGCTCTGGGTACGTTGTGGATGTTTCCAAAGGGCTGTTCGGTCCTTTTCCCAGCAGGTCGGGCGGGTGGGATGGCTCTGGGTCCCTCTGCCTGGCGTTGCCGCCCTTTGCCATGCCGGACTCCGGTGACGGATTCGGGACTGGCTCCAGCAGCTGAGTCACTCTTCTGTTTGCCGAGTCTAAAAATGGAAACCTGCTTCTCTTTTTATCCACCACTAAAAAAGAAAAAAACAACCCAACCATAAGTAAAAAGGCCACTGTTCCCACTGAATTGGTTGTGAGCAAGGGTGTCCTGCAGAGATCTTAATAATACAGGCAATTATGAAATTAATACCACTCTGGCAAATCTGCAGGGCAGCTCTCCCCTCCGTAGGCAGCGCTGGGGACAATTAGTTTGGGCGTGAGGGTAGCCGGGAGCATGTGCCTGTGTGAGGCTGCATATTCTTTTACTTATTTAAAACCTTGTTTTCATTACGTTTGTGTGCATGTGCCGTGCCTGCACGCATATGAACGCGTACCTTGAGCTGCAGACTCTTAAACCGCTGCCTTCCTCTGTGCCTGAAATGCTGCTTGCTTTTTTTTTTTTCTTTTTTTTTTTCTTTGCAAACCTTTCCTGTTTGATAATTTCACGGGCAGCAATGGGTTGGTATAATTGCCGTTCTTGCAAAATCCAGCTCCTTTTTATGGGTTCCTCTGGCACTTTTCTCCTGCCGCCGTTACTGTGGGCAGGCTGTTGGCTTCCCACCCCCACCATTAGTGTTTCTAGACAAAACATCTCTGTGATTCATTGGGTGCTGATAGAAGTGAAAACATAATGATTACTTAGAGGAAATGTAAATTTACATTTGCTAACGGCTTTAATTCACAGTTCTGAAATACTTATCTCCTTCCCTCCCAGGCCCTTGTTCTGAGCTAATGCACGGTGCGATTCTCCTGTGCCACCCGCAGTAAAGGCGTACAGTCCCAGTGCTCAAAAAAAAGCGGAGAAGAGCTGTGGTTCCTCCTCCTTCTTCTCTCCCTCCCCATAATCTTTATACTTCACTTCTTTAGTGAAGAAGTTCATCTAGATTTTGCTGTACTTTGAATTTTGGATGAGGTGGGGCTGGAAGTTGAGTTTAGTTGAACTGCTTGAATGAGAAGAGGTCTGGTAGGAACAAGTAGGAGCCAGGCCTGGGCCTGTTGGCTTGGCGGGCACTGCGGTGAGGACATTGCGGAGAGGAGAGACGGGGAGCAGACCGGCTCCCATAATCCTGCTCCGTGCTCGCCTCAGACTCCCAGCCTGGTGGGGGTGGGAAGGGCCCTCTGGAGCTCCCCCAGTGCCACCCCCCGCCAGAGCAGGGGCACCTCCAGCAGTGGCACAGGACGGCGTCCAGGCGGGTTTGGGATGGCTCCAGAGGGGGAGACTCCCTCACCTCTCTGGGCAGCCTGTGCCACTGCTCTGCCGCCCTCACAGCAGAGAAGGCCCTCCTCAGGTCCAGATGGAACTCCCGATGCTCCAGTTTGTGCCCGTTCCCTCTTGTCCACGCCATGGCCGTGGCAGGGGACGACCTGGCATGGAGGCCGCCATGCAGCCTCTAGGGGACACTGGTGTGGCTGGTGCACCCACCTCGACAAAGCCCTAATTAAGATCAGATAAGACCTGACAAAAGGCGACAAAAACCTAACAAAGACCTGACAAAAACTTCCTGCCACAGCTCTTGTTACACCCAGAGGGTGGTGGGCATTTCGGTCGAAGGGTGAAGAAGTTGGCATCTTCAGCAATGGGGGGGCTACATGAGCATATATGACCACAGGTCAGATTCGAATTGGGTATAAACGGGGCCCCATGAGAGTCATTTTGAGTCGGTCTCCCTCAGAGCAGTGGGTCTGCAGTCTCCCCGTGGATTGGGACGCCTTCCACGGTTCATCTCCTGTACAGATTGAGGGACATCATCTTATTTAGGTGAGTGATTATGCACATTTTGGGTCATCGACCATAAACCTTAAGAACTCTCAAGTCGGCGGTGTAGTATTAACTCCCGAGCGACGTCCTGAACCTGTGGTTTGTTAATGTTTGTCGGAGTCTCAGAGCAGTTTCGGTTGGAGTAAAACTTGATTTTGTCACCATCTTGTAAAAACAAATCCCGGTTTAGGTTTGTTAGTTGGTCCAGGAGGTTCCGTGACAACTGAGCGTGAGATCTTCTCCCCGAAGCCCCATCGTTGCTGCTCTCCTGCGCCGAGATGGGGCCCGTTGCCCTTGTCTGTGGGGCTGGGAGTGGAGAGGAGCGCTGCGGGAAGGGCGATGCTGCCATTGCTGTCCCCATCGCCAACGTGAAGCATCTGGGACTGATCTGGAGCAGATGCAAACGTTTGATTCCCAGCGCCGCGTCAGTGAGCGTGCCAAATATTTTGGCCTCGTCTCTGTGAGCTGTGCTGCGGGAGCAGCTCTGGACAGGGAAGAGGTATTCCTGTTTTTTGGGGGGTTCCAAGCGTGCGTGGTTGAGGCGGGAGGGGCTGTGGCCAGATGCTCACCCCCGTCCTTTTAATTGTGTCTCTAGGTGACAAAGTTCGTTAAGAGTCAGGATGAGCCACTGTATTAAATGAATGTTTTGCCTCTCTCTGAGCAATCTCCAAGCAGATGCCTGCCTCCAACAAATAAGGCGGTGGGGGTATTGCTCTTGGAGGAACAATTTGCGGTATTAGCAAATCAAATTCTCAGTGGGCTACTCTTGATGGGAATTCACCTCACCTACTGGGAGCCAAGCGCTCTCGGTGCCAGGCGCGGCGTAATTGAGTTTGCCTTCTCGTAGAGACGTGGTGGACACGGTTGGTTGGCGGGGAGACCCTCTGCCAAAGGTTTAAAAATCCGCCGGCAGCTTCGGAGCCACGCAGGGAGGGCTTCTAAGAGCAGAGCAAGAAACGTGAGACTCGCGCCATTCGCCTTCCTGACCTTCCATCATCATCAGGATAATTCAACTTTGCTGTTGAATTATCCTGTGCAGAGAGGTTTCGGGAGCGGTGCGGGGTGAGGGAGGAGAGTGGGAGCCTGGCGGTGGTGTAGGGTCAGGTCACCAATGGCGGTGGCAAAGGGGATGGGATCAAGACTTAGATGAGATATTAGGGAGAAATTGTTGCCTGTGCGGGTGGTGAGCCCCTGGGGCAGGTTGCCCCGAGAAGCTGTGGCTGCCCCATCCCTGGAGGTGTTCAAGGCCAGGTTGGACGGGGCTTGGAGCAACCTGGGCTGGGGGGAGGTGGCCCTGCCCAGGGCAGGGGGTGGCACTGGATGGTCTTTAAGGTCCCTTCCAACCTAAACCATTCTATGATTCTATGATTCGGGACCCATGCATGGGGCTGTCTTCCTCTGGTCAGATGAGCTGTGCAAGAGAAGTAGTTTCTGTCTGAAAAAAAAAAAAAAGCTTAAAAAAATGAATATGTAACTAGTCTTTTATAAATGAGCTCTGTAGATTTTTATTCAGTGGCATGAGCGGTTTATGGGGAGGGTGGGAAGGACAGTGATCGTCCTTCGCTCGCTGGTTCTGGTGATTGTGCATTCTTTCTGGTGCCAAAGCACCAACCCGCTGATTATTTTTCTTTTCTTGGTAGCTCGGTCCTTAATTCTTTGCATCGTATGCGGAATCTCTGCTGCAGGGTTTTAGTTCATGGCTTTTGTTCATTTTATTTGCTTTTCTGCTGGATGTGGTACATTTCTGGTCTGTCCCTTTGGCTCTGCCCCTTCAGAACGAATGTCCCTTTCAAAATGTCCATCCTCACCTGGAGTGTAACTTGGTTTCATGTTGCCCTGGTAATGTACCATAAAGTCCATAAACTGGGGGAAGATATCCCCAGAATAGGAAACATTCCCAAACTTCGCTTCCTCCCGCATCTCCACCCAACGAGAGGGAGACGGTTGTGTAAAATTGACTCCTGTTCATTGCACGAGCCTGTCTGCGTCTCCACGCCGTCCCAGCCAGGCTCGCCATCTGGGTGAGCTCGACCCAGATAGAAACCACTGTGCTTGAGCTGAATTAAAGGGCAGCCTTGGTTCTGCTGGGAGAATGGGACTGCCCCAGTACCTTCCCTGGAAATCACAGCTCTGCTTCCCCTGCCGCGGGCCAGCGCTGTTTTCCATGGGTTAGTTTGCCCCTGGGCGCAGTCGGAGAGGGATGTCGGGACGTTCCCAGCGCTGTGGTCCTCCCTGTGCAAAGCCTGTAGGCTTCTCGCCCTCTGTAGCTCGCGGAGCCGTTCTTGCTGCAGCCTCATTTCTCAGCAGAAATGGGAAAAGGTCACTCAGTCCCTCACCTGCTGATCCGTACACTAATGGATGTAATGGTGAGCGGATGTTCAGCTTTCAGCTGCCCTCTCCAGCTCCTTACCTCATAGCTCCATCAAGCCAGGCTCAGGTTTCCAGGCTGAAGGCATCTGACCTCCAGCCTTCCTCTGCCTCAACGAGCAATTAAACAGCCTCGATGCTCCAGAGGATCGATGCTCCTCAGCCTTGGCACCAGCAGGGCTTTTGACCCGAGGGAGCTCAGACGCGTAGAGCTGAACCCAGCCCTACTTGTGCTCCCCACTTGGACCCTGCAGCGGTTGCTTAGAGCCCCTCCGTTGGGCTGAAGGTGCCCTGGAAGCACCTACAAGAGTTAGACAAGAGTTTCCTGGGGAGCCCTTCACCGCTGGCACGCAGCCTGCCGGTCCCAGGCCCTCGGGATGGATGCTGAGGCGCTGACGGTCCATTTTGCCAGGCCTCTTGTGGCCGGGGGCTCGTGGCGGGGCAAAGGGGGAGCCGAGGGAGCTGCAAGCCTTCCCCACGCTCTCCACCCACACGTTTGGCCGTGACCCCTTTCTCTCTGCATCACCCGCATCGCTGCTACTTTGCTGTCCCGCTCTGCGGAGCCGGGGCGGTTGCGTT
Organism: Charadrius vociferus; assembly: GCF_000708025.1. Lineage (NCBI taxonomy): Eukaryota > Metazoa > Chordata > Aves > Charadriiformes > Charadriidae > Charadrius > Charadrius vociferus. Next base: position 8,032,314 of record NW_009647735.1, read on the forward strand.
GGGATGAGATGCGCTTTTACTTTTGCGGGGTTCTGACCCATTTTGGTGCTTTGAGAAAGTCCCCCCTTCCTCACCTCGTTTCAGCAGAGCAGCTCCACACGTGACGAGGCTCCTGGCGTGGGCAGCTGCCTGTCCCTTCCCTGCCTGCTTCTCCGGGCTCCGAAGGCTCTGGCTTTACTCAGCGCTGTCATCCCCTGGGGTTTCACACCTCCTCACTTTGACTTCAATTTATTTTTTTTTCCCTTTAATGTTGCTTTAGAAGCTCGCTACAAGGATTAGATTGGAAAAAAGGATTCTCATTCAGCCCCTGCGCTGGGCAGAGGTGGGGAAGAGGCTGGCACAGATGCTCGATGTGACCACAGAATTAGCCTTCAAAGCGAGCAGATGGCTCAATCTCAATAAACCCCTCGGAGAAATTCACGGAGGTCTTTGAGGTTTCAGTTTGCTTCGCGTGTTTTCTCCAGGGGCTGCACAGGAAGGAGAGAGGGGGCTGCTCTGGGCTGAGGAACTGGAAGGCTGAAAGCAGGTTCGTCCGCCGACAGCACACGTTTCTTGGTCTCTTGCAACAAAAAAAACATCTTATCTGAGCAAATGTCACCTCATAGCAGAAACGTCAGGTGGGGTCTTGCGCTGTCCCCACAACCGGGCGTGCGTCACTCCCGTGTGGGGTCTCTGGGATGCTGACATGGAGCAGCTGTGCCCGAGGAAGAGGAGGAGGAGGAGGACGAGGAGTGAGCATCTTCATGACCCTGGAGGTTATTAAAGTGCCCTGGGAACCGGCCGTGGGGCATTTGTGTGGCAGCACCGCCACCCCAGAGATGGTGCCCGTGCTGGGTCGGTCGGAGGGAGCTGCAGTTCAGGCTCCTGGGTGGAATGTGGCTTTGCTGCCACCGCGGTGACGCCAGGGCAGCGTGGTGGCTGGCGTGCCGGGAGGATTCACTGTGAGGGCTGGTGTTGCTGCAGCTGTGGGGAGGCCAAGCATGTCTCTCCTCCTCTCTCCATCCCTGGCTTCCAGCACATCACCCTGCCTGTCTTGGCCGTTTTCCCCGTTTTCCTCATCCCACCCGTGGGTAGAAGCATCAGAGCAGCAAGAAAGCCCAGCTTTCACACCCCGGTGGACGATGCGAGCCGGTAGCTGGGCATTTATCTGAGGGGAGACTCTGACCTTTCCTGAGCTCCTCTGCTGTAATAGATCGTGCACAAATAGTTCACAGCTCCCAAAAACGCTCTGGCTTCAATCTTGCAGGGGTGCACTCAGCAGAGCGGGTGATGCAGCATGGAGACCAAACTCAGCGTCGGGGGACTGGTCGGTCCCCGCGTTCCTCGGGGAATAGCCGTGCGCAGGGAGATGCCGTAAGCAAGTGACCGTCACACCGTCTCGCATTCGTGGTGGCTCCGGGGTTAACCTCCTTTCTGAGTTGCCCACGAGCTCCTTTTCTTCTCTGACTTCGTAGGCATCCAGCTCAACTTTATTAGAAAACCCGTGTTTCTGATGAGTGCAGCTCTTTAAGTCAGAGGGATGATTCACAGTAAAGTTTGAGCTCTACCTCCAAACACGTTGTTTCGGGCTCTGAAGCACAAGCTTCAAGGAATGGGCAAGAGCTCAACACCCCCTTGTTAATATAGCAGAAAGAACAAGCTGTTACGCACAGCACTAAAAATAATTGCAAGGCTTTGAGCCCTCCTCCCAGTTGTAGCAGAAGGATGCTCTAAGCGCCGATGGCCGAATCCATCTCTGGCACGGCTCTGACTTGACGATGCATTAAAGCTTTTGTGACTTTTTGAAGCTCAGTTCAGATAAATGCAGAGCAGCGCGGCTGCTTTTCTGGAGCCAGCATGATTTCTAACTTGGATGAGAGTGGCTCGGGGCAAACCCAAAAGCGGGTGTTCCCAACAGGGACGGCGCCTTTTTCATTAGAATTTTACCAGGGAAACTTAAAAAGGGGAGAAATGCCCGAAATAGCTGAGGTTAGCCCAGCAGCTGACAAAGCATCTCTCTGTCAGTCGTGTCTTGAAAGCGGGATTCATCTGGGAAATAACGACGTGGTATAAATAGTATAAATAACAGCCACGAGGCTGTTTGGGGGGAGCCGTGCTCAGGCCAGGGAGGATACGGGCTCGCCTGGGGCATGCCGTGAGCATCCCTGCCGATGGCCTGCCTTCCTGAGCGCGGGGTGCCGGGGGGAGCCTGGAGACCTCCGCGCTCAGTGCAGAGCCCCACGAGCATCTTCACCCGGCATCCTCTCCCCCATCTCCCTCGGCTGCGACGTTGTCTCCCCTGACAGGCGCTGATGGAGATGTCTGCCCGGACAAGGCCATCGGCCACCCGGGGTGACGGTGATCCGTTACCACGCAGTTTCTTCCGCCGACGTACAAGTTTTTATTCATTCTTTTGTTTTTACAACAGCAGCCAACGGAGGCGCTTTGTCACCGCTTGTGACTAAAGAGCACAAAGGGAGAGCGGCTGAAGAGTTTGAGCTATGATAAAACGCTCACTGTATTGATCTTGGCTCTGGATTTGTTTCCCTTCTTGCATTAACTCCCCATCGATTGCCATCATGACCTTAGAGCGTACGGTTTTGTCGGCCTTCTCCCTCCGCCGGCAGCACCCCCGTGCCCGCACCCTGCTCCCCTCCCAGCCTTGCCGAACTGCTGCCGCTGCTCTGGGCTCGGCAGAGCTTTGTTTTTGCCTCCTCCATCGTCAGAGGTTTGTTGGTATAAGTTAGTTGCCGTAGTTAGTTAGCACAGAGGTTAGCGCTGTATGGCACTAACTTGTTACTGCTTGAGCGTCAGGTCATTATTTTAGTGCATTGTCCCAGTAAACTAGATCCGAGGGTGAGGAGTCCTGGCAGGAGTTAAAGAAGGGGCTTGGGTTTGCCCTAGACACGTTTCCCCTTGTTGGGGACCCCCACAGGGCTGTGTTGTTGCTGCATCAAAGGAGCATGGTGTACAGGGAGCAAGGACGATGCTGACTCCTGCTCCTCGGAGTGGCTGGTTGGGGTGATGGTGCTCGTGGAAAGCCCCATTCCTTGGCCAGGTTGGCTGGTTGGGATGATGGTGCTCATGGAAAGCCCCATTCCTTGAGTCCTGGCAGGAGTTAAAGAAGGGGCTTGGGTTTGCCCTAGACACGTTTCCCCTTGTTGGGGACCCCCACAGGGCTGTGTTGTTGCTGCATCAAAGGAGCATGGTGTACAGGGAGCAAGGACGATGCTGACTCCTGCTCCTCGGAGTGGCTGGTTGGGGTGATGGTGCTCATGGAAAGCCCCATTCCTTGGCCAGGTTGGCTGGTTGGGGTGGTGGTGCTCACTGAAAACCCCATCCCTTGGCCAGATAGGGTTCTCCAGCACTGCCGCAGACTTGCTGAGGTGACACAGAGTGAAGTTCTTCCCATCTTTGCAAGGGGCAGTGTGAGGTTTGCAGCTGCCGCTCCGGATGCGCAACATGAAAGTCAGCTTTGTCCTTGTTCCCTCGTAACTCCAGCTCTCACTGTGAAATTGTTTAATGGCACTTTTAAGAAAAAGTACCTTCCTCAGGGTCGTGGTGGGGGCTTTGGCTCCCTTCACCTGTGTCAACCTGCGGCCAAAACCCTCGGAGCCGGGGAGCATTACCGGGGTGAGCATGGGGACAGCAACAGTGCTGATTGCCATGTCCCGAGCGTGAGGTGCTGTTGTGTCCGGCCACTGATGCTCTGCTGGGCTCCTTGGCTTTAGTTGGTTTTGCAAGTTTAGTTTTGCAAGTTTGGTTTTTCTATTTATTTAAGTATTTATGAGCTTGGATGCTCTAAATGGGAAGAGGAATGGCGACTGTCCAGGTTTCCTTTCCCCTGTGAGGTTGGATGCTTTCAGTGCTTGTGATTCGCTTTTTTAGTCCACCCAGAGACAATTTTCTGTAAAACATTGACATCTAGTGGCTTTTCTGCTGAAGGGAACGATAGGGAACAAAAGATTGGCTGCAGCGTGGCCGGTCATGATGCCACTCAGGAAAGCAAATGAATGTCCCTTCTCCCCCTTGGGCAGCACCGAGGACATGGCGATCACGTCCCAGGGGCTCGGGGCTCCAAGGCACACGCTCCTCGGTGTCCTCGTCCTGGAGGAGTGGCCTTCCCTGGCAGGCAGATTTGCTTATTGAGCTACTTTAATTCCATTTACTTGAGCAGATGGCTGGTATCCTGACAGCGTACCTCCGGCATCATCACTGAGGTCGTGGTCATATTAAAGGAGGTGTGAAGAGCTCGATGTGTATGGCTTCGGGCTGCCGATGGTGGAAAACTGAGTGTTTGACGGTGGATATTAACGTGTGACCCAGAGTGATGTCCTGATGGTCTACGTAAGGCTGAGCTTGCAGCTTTTCCAGCTGGCAGCCTGGTGGGGTTCCCTGCGGCAGCGTGTCCCCCGCGTGTGCCACCCTCCTGTTGTTCCACACCACGGCCAGCACCTCCCTTGGCAGTGTTTTCTCTGACAAAACGCTGTCGTGCGTCCTTTAATTCCCTGTTATTCACTTATCTCTCCTCTCTCATCGTTGCAGCCCTGTATCAGGTGAAGGCAGGAGGATAAAATGGGATTTGCACGGGCAAATCCTCATTTCAGCGCGGGTGGGTTGAGGCTTCTGGGCACATCCCATTTGTCTGGTCCGCGAAGGGAAATGTCTGGTAGGAGATGTCCTCCTCGGCGGCGTAACGCTGCTCTGGGGCACCTGCGGCTCAGACCCACCGCCGCTCACCGGGCAAGGCAGCATGAGCAGCTCTTTGCAGACTAGGGAAACTTGGGGGTCCAGCTCTCTTGTATAAAGACAATAAAAAAGCCAGAGGTTCCCCTGCCCTCCTTGGGTTGAGGCTTCCATCCCAGGAGATATTTTGATTATTCTCCCAAGGTCTGGGGATAGCGTCGGTTGAGGCACCCAGCGGGAGCACGTGGCCACATGGGCCTCTGCGCGAAGGGAGATGTGGGGTTCCCTTCCACCTGGGTAGAGGCAAAACTCGTTAAGCACAGCCAGATGTGTGCAGGTATCTCTAACCCTTCCCGCTCTCTCCAGGGGGGTTGGTTGAGGCGTCCTTCACCCCGGCGAGGTGAGCACACAGAGGCGCGCTCTGCAGCCGGGCTCCTCAAAGCCTCTTAAGTGCATCTCCACGTTTCTATTGATTTTGAACGTTAATGCACCATGTGCTCGGAGACGCGCAGGAC
>NW_009647735.1:8037512-8049596 GCF_000708025.1 Charadrius vociferus
GGAATTTCTACTACATCACCATCCTGCGTGACCCCGTCTCCCGGTACCTGAGCGAATGGCGCCACGTCCAGCGAGGGGCGACGTGGAAGGCGTCCCTGCACGTCTGCGATGGCCGGTCCCCGACCACCGAGGAGCTGCCCAGCTGCTACACGGGGGACGACTGGTCGGGCTGTTCCCTGCAGGAGTTCATGGATTGTCCCTACAACCTCGCCAACAACCGCCAGGTCCGCATGCTGTCCGACCTCAGCCTGGTGGGATGCTACAACCTCTCGGTCATGCCCGAGGAGCAAAGAAATAAGGTTCTGCTAGACAGTGCCAAGGAGAACCTGAAGCGCATGGCCTTCTTCGGCCTGACCGAGTTCCAGCGGAAGACTCAGTATCTCTTTGAGAAGACTTTCAACATGAACTTCATCTCGCCGTTCACGCAGTACAATAGCACAAGGGCCTCCAGCGTGGAGATAGACGAGCAGACTCAGCGGCGCATCGAGGCCCTCAATTTTTTAGACATGGAGTTGTACGATTATGCAAAAGACCTGTTTTTGCAGCGGTACCAGTACATGCGGCAGAAGGAGCACCAGGAGGCGCGGCGGAAACGCCAGGAGCAGCGCAAGATCCTGCGGGCGAAGCAAGCGCACCTGCGGGAGCGGGGGGAGAACGGCTCCAGCACTGACTACATCGGGAACGTGGAGCGGTGGCGGCGGTAGGGAATGAGGGACACACACACACCCCCACCGAAAAGCGAAGCAGAACCCAACCCGCCAATCGGAGAGGACGGAGCAGTCCGGACAAATGACGCTTCTCGAGGGTTTGAAGCAAAAAGAGGTTGAAACGTTGCCTTTGCAGTTGCCTTTGCAGTAAATGTTGTACTGTACGTGGAACACTTAATCTTAGCGTGTAATTAAATTGTCCTTTTTAGGTTTGTTGGATTATTTATGAAACGCAGGAGCCAAGTAGGCTCATCGGAAATGGTTGCTTGGACATTTATTTAAAAGAAAAGGAAAAAAAAAAATATCCTTAAATTAGATATGAGTACAAAATGGGATGCCGGAAAATGTTTATGATGCTCAACTGAAATCTATCTGGGAAGCAAACTCATTTCCTAATAATGAGCATTTAGCATACTCTCACAATACAGTATATGAGCAAAACCTTTTCCCTTTGATTTTATCTTAATTTTATTTTAATAATGTGTTTTCAAGGGCACCGACTGCTTATGATATTTACCAAGTTAATGAATGGACGATGAAGGGAACAATAAAGGTTTAGAAAAAAATACTGACTAGTTTTATGTATAATATTGGCTTTTAAAAGGAATAGAAGTAATTTCTCTAGTTATATAAATATTTAAAATTTTAAACCTTTTCTACCTACTGCTGTTTAGAGTTTTAAGCTTGGTCTATCTCATATTAAATAAAAAAAAAGACATGCATACTTTTCTGAACTCGATGCCGATGTTAAAGACACTGTTTCCAGAATTTTTCAGGGCAGTATGATTTTAACCATTCTGGAAAATTTACAGCGCATCTTCATGTTTCATAAAGCCTTTTCCAAATTATAATCTTGTGACAGTGTCTAATTTTAAGTCTTTCATACCCATTCGAATGCATAGTGCTGAATTTATCGTTCCTTAATAATTGGTGGTATAAACTAGATGAAATTATGTTGCGGATATTTGTGTAGTGTCTTTAAAAAAGTTGTAAAAACTCTCTAATCCGAGCAATATTTTGAAGAGAATTGCTCGATGGAAGAAGTAGATTTACACTTGAATTAGGATTTACTTCCGAGTAAATCTTTGCGACACCAGATAAGAACAGGGCTTGCTTTTTGGGGTGGGTTTTTTTTTTTCTTTCCTATGCTCTTAATGCGATGACAGGTGAGTGGTGACTAAAACTGCCGGAAGCCAATTTTGCTATAGCCATAGTTGTAGAGGATGAGAAGGTTACGTGGTGCGCGGGGATGCCAGCAGCCCGCTCCCGCGCTGGACCGGGCTCACCCGCCGCCCTTCGGCCTCCCCGAGAGGAGACGGGGAGAGGAGACGGGGCGGGAGGTGCCGCGGGCTCCTAGAAATCTCTATGCAAAAAAAAAAAAAACAAACCACAAAAAAAAAAAAAACCACAACAAATAAATAAAAAATAAAAAACCTCTGCAAGGCTTGGGCTGTACATTCAGCGGTTTTGTCCGTAGCCGGCGACGCTCCCGAGCTTGGCACTAAACGGTGACCTCGGTGCGGGCGCGCGGTGATGGAGGTACCCGAAAAGGGCATTTTTTTTGTCACGATGCTGACGAGGCTCACTTGCACTATTGCCTTTCGCCTGTAATATTCTATACAGCAAGAGGGCAGGGAGGGCATAAAAACAGGCGGAAGGCTTTAAAAACATCTTAGGGCTCCACGCCTGAGTTACCAGAAAGGTTTGTTTTACATCTGATGTTGTAATTGCGACCCCGGGGGGGGCAGCGATCCCGCCGGGGGTGAGCGGAGAGCAGAGCGGCAACGAACCGATACCCTGCGTTAGCAGCTCGGAAAAGAGAATAACTTCATGTACAGCAATTTTATTGGGTTTTTTTGGTTTGTTTTGTTTCTTCTTTTTTTTTTTTTTTTTTCTAACTGAAAACAGCAGTTGCCAATATGACGTCTGGGTTGCGTTTTGGTTTTTACGGGGGGAAATAATTCGCTCTTAAAACTGAAAGGCACTGCTGTAAACAGGACTTGGCGGTGGGCGAGCTGGAGGGCCTGTTGCAGGAGGTGCGTTTTGTTTTTACGCTGTGGTGTGCATGGTTTACAGAGACTAGTTGCATTTTCTTTGTGTATACTGTTTCTTGTATATAGGGGATGTACGAATATAAGGATTTTTGTCATAACCATATCAAATTCTACTGATTTCCACTGTAGACGCTGTCTTATTGTGTAGATTTACAGGCCGATCCACTGACTTTGATTGTGTAATTTACCGATAGAACTGATAAATAAAATTTAACTACAGTCTCCTGATTTTCATCTGGTTATTTCTTTATCTGACAACGCGTTGGGAATTGCGCCGTTCAGAAGGAAGGGTAACTTTGCCACGACGGAAGCAGCCATTGACAGGCGAGCCTCTGAGTTTAAAACCGTGGCTTTTCTGAAGTGTATTTAAACTACAGCTTTCAAGGGCAAAGCCGCTTTGGACTTTCTCCGGGTCAGGAGTTACCGCAGAGGTTTTGACTGCTTTTCTGAGCTGTCCTCAGAAGAACAAGCTGTGGTTTCAAGTGATTTTAAATATGATTGTCAGTGGTCTGCAGCATTAAGGGCTTCTTTCTCTGTGCGTACATAGATGTCCGCGTACACGTATGATTATTATTATTATTTTCCTTTGTACAATACCCCCTCTTTCTGCTCCAGCTGGCTCTGGAGGATGCTGCCGCGCCGCTGACTCCCGCTGCATCCCGCTGCATCCCTTCCTGGGACACTTTAAAACACAAAGGAGCCAAACCAGACTTTGACGCAAAAGCAGGTGAGAATGAATTGAGCATAATGCCCTGAATCATCTAGAAAAGATGTGTTTTATGCAATTTGGGTGGAGGCATCTTTCTTTTCTTGGTGGCTATAAAAGATCAGCAGTCTTGCCGGACTCGCGGCGGAGCGGTAGACCCCAAGGTGTGTGTAGGAGACCTTGCCTTGACCTAGTGGAATTTCCCTGTGGGGACGGAGGTGCCCTTACTTTTGAGTACTTTATCTCTGCGAGGCTTTCTGAGCCGTGGGGAGCGGGGAACGGAGGGATCTGCCAGCGGATCCGCATTTGACTGACGCGGCTTTATATACAGGGCTATTAGCGCACCGAGAAAGCCGCTGGTGGAGCTGCTAATGGGATGGAGGTCATGCAAGATGCTTCCCTCCAACTGAAAAAGCACCCAGCAGTGATGCCTGGCATAAAAGCAGGGGTTGCCTTTTCAGAGGAGTACTCTGACAGCTGAGAAAACTCTTTTACTGCAGGAGAGAAAGGATGGAGGGGGGGGGGGGGGGGGGGGCATGCGTACGGACAGACAAACTTCCGAAGCTGAGGAGCTACAGCAGTGATTCGAGTAGCACTCCAACCCTCCGGTAAGCTTTGACAAAGCCTGGAGACGCGTTAAGACCACTCTTCTGAGCACCGAAAGGCTTTAAGTTTCTGCTGGAGAGAGGTGTCAGCAGCAGCGGCGCCGCCGGCATCAGCCCGGGGTGGTTGGTGTGGAGCTGGGGGGCTGCTTGGGGGATGGAGACGTCAGCACTGGTATGTAGCGTTAAAGGGAGTGGGTTGGTTCATTTCGGCTTCCAAAAGGCTGGAAAGTTTGATTGCTGTGAAACCTGCGTGGCATTGTGAAGTGCCATATTTTGGGGCTAATATTTTGGGGCTAAAACTTAGCGAAAGGGTCCATCAGGGTTGTTGGGTTTTTGTCGATGAACTTTCCAACTGCTTTATATAACATACGATATCTTTTAGTATGCTGTAATGCACCTTTGCTTCCAATTCTGTCGTTTTTTGAGTAAAAATGAACTAATGGGCTTTTTCATGTGATTTTTAAAATTCGCACATTATCCAAAATGATCAGAGCCGTGAATGAAACCTGACAGATACCGGCGCAATCGCTCTTTCAGCTCGTGAAATCACTGAGGAGAGGAGGAGAAAAACCGATACATCTCCTGTCTTAAATTTCAGCCAGAAATATCCGATAATTGAGGGAACCCGTCAAAGTAAGGCGAGCCTTCGCCTGCCAGGTTGGCCCATGCGCTGCCGGGGAGGCACAGGGCGCAGCTCCGGGTGGAGAGGTCATCTACGGAGGAGAAATATTTTCCAAGCAGGTGATAGATGTAAATCTTCGGCTTACTAAAAATATCCCTGTCTCTAAAGCGTTTGGGAGGAGCTGGGGATGGTTTGGTTATTGCCGGAGCGGCAACGTGTGGGAGGAGGAAAGCGGAGGGTCCTTCCCACCGCCCGTGGGAGCGGGATGCTGGGACGGGGGATTTGGGATCTCCTGCCTCCGAGGTGGACCAGAGCAATGACAAACCTGAGTCGCGATCCCGCCGAAGGTGGGATCCGGGCTGTGGAGGCAGTTTGTCCATCCCAGCACGCTGCCCGCCGCGGCTCCGGCATGGCGGGGAGGAACAGCCTGCGCGAAAGCTTCCCCAGCGAACAGCACAGCAGCTGAACTCTTACCTATGAAATTCAATTCCGGATTTCCTAAAGCAATCTCCTCCCTGTTCCACCAGCATCATCAGGGAAGAGTGTAATTTCATTTAATCCGTCTCTTTGAATTCAGAGTCAACTGCGTTGCCATCACGCTAATATCGCTGCTCTGCCATCCCTAGAGACAGAGTGACGAGTTTAGACCTCAAATCGAATTTGGCTCTAAGCTTCCAGAGAATCTATCAGCTAAATTACCCGTGGTCGCTACCCAGAAGCTTTGTCACGCAGTTTAAGCCCTGCGAGGACGCATTAGGCCAGGCAGGTGAAGTTATAGCACTTTTTGTTTTAGGAGCAATGAAATGCTGAAACAATATATATGCAAAGCAATGGAAATATTTATGGTGAGGGCTAAGTGTTCATTTTCAGGCCAAGCGCTGCCTTTTGGTGGTGCTCAGCTTTCGGAATTTGTATCTTCCCTCGTATGACTGCAAATAAGGTTTTCGCTTGCCGGGATGTTCACAAGCAGTTGTTGACATAAACCTCTACATAAACTATAAAAACTAGATAAACTACAGAGCTTTATGTCAAATATACGTGTGTTCTGATGGGCTTTCGTGGACAGAGGGCTGCAAACGACTCCTGGCATGACATTCATGTGAGCCCTCGTTCTCCTGCTGAGGTCTCCGCTCCACGGCGTATGGTGGCAGTGGCACAGCGCTCGTTTTGCCAGTGAATAGTAAATTTTCTGGGAAGCGAAGTTTGGGAATGGTGAGAGCTATAGTTAAAAGGGATGAGTTCAAGGGATATTTAGGCCGAATGAAAGGTGAGATTTCGGAACAGCTCTACGTTTTGAAGTTCTCAGCTCACATTTCTGTTATTGTTCCTCTTTGAAATGGCATTTTCCTTTTAAATGCGATCTTTAAATTGTAAAGGCAGTCTGTAATGAGTTCAAGTGATCCACGAGCTGAATTAAACCTTTGATTTGAGGTCAAATGGTTTAGCCCCACCTGGGATGGAAATGTTGTAACCTTTTCCTTTAAATAAGCCATACATATGTAAGCTGCTTTATTTTTGGGTGAGCTGCAGCTGGGGGTGTGAGCCCTGGAGCAGTTTCCCGGGGAAGGAAGGATGGATGGACGGATACTCCAGCTTTTCCAGCAGGATCTCCACTCCCATCCCTGCAGCAGGAGCTGCTTCTCAGCGGCTGCGAGGGGACACGGAGCCTCGAGGGGTCTCTCTCCCCCTTTGCACGGTGCTCGGTTACAGCAGCAGCTCTGTAATGTTATTAATATTAGGTGAAGCGCGTGGAAAGTATTATTTCGTGCAATATAAGCAGGTGGATAGTGGGGGTTACACCGAGCGGGAGATGTGTGCTCCGTAGGGGGAAACTGGGAATTTCCCCTCTGGGCATGGCAAGCTGGGAAGCGTATTAATAGCCATCATTACATTAGAATAATTGCTGTGGAATCAGCAAGCGCGTACATAATCTTTAATGCCTGGGAAATCTCACACAGTTTCAAAATAATTAAAAGTGGGATTAATCTAGATGCCAGACAACGCCTGCCTAATTACTAATGAATAAAGCTGTCTGAATGGCTGCGGCATCAGCTGCTCCAGCACTTTGAAGCCAATCCCCTCTTAACCCGCGGCAGGGCAGGGGCCCGTCCCCGCAGGCTGTGGGTGTCGGGGTGAGCCCACCCGCCGGCGGCACCCACCGGGGATGCTCCAGGGAGATGCTGCTGCGGGGCTGAGGGCACGGGGGGGCTCTGGGACCGGCCCCGTCCCTCCTGGAGCACCTGCGGCTATGCAGATGTGCGACTGTGCAGATGTGCGGCTGCTGAGTTGACCCCCAGGACAGCCCCACGGCAGGGATTTCGGGGTAAAGGGGTGCAGAAAGCGGGTACGTGGCTGGGTGAGAAGCCTCAGCTGGGCAGGGGTCCCCAGCGCCCCTGAGCAGTGGGACCAGTGGAAAAAAGCACCCATTGGGAAGACGATCTGTCCCCACGCTTTGAGCAGCGGCGTTCTGCAGACCTGACTTTCATACGTTTTGCCGACCTGAATTTCCTATGACCTTTAGATCCCTTTCAAAAATGAATCAACAGCACTGGGAAGAGTCTGGAGCCCCATGGAGCCCCCACATCCTAAATAGACGTCCCCTTCACCGAGTGCTGCACAAACCCCAAACCAGCGCGGCGTTTGCCGTTGCAGCCCGCTGGCGGTGCTCGCCGTGACCGCAGGGGTTTGCTGCAGCTTCTCCTCTCTGGCAGGCGGCAGCGACCCGTGCAACGGCTGTAACGCCCCGCCCCGCACCAGCCCGCCCCACCGCCCCGCATCCCCCCCCACGACACCTTCGTGGTTTTCTGGGACCGTAAATACACAACAGAACCAAAATCCTCCTTGCGGGGAAGGTGATGTGATGCACGTCCCGGCTGAGCCCCAGTGGTCCTGTGTGTCAGGTCAGCTGCGGGTCGGGGTCGGGACGCCTGTAGCACTGGTGGGTAGAAGCCACCGCGTACCCATCGTCCCCACGTGCCACTACCCGGTGCCCAGTGTGCCCCACGGTTGCTCCCCGAGAGCTGTTTGCAGAGACCAGCCACAGATTTAGTCATTACTGGGTGGGAGTTCTTTTGTGTTCTCTGGAGAACTGCCTCACCTGGAATACATCCTGCTGCTGGGGTTGTTAGGACCCCCCCTTTCCGCTGTTCCCAGTGCTGTGGGGGTAGTGATGCTGGGGGATAACCTGTGCTGCTGCTGCTTCGGGGAGGTGCATTTGCTGCTGCCACTGCCCCGTTTGTTGTAATCCCTAGAGGATTTTTATAGGCTTGTATTTATTTTAGTTCGGGAGAAAACTACCTCAGCCGCCCCCCAGATCAAGACGGGATAATCGCTCGGGTGGAAAGATGAATGCAGTGAGCAGATCCCTCCGGCTCGAGGGTGGCTCTGAGACCCCCATCTCCCTTTGGCTGACCCGCCGTCTCCCTCTTTCCAACGGCAGCTCCTTTGGTTTCTGGATACCTACAGATGAGAGAGAGAGAACCGGCAAACAAAATTCCCTGATCTGTCTTTACAAGCGGCTCTTCCTCCCCTGGAGAGATCGGTGGTAGGAAAAGGGTGTTTGATATCAGGTCAAAATTGTTTGCACCAAGGATGGGCGAGCAGCACTTCCCTCCCCGCATCACGGGTACCACTCACGTTGCAGAATCCTCCAACATCCCTGGAGTGAAGGACCATGTGGGGCTTTTGCAATTCAGCAGGTCCTGAGGCGCTGGGGCTTGTGAATTTGGGGATTTTTTTAAAAGAAGTACTTGTTACCATCAGTTTGGGAGGTGCGGTTGGAGCCGTGCAGCTCAGGCTGATGGCACTGGGGCTCACTGGGGCACACCCGTTCAGGCAGAAGTGGTGCTCCCGTGTCACATCCATCCCACCTCCACCAAGTTCAGGGCTGCTTTTTGTCCCGGAGGAGCTGCTCTCATCGCCTGCGCACGGCCACAGCTGTGTGGGCTCGGGAAGCCAAAAAGTGGGATGCTCCAGGGGGTGAGGGTTGGGGTGCCGGAGGGGATGGGTGCCGTGGGGGGGTCTGGAAAAGCCGCCCGTCCTCTCTGGGCAGCGCATGGGGGAGACGGGGGGGGGGGAGGCTGTGCAAGCCGGCATTTCACCCCGATTAAAGATCATAAAGCTGAATTGGATGCTGCGCGAAGCTAATGGGGCTGCATTGTTTATTTATATATATAAAAGTTGCAGGTGCTTCCTGGGAGTAATGAACTGTGAATAAAAAGCAGCGATATGCTGACTTTTGAAAATACAGAAAAGTGTGTTATTACAGTGCAAATGGATGGGAATAGCGGGGAGGGAATGGCAGAGTTGTTTCCCTCAGGCCCTGTGCTCCAGAGTCTGAATTTGCACATGGGAGACTCACACCAGCGCAGATGGCCCAGGTGGCCACCATCAGGCATCACTGTGGCCGGCGTGGCGCCCGCTCTGTCCTTGGCAGGGGTCTGAGCTGAGAGGTGACACATGGGCGGTTATTGTCGAGAGGAACGATGGAGAGGTCTTCCCCTCACCGAGGACCGCGGGATGCGACCGTCACCCTGGGAGGCACCGCAGGTTGGTGAGCCACGAGCGTGTGAATCCCCTCCTCGGAGGGGCACACGCGGGAGCGGGGACCCCCATCTGCTGGCGCAGAGCGGCGGCGCTGGGGCTGCTCGGGGCGGGTTGTTCGGGGGCGCAGAGAAGGAGGGTGTCCGTGGCGGGTCCTTGTCACAGCCCCGCGCCCCTCCGCCGCCGTGCCGGAGCCTGCCTGGAGAAACGACACGCACCGGGCTCTGCCGAAATAACACCGAGTGCCGGGGGCCGACGCGGCGTGCCGGGGCCGCAATGCCATCGCCAGGGCGGGCAGAGGGGACAAGGTTTGCGACAGCCGCTTTCCCAAGCAGTCACGGATTTCACGGCAGCGAGAACGGGGCTGCTCCCTTTTGCCGTGTCCTCGAGCTTCGCCGTGGCGAGAACGCAAATTAAAATTAATGACGGCCTGCGTTCCTCCGGTGGCCTTCCGAGCACCCTACGCACTGCAGCCGCCTGCCCGGAGTGCACGGGGACGGCTCTGCGGGGACAGGCGGTGCCGCTGACTCACCCGCCGCCGTGCCGCGTCCCCGGGTCACACCATTGCAACGCATATTTTTATTTTTATTTTTGGTTTTATTTTTATTTTTATTATTTTCATTTTTATTTTCTCCCTCCTTTTTATGGCCCGGCTGAGAAACCGCTGCATCGGCGTCAGCGCGTGCAAAGCGCCGCCCGCAGAATTTTAACTCTCTCCCAGGGCCTTTCGGGATGTCGCTGCCCGTCTGGAGGGAATCGTGCTGGCTCTTTGTCAAACATCACATTGATTTTAAAATTACTTTGATGGCTCTTTAAGGCAGTGCCCTTTTTGTGGCCCTCTGCATTTGTCACAGCTGATCTCTCTCTCTTTCGGAGGTGGCGGGGCGGAGGGGCTGCATCGATTGTCTGTGAGCAGCGGGTCAGATTTTGGATGGGGAGAGGGAGATCAGAACTGAAGCCTCTGAATCTCGGTTTTTCCTCCAGCGCTGCTCAGCTCTGGAGCAGGACGGGGCTTGCTGAACACGCTCTGCCAGCAGAGATCTTCCTCCCGCGCCGTTCGGGCAGTGGACAAGACATGGCTGCCTGGGTTAGAGATCTATAAGGCGCAGAACATGAGCGGTGATAAAGGGGGATCGGGCACATACGCCTTCAGGTTCTTTGCCAACTCTGGCAGCCCGTACCCTAAATCCTAACTCGACGAGCCCATTCCACCTGGCTGCTTTTCTGCCGCTTCCGTACAAAAATGAAACACACCACAGACTGCAGAGGCAATGCCAGAAATTAAGATCTAAAGGTGACTCATTCTGTCACCTTCTGCAGGCTGCAGAACAGCCTTTCCATGAGGATAAATACCATCTCTGTATCTGTACACTCAGCTGTTAATACTGTAAACGAAGTACAATGTTTTGCAGATTATTGAATCATTACTGTCAGTAGAACAAGCAGCTCGAGCAGGCTGCCAAGGCAGGAAGATGAAAGAAATCATTAATTTTACGTTACTGGTTCATGCACAAATTTCCGAGCGGGGGTGATTAACTGCTGGAACGAGCCACCAAGGGGAGCGGGGGATTCTCCAGTTCCTACTGTCTCCAGATGAAGGCTGGCTGCCGTTTGGCAAGGGACGCTGTCGCCAGCAAAGTTGTTGGATGCGGTGCGAGCGCAAGCGGCTGAACCGTGGCGGGAGCCCACCGCGTGCAAGGGGGGGGGGGCGGCGGCGGAGACGATCTAAGCACCTCGGCCACCCTCAGGCCTTTGTGACGCGCTATTAAGAAAGGTCCTGCTGTTAATGCAAGTTCGGAGTATTCACGGGTCACTTCATTCTGACCCTTTAAAGAATGATCGATCAGCTGGCACCAGGCACCGGGCGAGCGATGCTGTGCCCTGTGCCTCCCGGGATGCTGCAGGACGCCGCATGTCTCCGTCCCCCGCAGTGCTCAGCGGGACGCTGCTCTGGGCCCCCCGTGCAGCCTCCCCCGGCAGGGAAAGGCGGGCGTAGAGGGGTGCAGCGCCTTATTTTGGGGGTTGGAAAGGCGCCAGGGTGGGCAGGAGGCTGCTCTGGGGGTGACAGTGGGGCTAAGCTGCCTTTTATCAGGGGTCAGCGGCAAAAATGAGCTCTCCCACACTGCAACCGGTCAATCTTTTTATGTATTGCTTGTGAGCAGGAGGTGACAAGACAGGACATCGGTCCTGATTGCCCTTCATCCCCATCGCTGGCCCTGGCAGTGCTCGTCTTCCTCGCGGGCCTCGCACAGGGGCTCGGATGCAGCCCTGGCACTTGCATTTGCCTCCATAGCTCCGATCCTGGGAAATGGCTCTGATTAATTCTCAGGGTTGCTAATTCAGCAGGAATCACCTTGGATTTGCTTGACCAGAGGACAGGGGTATGACTCGCTTGTTTTGCTTGTACACGTGTTCAGCCGGGCTGCCCGAGGGAGGGCTCAGCCCCTGGGGGAGCGAAGGAGCTGCAGCCGGGAAGAGAGGGGACACACGTATCACGTCTCATGGGTGACTTGCTTGGTGAACCCCCAGAGAAGAGCCTGTTTCTCGGGCCCCCAAATGCCGAGGATGCCCCCTGCCATAGCCTGTTGTGTGAGGGAGAGTTTGCTGCTCATCGTGGGGCTGAATGTTCCATGTTCCCTTCACCTGCCAAGCAGCAGAGAGGCACGGACATCTCATGACATCCCAGCCCACTCTCAGCCGCTGCTGGGACGGCTGCCCTCCAGGGCAAGATCTCCCCCTCCCCTGCCCCGTCTGAGCTCCGGGGTGAAGGTCTGATCTCGGAGGTGCTGAGCATGGGACGTGGGGCCCTGCAGATGCTCATGGCTGGCCGCCCGGGGAGGGGCATGGT
>NW_009647735.1:8049688-8063180 GCF_000708025.1 Charadrius vociferus
CACCTCCCACCAGCCCAGGTTGCTCCAAGCCCCGTCCAACCTGGCCTTGAACACCTCCAGGGATGGGGCAGCCACAGCTTCTCGGGGCAACCTGCCCCAGGGGCTCACCACCATCACGGTCAAGAATTTCTTCCTCAGATCTCATCTATATCTCCCCTCTTCCAGTGTAAAATCTTTCCCCCTTGTCCTATCACTACATGCCCTTGTAAAAAGTCCCTCCCCAGCTCTCCTGGAGCCCCTTTAGGCACTGGAAGGGGCTCTGAGCTCTCCCCTTTTTCGCCTTCTCTTCTCCAGGCTGAACCCCCCCAACTCTCCCAGCCTGTCCTCCCAGCAGAGGGGCTCCAGCCCTCGGATCACCTTTGTGGCCCTAATGGACCCGCTCCTTCCAGTACAGTCATGCTGTTGGCCTTAGAATAAGTACAAAGATCAGAAAAAACAATCACACAGGGGGAAAGAAAAACATTTATTGAAAGGATTTACATGTGATGGTCAAGTCCTGCTTGGTATTCAGAACTGGAACGAGGTAGGAGCCTTAATGTTTACATCCGTACCAATTTAGGCTTTAATTTAGGCAATATAATGCAATCTATCTTTCTCTGGATTTTAATAGCTTTTCTATTATTTTGCTCCACGGATACTTGGAAATGTGAGCTCCTTTACTACGTGACTACTTAGGCCAATAAAAGAGCTATTTACTTAACACATCAGTTTGCAGGCAGCCTTCTCCGAGCCTGCCCGCGGAGGCTGCCCGCCGTCCGTGGCTGTGGGTATGAATATGCATAATTAATAAGTGTTATTTGCTGGACATCTATTCCTGAGTGTCTTGGCTCTCCTTGACCGAGAAATTCTGTCTCTCTCAGATCTAATGAAAGGTTTAGACTTTTTAATTTATTTTCTTAGATTAGACTCAGAAAATAACCTTATTATTCTAATAGGTAGATTAGTCCCTGAGGAAGATGTGAATAAGTGAAAAAGCGATAGGTGAAAAATAGGCCAGAGCTGCTGTTACAGAAGAGTCTTTCTGACCTTTTAATTTTTGGTTCAAAACCATGGGAAACCAGACTCCGTGAGCGTGCACAGCCCATCGTGCCGCCTCAATAGCTGTTTCCCTGCGCAAAATGAGAGAATTTCTACTAGAGCAAACATTTTCTCTGGAAATACATTTTAAGTGCCTGTTGTATGAAATCTATTTTAGAATGCGTCGGGTCCATCAAATTCAGCGGACGTGTTAAATCCCATTTTGGACTCTACACACTAGAGGGAGCTACGGAAAAACCAATGCCCAGGCTGCTGCCAGGCTCCTGCCCGTCTCCCCAAAGCCCTGGCCCCTGCCCTCTCCCCTGGGAAAAGGAGTGTCTTTTAGGAGCAAATCCTGAAAATAGCTGTTTGGGGCTGATGGAGGAGCAGTTTTGTTGAAAGCGGAGTATATTGCTTGAATATCCTGATGTTTGTCAAACATCATTTTTTAGATGGGGAAAAAGGCTTTTGTCTCCATCGCATCAAAACGTTGCATTTTTGAGAAGGTCCCTCGTTAGGGGATGTTGGTCCTTTTGGCCCAATGCCCTGTATTCCTGTTCCACGCCAAAAAGTTGTCTACACAGCCGTATACATCTATACGTGCTTTTACACAGCACGCCACTCTCAGAAGGACAAATTGCCACTGTCGAAGGTATCCAGAACCCAACTAAAATGTTTCAGGGGATTGGAAATTATTTTTGCAGCCGTGTCTCACCTCACCGCTGATTCTGAAATTCCAGCTGCTTCTTCTGCTTCCAGCATCTTTGCTTTCCAGCGCAGGAGTGGCAGCGGACCGCCGCGGTCCCCGTGTGCCCATCACCCACAAATTTACCTAATCTCTTCTTAAAATCCCCTGCGCTCCCCGTATCTGCGGCTTCCCCAGGGAGGGCAGTCCCTGGGGCTGAGGGAGAGGCAGTTCCTGCTTTCCCTCTGCCTGCTCCCTCTCTGCGCTGGGAAACGGGGAATGGGGGTTCCCAGCTCACCAGCAAAGTCCCGGCTCTCGACCGCTTCCCGAGCGCCCGTTCCCCTCAGCCGAAGGACGCTTGTTTTTAAAGGCTGATTTACGATGATGGAAATGCAGATAATCTTTTTATTTTTTCCCCCTCCTCTGGGAGCTAATATTAGGAACGGGTGACATAATCCCCGTGCGTTGATGGAGCCTTGAGGAGGTTAACGCGAGGCCGGGACATGCCATACAGCTGCTCCGGGGGCTGTATTTTTGCCATGACTATTTTCACCGGCGGCTTTACGGAAAAGAGCGGGGCTGTTAGCGGCACAAGGCTGAAATCGGTGCGGAGAGGGGTGAGAATTTGGCCCCCGCTGTTATTAACGGTCGTTACAGCGCTGCGTATGTGAGGCCCGAATGATAACAGGCGCAGGCTGTTTGCTCGGCGGCGTTGGGGTACAAGGGCAGCTTTGTTGCAGCTTTGATGAGCTGTCTGTGCCGCGGCTCGGGGAAGGGCTGCTTTTCCGTCTGTAAGGAAACATCGTCTCCGTTAAGGCAGAAATATTTCCCTCTGAAGGACAAGAGAAGAAAAGCCACGCAGTGGTCTCGCCAAGTGCAGCTCCGCTGATAAAACAGAAAACAGGACAAAAGTTCTCTCCCATCAAACAGGGTTATTCTCAGCGCAGAGCAGACATCGATTTATTTATTTCCTCTTGCTCCTGTGCTTTTTTTGTGCCCCCCCAATCCCCAGCTGTGTAAAGTTTTACATGGGTCTGATGCTGCGGTTCCCCAAAAGACGTGTCAGTGGGGATAAAGAAGATGCAGCAACAGGCAGGCAGGAGCTAACGGGTCGGGAAGGCTTCCCAGGGTCTCGGCTGAGCGGCGGCTGTGCGGCTCAGCGGGTGAGATACGCACACCCTCGTGTCTTGAGGACCACTCTCCTGCTCCCCCACGGTGATTAGCGCACCTTCTGTAAATCACAGAAAAGGAAAAAAAAAAAATAGTTGAATAATGCTTAAACAAAGCATCTGTGTGTTTGGATACGGTGGGGAGCACGCAGGCTGGGCTGCCCAGCGTGGCCCAAGGTCAAGTTTGGAGCAGCCTTTAGCTTCTGATGAAGGCCGGCACACACTTCTTGGAGTGGTGACTCCGGAGGAAGAAATGGAGACCCACCTGGGAAAGAGAGAGACCCCCTTAGCATCAGCCACGTCCTGAGGCCACCAATGACCCAGGGAGGTTTATTTAAATCAGAGATGGAGACACTATTCTAACGTGATCTGAAACACGCACGGTGCCTGTCGGTGCTCTGATCCGCGGGGAGAGGTCTCCGGGGGGATGGAGGTGACTGTGTTCAGAGGCGATGCCACAATTCGGAGGGACGCACCGGGGGTGGTGTACGTTAGGGTTCCCCCACACGCGAGGCACTGTTGGGAAACAATTTTTCTCCTCATCTCAGGCTCTCCGACGGCAGAGTTGAGCACAGAGGGCCGGAGTGGTGTCCTGTGTGTTGTTCCCCGCTACTGTACGCAGTTGGGTCAGAAAAAAGGCAGCAGGACTGGCAGAAGCCGCTCTTTGCAAGAAGATGCAGCAACTGAAAGAGGAAACTCTGCTTTTTGTGGCTCTCGTAGCAAGGCTGCCCATTCAGCCCAGGAGTAGCAGCTGTTCTCCCGGTTTACAGCACACAAACAGATCGCATTGTTTTCTGATTTGCCTTTTTTATTACAGCAGATATTGGACGGGTAGCTAGTGGGGAAAAATAATAAAAAAAAAAAAAAGCAGGGAAAGACCAGCCCAGCTGGTTCACTTCCCGACATTCGGGAAGCGTAGGAGCTCGGCACACACTTTTCCAGGCAAACACCACCCAGGTGCCTCCGCGGACGATGCTGCTGTCCCAGGGTGAGTGGGAAGGGGGGTATTCTTTGGGGCAGAGTGTGCAGGCGAGCCGGCGGTCCCAGGGGAGCCTGGTGTACACGGGAGGTGTGCGAGCGCTGGGAGATGCCCCGCGAGCCGGGCGAGCAGCAGCCTGTGCAGCTGGCGGGAGCACTGCAATCAAAAGGGACTTTTCTCCCTCAAGTCATCAAACGCGACTGCATTGATGCGAGGGAGCAGACAGCTGAGTAGGCAGGGGACATTTTAACAACGTGGTAACGCCTTTTTTTTCTTCTTTTTTTTTTTTTGTATGACCAAGATGACACCTGCAAACGGCTGAGCCCATTTCCCAAACACCAGTTTCTGTAACTGGGGCTCCTCCATGTCGGGTGCTCGGGGGGGGCCAACTGCTTCCTGGGCTGAGCCTTCCACCCTAAGTCCTGTTTTTTTTTCCAGAGCTTCCTCAAGCTCATCGACCCTCCCGCCTGCTCTCGTGGCGTAGCAGAGCAAAGGGGCTTCTGCCGGGGCTTGCTAGGCAGGCCGCTCGGCAGGGCTCTCCGCTGCCTTCGGGTGACTGGAGTGCGTGTGAACTGGAGGCAGGTTGTCATCATCAGCCCTTGCTGGAGGCGGGTTATCATCAGCCCTTGCTGGAGGCAGAGGCTGGGCCAACACGTTGGTTCCTTCAGCGCATCGCTCCGGTGATTCCAGCTCCGCTCAGCCTCCCAGCGCTGCTGCTTTTCCCATCCAAACCTCTCCTGGGAGCAGGAGGTTTCAGCAGGCACCGCTCCGGTGTAAGGTAGTGTCACTGGGGGAGGGTGCTGGGGTTCCTTCGCCATCACTGCCACACGTGTGCCCGAATTGGGTGCAGGCTCGGGCCGTGGAGGGAGAGGAGCGAGTGCCAGCGGTCCGTGAGTCATCGCGCTCCCTCGGTATTTGCTAGGCTTGGGTGGGGTTGCTCAGAAATGCCAGTTCACTTCCAGAGAAACATAAATCACGATGTTTATAGAAGGTTCAGTTGTGCAGATCCCTGTTTAACAGCCTGGATGGGGTTTACAGTTAATTAAAAAAAAAAAAAAAAAAAAAAAAGAGAGAAGAGGGCATGTGAAAGCAAATGTCTTTAATAATTATCCCAAGAGCAAAAACTTTCACTCTTCCTTCCGATGATGACAAACACTGGGGAGCAGCCGGGCCGCCCCCGGAAAGTCGGGTCCCTCCTGCCTCCCCTCCCTTTGAAGCTCGGCTTCCTTCCCCTCGGCGGTGCGGCGACGTGACTGGGGACAGCGTGTCCATCACATGCTGCCACTCTCGCTCTCTGCAGGTCTGCGCCCATGTCCTCCCTGCGGAGCAGTTCCTCTGTGGCTCTTTCTCTCAGATCAGAATTGTTAACATTTTCAATATGAGACATGTATTTTCCTTGTGTAAGCAAACACATATATATTGAAAAGGAATGGTTTCATGATGGAGACATGAGCTTTCTGGCTAATGATCTGCTCTATCAGAGTCCCATATAAAATAGAGACAAAACAAAGTTCTACACAACATTTATACAAGTCTAAAGTCATAAAAACATTTTGGGGAGACAACTGTTCCTCTTTATATATGGACTGCCTGCCAGGAAAGTCAATGCAGGCATTCTGCCTTTAAGATTTCTCATGAAGCAGGTCTCAGCTGAATATGGGTTGCAGATGATTTGGCATTTTATTTGTAAAACAGCTTTAGCATGATTTGTATACCTTTATGGGACCAAGATGGTTTCGCCATGTACCACGTGGGAAGGGACCAAGCGTTGTCCTGTGGATACCCCACCACATCGGTCAGCAAAGAAAAACTTTTTGATCAAAACATTTGGGCCTCCCTTATCTGCTCCCACAAATTAATAGAGAGCGTCTTTTCCTGCCCTCTCTTTGCTGGTCCAACTCAGCTCATTTAAAACGCTGAACGCCCCATGTTTGGGGTCAGCTTTGCTGATGCTCACAACCACCCACGGCCCATTGCCTCCCTTGTGAGTCCTTGTTCACCTCCAGTGTTTCTACCTTCCACCTTATGTTCCTCCTCTTGCGAGTCCAAAGAACAAAGCTGTCCTCCCCACGCACTCAGGTGCTGCTTCTTTTCTTAACTGAGCTCTGCAGTGCAGAGTTATTAATAAAAACCCACGACGTCATGTACAGCCCGCACCATCATGTCTGTCACCACCACGCGAGACTCTGTGTTTTTTCCACCTTTTAGTGTCTCTTCGCTGCAGCGGTTGTTGGGAAAGAGGAGGAAAGCTGAGAAATCCCTCCCCACCTGCCAGAAGAAGTGAGCGATGATTTCAGTTTGGGGTGTGGCGGTTCGATACCGTCATTCATGGTTATTAAAAACTGTTATTTGCGAACATTCAGCTGCTAAAAATAAAAGATTTCTAATACTCTACCAGGATTCATCTTACTGAAGGTGTTAAACTGATCCTGGCTTGTCGGCCTTTCATGTAAAATGTCCTTTTCTAAGCAGCACTCATGGCCCACGTCTCTGCTTACCGCTCAGTAACATGTGTAAGGTTAATTTTCAGCAGTAGAGATTAAAAGCAGCTTCTACTTGAGTGGGGTTGGGTTTTGAAGACTTATTTTAGAGCATTTCCCACAGTATAATCCTTGGAGAAGTGCAGGAGTACAGCACAGGACCCTCTCCCAGCAGTCGCTGGGTTTCGCTGCCGCGAGGGTGAGTGATGTGCAGGGCTACGGCGGACCCGGAGCCCCTCTGCCCTGGCACGTTGAAAAATTCTGGACAAAACCTTCTGAAGAAAACCTTGCAGCAAGAAAATGCACCACAACAGCAGGTTAGAGACGGGGGCAGGACTTCATGGTAGGGGTGAGGGTGCATCCTCTCCTCCACGCACTTTCTTTCCACGTTTTCCTCGGGACTTGTGGCAGCAGGGACGGGAGCTCCAATGAGTTATCTCCCTGGTGCTCCCCACAGCAGTGTCTAGTTTGCTCTATTGATCATCTTGCAGCCTTTAACAGCAAGGGGAAAAATTAGCTTGTAGCTCTCCCAGTACCTCTGAGGATTCACAGTACCAAAAGAACATGGGACAGGTCACGGCAGGGGGTCACAGCATCATCCTGAAGCACCAGGTTCCTCCAGTGTGGGATGCAGAGGAGGGTCTCACGGCGCCACAAGGTGATCTGCAAGTGGGTGGAAAGGTGACAATGGCCCAGAGAATGACTGCAGCCTTCGTTAGCCCTCTTGGCACAAACTTTTCTGAAATAGCCCTTCTATGTGTAGATACCACCGGGGAGCAGCTCTGCAGCCTTGTTTCTGCTCCACAGGCAGATTTGCTCACATTTTGCACCCACGGGCAGCCCACGTGCGTGGTAGCAGGGTGGTGGAGATGGCCAGCAGGGCCACTGGCATGGCTGGGCGCTGGGGCGGGGGGGGGGGTGCCCGTCGGTGCCGCAGCCGCTGCTCGGGAAAATGGGACCCGAGTGGGTTTGTTGGGAGGAAGCCAAAGCTGGAATTAGAGCACGACTGTGGCGTCCATGGGGAGGAGGGTAACGGCAGCCCTGGAGCAGCTCTCTGTGTCGGCAAACAGCTGCCGGGGGCGGGTCGTGGAGCTGGGGGGAGAGGGTGATGGGGAGAGGGCTACGATGCGACTGGAGGCTCCGTCCAGACCCCCCCATTCACTGGTGTGTGAGGCTACATGGGAATCTCATCCCTTGAAGGGGTTTAAAATCTGGTGGACCTTGGGGGAGAAGGGGGAAACGGGTCTAGGCAGGAGGGAGGAGATCTCTTCTGATGCTAAAAATCTCTGATTTCCTTGTGCTGGCTTGTGTGAGTGGTCATTTACGTCCCAGCTGGAGAGCAGCCCAGTGAGTGCAGTGGAAGGAAATCCCTCTCCGTGCTGGAATGGCTCTGCCTCACGGTGTTTGCAGGCGCTAGTTTCCCCGGTGCCCGGACGGCCATGCCCACCCAGTGCCACCAGTCCTGCCCTCCCACACCGGCGTGCTTGGCAGCCCTCTGCAGTGGGGAGTATCAGGGATATTTCATCCTCCATCATTACAACTACCGTATACCTACACCACGTGCTACATTCTACTGTTTTATTTAGCAGCAAAGAGCAAAAGGCCGCTTGCTCGCTGCAGCCTGACGGGGTGAGCGTGCCATGGTGCGTAACGCAGGGAGCACATCCAATCTACCTCCTCCTTCCACTGTCCATGGGCTGTGCACAAAACCACCCTAATATCCCTTTCCTCCATGTGCCTGCCAAAGACATGAACCTCTCCTGCTTTGTAATTCCTGCCCAGGAGCTTCGGGACGCAGATGAGAAGCTGCAGACGGAGGGGCCCCAGTCTGGTCCTCCCTGGCTTCCTCCCCGTCCCTGGGGCAGCCCCAAGCGCAGAGGCTCGGGATATTCCTGTTTCTCCTCTCTGCAGCAGGATTTAAGGTTCACCCAGCTGGTCCTCTGCCTCTTCACAGCGTTGAGTGCACAACCCAGCTGAGTATCCAGCCTCGAATATTGGCCCTCCAAACCCACCAGCTAAGCAAACACAGAATCATAGAATCATAGAATGGTTTAGGTTGGAAGGGACCTTAAAGGCCATCCAGTGCCACCCCCTGCCCTGGGCAGGGCCACCTCCCCCCAGCCCAGGTTGCTCCAAGCCCCGTCCAACCTGGCCTTGAACACCTCCAGGGATGGGACAGCCACAGCTTCTCGGGGCAACCTGCCCCAGTGTCTCCCCTGCCAAGTGACGGAGTTTTGTGCAAATCCCAGCCCGATGTACCCAAGCACGGGCATGGCCAGGCTGCCACCAAGGGACACTGAGAGCCGATCCCACACTTCTGCAGCATGCAGCCAGCTGGAGATGTAAAGCACCTATACATCCACCCACAGAGAGGAGCCTGCCCCGCACCAAATACGGGACGTGATGCGAGTCAAAATGAGGGACACCAGAAAATAATAGGCTTCACATGAAGAAGAGCAATAATTTGCAGCTGTAAATCACCTTTCATCTACAGATCACAGAGGCGTCTCAAGCACTAATTAACGCAGCCTTGCAGCATCCCTGCCCCATAACTAGCGCGGGGCGATGGTTATTCCATCCGCTGGCGCGCGGCCACGTGTCCTTGCAGGCACCTGCAAGAGGGAACTGGCTTGCAAGGTTGGTCCTGTTCCACTTCTCACAGCCGCACTGGAGGTGCCCGGGCACCCGTGCCGTGGTGCTGGTGTGTGTCCCCAGCGTGTGTGGGTTTGGTGTCTGCTTCCACAGCAGGCTGGTGAAGACGGGCCAGGGCTTTGTCCCAGTGAATGGACGGCGGGAACAGAACCCGCTCTGGATCCAATCCCTCGATGCTTTGGTTCTTATTTGACATTTTCTATGCGGAAATCACTATTTAGCTTGAAGAAAACGTGAGTGAGAAAGGTAAGCCCCTCCAGCAGCAAGGAGCTGTAGAGGGGTTGTAGATAAACTATGGCAGGAAAGTTTCCCGAGGTTTTCATAAATTTATATGTGTGTATATATACACATATACAAAAGCAAATTTACAAAATATTTTCAAAAAAGCTACAGTTCTTTAACCTTAGTAGTTATCTGTGTAAAGTTAGAGACACTCCCAAAGCATGTGTTAACGAGGGCATGGAGCAGAGAAGGCGGGTTGGCGAGGATCCGTACGCGGGGTTGTTCGCAGTCCTGGGGCAGCGTGCGGCAGCCCGGCCAGCCCCAGCCTCGGCCCCTGGCTTCCCCCAGTTAAGGCATCTTTCCTAGGGAAAACGGAATATGCTTTTCTTGGGAAGAATTTAAGTGTGGGAGAGAGATAAGAAGTGGCATAATGGGGAAGTTTCCCAGTTAGCTGTGGGTGTACCAGACTCGTCTTCCCTCCCCCTGGGCTGGGGATCTACAACACACACCCTGCAGCACGCCGGCGCCTGGAGGATGCAACGTGAGACTCTGGGCTACAAAACTTGTCTATTTTGAGTTTTCAGTGAGCAAAATGAAGCAGAAGTTACTGGGCTGCGGGTGGGAATTGAAATGTAAGACTGTGAAATACGGGAGAGGGGAATCAGACTGGCTAGTCTCTCTCTGCATTCAAAACGTCTGTGAACATTGTTGAAATACGCCGTGTGTGAGCAGTTTGCACGGCTGAAAATAGCTCCAGAAGGTGCTGGGCGAGAGCGAAAGCCAGCCCCTGGCATCGTGCAGCGCCCGGCACCGCTTCGCCATCACACCAGGAGCTTTGCTGTGCCAAGAAAGCACAACTGGAGTCTGCTGCTTTGTCCGTGTTACAAGCAGGTAAATTAAAGGTTAGAGGGACTGTAATTTGCTTCAGGACGTGGAGCGTATCGGGGCAGGAGTGAGAGCCGCAAGCTCTCACTGCCAGTCCCTTGCTCTGACTTCTTCATGATGTGGGATTCGTTTCCTTCGTTAAAAATAACCTTGTTTATAACCTCTATTTCATGATTCAGCTTTTCTGCAGTTAACAACCGATCCCCATCAAAGCAGGGCAGCCTCAGGTTTCAGGAGGAAGATGCAATAGGCTGTCGCAGCTCAGGGATGCTCCTCGCGAAGGACAGTTCACTTGAGGAACCGAGGGTTACCTTGTTAAAGGGCTGCTCTTTTTGGAGAGGACTTCTCCTCTCCGAGAGCGCTGTGCCAAATCCCCAACAGCCTGGAGCTCCTGTTGTGCAAATCCCCACCCATGGCTTCTGCTCTGCCAGAAACACCGGTGCCTCATCACCATCAACGTGGCCCCGTGAAGGCCCAAAGGTGCAGACAAACGTGGTTCTCCTGGTTCCTCTCCTCCTTCTTGCCCGTAGGTCAGAATATCAGACATGAGTTGCTCTACATGCGGCGACCCGGAGCCCTACCAGTGGCAGAGCTACTGGTTTTACATCTAAAGCGAGACTCACCGCTGAAAAAAATCTCCTAAGAAGTCCCATGCGCCCACTTTTATTCCTCACACTGTAGTGTGATGCCAGTGTCCCGCGAGCAGCACAGCTCCCCTGGCTTTTAAGGACCGCGTTACCAGGGTTTGCTCGCTGCCGTGTTCTCTTGCCTGCAAAAACCAGGCTGGGCAGCTGCGATCCTCCGCCCGGTCGGCAGACGGGGAAGCAGAGGCGCGAAATGAGCAGGATCAGCATTTTCCAAAAGCGTCTGGTGATTTTTGGCCAGCTGTGGATGAACCGGCCGCTCTCTGGCGGGTTGGCAACTCGGGCTTCGGCAGGTGCCGGGCCAAGTGAGGTGCCCGTGGCCACAAGTAATGTGCCCATGGCCACACAGGTAATCAGTAGCAGAGAACTCAGCCACACACCCTCCCCCTCCGAATGCAATCCTGTGATGCAAATTTGAGCTCGTCCTTCCTTTTTTAGGAGCTAATCCTTTGTCCTTGCAGCAAGAGGAATTTTCCATAAATGTCATTTATTTATTTTTTTTTTACACATCATCGTGTGTTTAATGTTTAACAGTGGGATCATTACTGTTTTATTAGCAGTATGTAATGCTTTTTCATCTTCAACTGACTTTGCAAACATTAACTAATTGATCTCAACTACGAACGGGTGGCGGTAACGAGGAAGAGAGGGGAAGCGCTCTGCTCCCAGGCACCGAGGAAGCGGTGCAGAAATCGGGGCTCCCGCTTCGCTGCGCAGAGCACGAGCGACGGTGGTTTTATTACAGCCGTTCCCATTAGTGCCGCTGTCAGGGAGGGCCACTCTGCGGGCAATAAACAACCCTCGGCTGCTTCTTTCTGTTTCTGGTTGAGCTCACGCTTGACAAAATGTAACAAATGTCACCGAACCCCCTAAAAAGCCGATTTTTTAAAAAGAAAAAATTGCGGTTGACTTTGTTTTATTCAGCGATCCGGTCGTTGCTGGTTGTTTTCAGCTCGCCCCGACAAAACGTGTGATTAAATAACCTCTGTTTGCAGGAGCGAGATGCTAAAGCCAGAAACGAGAGGGGTTGCTCGCAGCCAAAGCCTGTGAGGTTTTTGGAGGGCCACGGCGGCGAAGAGTGACTTGAAGCCTCCTGCAGACGGCTGCCAGGAAATTAGCTCCTCGTTTGCAGTATGCAGAACATGTACGACGGCTTTATGATTTACTCGCTCATCTGCTTCACATTGCGCCTGTTTTCCCTCGCGACTGTCCTGGCGTACGCAATTTTCTGTTGCAAAACAGGAGTGAGAATGAGCACTGCAGCGTGGAAGAGCTGTGCCCCGACCCAGGTAAGGGTGGCCAAGCCTGGCAGGGACACGGCCCCTCTGGGGGGGTGACAGTAGCTTTTGGAGGGGACCTGAGGGGATGATGTGATGGTGGCTTTGAGGACAGAGGAGATGCAGTTTGGGGGATGTGATGGTTGCTTGAGGGACAGAGAGGATGCTGCCCCTTAGCACAGTGACACAACTGTTGGCTTTGGGGACCAAGGGGACACAGCAGGGTGGCAGTGGTGGCTTTGGGGACTGAGGGGACACAGTAGGGTGGCAACGGTGGCTTTGGGGACGGAGGAGATGCAACCCCTCAGGGAGGGGATGCAGTGATGACCTTGGAGATAAAGGTGGGTGCCGTGGGGGGATGTGATGGTGGCTTTGGGGACAGCGGAGACACAGTGGGGAAGAGTGATGGTGGCTTTGGGGACAGCGGAGACATAGCAGGGAAGTGTGATGGTAGCTTTGGGGACAGCAGGAACACAGTGGGGAAATGTGATGGTGGCTTTGGGGACAGGGTGGACACTGTAGGGGGATGTGATGGTGGCTTCGGGAACAGCAGGGATGGGGTGGGAAGGTGTGTTGGTGACTTTGGGGACAGAGGGGACACAGCAGGTGGCTCTGATGGTGGCTTAGGGGACAGAAGGGATGCAGCCCCTCAGCAGGTGGCTGTGGTGGTGGCTTTGGGGAGAGCAGGGACACAGCAGGGAGGTGTGACTTTGGGGGCAGTGGGGACACAGTGGGGAGGTATGATGGGGACTTTGGGGACAGGGGACACAGTGGGGAGGTGTGATGGTGGCTTTGGGGACAGGGAACACAGCAGGGAGTTGAGATGGTGGCTTTGGGGACACAATGGGGATGCAGCCCCTCAGCAGGTGGCTGTGGTGGTGGCTTTGGGGAGAGCAGGGACACAGCTGGGAGGTGTGACTTTGGGGATAGTGGGGACACAGTGGGGACGTGTGATGGTGATTTTGGGGACAGTGAGGACACAGTGGGGAGGTGTGATGGTGACTTTGGGGGCAGCGGGGATGTGTGATGGTGGCTTTGGGGACAGTGGGGACACAGCAGGGAGGTCAGATGGTGGCTTTGGGGACACAGCGGGGACGCAGCCCCTCAGCAGGTGGCTGTGGTGGTGTCTTTTGGGAGAGCAGGGACACAGCTGGGAGGTGTGACTTTGGGGACAGTGGGGACAGCAGGGACGCACAGGGAGGTGTGATGGTGACTCTGGGGACACAGCAGGGATGTGTGATGGTGGCTTTGGGGACAGTGGGGACAGAGCAGGTGACTGTGATGGTGGCTTTGGGGATAGGGGGGACACAGCAGGGATGTGTGATGGTGACTTCGGTGAAGAGGGGACACAGCAGGTGACTGTGATGGTGGCTTTGAGGACAGCGGGGACGCAGCCCCTCAGCAGGTGGTGGCTTTGGGGACGCGGTGGGGGGGTGCGGCGGTGGCTTCGGGGTGGCCGGCAAGAGGTGCGGGTGCCGGGCC
>NW_009647735.1:8064398-8066566 GCF_000708025.1 Charadrius vociferus
TTTTTTTTTTTTTTTTTTTTTTTTTTTTTTTTTTGTTTTTTTTTGGCCTCATTTACTCGTGCCATAGTTAAAAGCCTCGAGATATTTCCTTGAATTATTTCCATGTGCCTGCTGATGGAATACCCCCCACCCACCCTTCCCCATCCTTCCCTCCCACCCTTCGCCCCTCTCGACCCTACCAGGCCAGGTCTACGTGTTTCAGAAAGAAAGTGCAGCCATGATAGATAGAGCAACTTCTCCCATTTTCCCCCAGCCCCGCGCTATGACAGTTCGCGGTAGGTGTGCCTTCCGACGGGGAGCCACCCCCTTGCTGAATCATTGTGGAGCGATGGCCGGACAGTTTGTCCGCTCGGGGAACGACATATTCCCCGGTAGAGCATGAGGCGGTGGCGAGGCGAGGCAAGACGCAAGTAAGAGACCTGTTAGCATTCGGCTCAGGCTCGGGCGGACGGTTGCAGGGAGAAAAACCTTTCCCTTTCATGGCAGCGGGAGCTGCCGATGCGGTTTTGAGCTCAAAGGCAAGACGTGCGCTGCTGTAAGAAACGTCCCCTGCCTTTGAGGTGGTGAAACTCCGAGGGCCTGATCCTGCAGCTCTGGCTCCTCTGGAGTAGGCGCTGTGTGAGATCGACACCTGGCTTGGGGAGCGACGTGCAAATTCGTGGTGTTGTGCGGCGGTGGTTATTAGCAGGAATCCGGTAATGCGTTTGCACAGACAAGTGTGTGAGCAGTAGTGTCGAGTCTGTGCTGTTTGCCTAAAACTAGTTTGTTCTGCACTGGTGAAAGTCGTTACCTTCGTTACCGCAAGGAAATAATGACTTTACCTTTGGGGGGTCTTGGGGTGGGCCCGTGTCAGATGCTGAAGTGTCGCTCGGTATGCCTTTATTCAAAGGATGCCAGAAAGCATGTGTGTGTGAGGTGGGATGAGCAATTTTGAGCTGGGGTGTATCAGGCGAGAGTAAATTGCAGCAGTTGTTGGACATGTAACGTGATCCTGTAATTAGAGCGAGGTAATAGTCTGTACCATGTTGAAACTATCGAGTGTCTGAGTTGGAGCAGTCTGAATTAAGCTAGTTCTTCTGGGATTATGCAGAAGCAGAAGTAATGCAGTTAAAGTTTCCATCCAGCAGCTTCCATGGGGTTGCAAAGATGTTTTCCCCCTATGGGTCCTCTTTGCGGGTATTTTGCTTTTAAGGTAGTATGCGGAGGCGGCGATGGCGCTGCTCTCCAGGTTGGAGAAACGCCTTACGTGGCGCAGTTCTGCTCCTCAGAGCTTTATTTACAAGCGAAGGTCCAAATCATGCCCTGGGGAGGGGGCAACTCCTGAAGGAAGAACTTAGGGGTTCAGCTTTGTGCAGAACTGAAGGATTTAAAGAACTCTGTAATTTAGTCTTAAAACTCCTCTGCCCCCTCTGCTCTCTATACCCCAAAAAAAAGATGTGTTAGCAAGGGGTCTGGTGGAGAGCCCGCAGGCTGGGGTCTTCCCAACGTTCCTGCCAGTGGGGCAGGGTCCAGGTGGGGGTCTCTTCTGGGTGGCCCTGGGGTGGTGGGGAGCGGTGGGGGCACAGTCCTGCCCGGGCGGACCTGGGAGGCTGCGCAGAGGTACAGGGTGTGGGCACCAGCGCCATGCTCATTTCCCTCGGCGTGTGCCTGTGTGTATATATAGACGCGGTGGATATTTAAATGAAGTCATTTTTAAAGTAGTGATGGCCCAGAAAAGTTTGAAAGTGCTATTTCTGTGTTTGAGTGTTTCTCTTTGAAAGACAATGGACTGCGCAGAAGCTTCTAGGTATTATGGGATGCGCTTACAGCAGGAGAAGGTGCAGTCTGCTCTTGGGCGCAGTCAGCCTGCCCAGAAGCGGCTGAGTTTTGGGTATGCGCCTGGTTCAGCCTGAACACAGCTGTACATCTGTCGCGGGCCTGGTGCTCTCTTCCAGGTGGTTTGGGATACACAGGCAGGGGCCCAGAGAAGATCCAAAGTGAGGAAATTAGCTCCTCGGTGCTGCTCAGCCTCCTGCAGCATCTGGCCAGGTCAGGAGAATTCAGAGTGCCACATCCTTCTCAACACCGTGGGGGAGTGAGGGATGCCCACAGGGAGAGGGAGTGGATTTGGGGCTGCCATTCCTCCCGCGCAGTGCTGGCCCAGGGGCTGCAGGAAGGTTACTGGCGGG
>NW_009647735.1:8066589-8080799 GCF_000708025.1 Charadrius vociferus
GGCAGTTGTGCGTGTGAGGTGTTGGAGTGTCGCATCCACATAGAGGATTTTCTGGTGGTTTTCATGCCCAGTTCCACCTCATGAGCAGCAATGGCCTACTCTGCCTCCTCCTTGTCTGTTGGGGAATGGCTGGCATGAGGCTTAAATGTTATTCTTTGATTTTTGCAGACCTAGAAGTTTTTTACTGGTCTTACCCAGTCTTAGCAAGATGGATACATGGACCTTAGAGTTGTACATTTGTGCTGCCACCAGAAGTGAGGTTTTGAGAGGCTGTTCTGCGTGTTTAAGGGAATCTCAAAGCACGACTTAAAAACTTGTGACTGCAAAGGGGGGGAGGTTGGCATTCTTACCTCTTACAAATCAGTTTTGAAGCTGGTGCTGTGGTGGAAAAAGTGGTCCTGCTTCCAGCCCTTTCCTTCAGTCTCTTCACCATCCTTATGGATTAAGAATAACCTTGCAGAGTAAAAAGAAAGGAAGCAGTGCTCATTTTAGCCATCACTGCTTGTTTCGCTTCTCTGTGTGGCTGCAGAAACAGTCCTGTTGGCACAAGGACCTGGGGCGCAAGGGCAGGGCAGGATGGGGCTGGACTGCTGCTTTTATTAACAGCACTGGCTTATTGTAACTTATAGCCCAGTTAGACTGACGGCAAAACTACATTACTAGTGTCTTGAAAATGGGTCTTCATGCACGAGCCAAACCATAGCTTTCCTAGTCACCAGTGCCTGCAGCTTAGTCAGGAGCCTGAAAGCAAATTAAGATTTTCTTTGTGGCTAATGCAGGCACAGGTGATGAAGATGAATCTGCAGTCAGGATTTGGTGACTGATGCCTGCAGCAGGACACCCCTGCCGTGCTGGTGTGGTGAGAGCTTGGCTTTGGCAGTGGAGCAAACCATTGCGTGACTCAGATGTGTTGGGAAAGAGCAGGCAGCCCTCAGAGGAGCAGGCTTTTCTGACCATGAACATACTAGAAGTCACGTGTGGAAACTCAAATGAGTACTAGAAACATGAGGCTGCTCATTGAGAGGGAGGCTGTGCACTGAAAAGCAGAGTTTGCTTAGATCTCGTTTTCCAAAGGTAGTCATAGGAGCTGTGGCTTTCTTGTTGTGCGTTGAAAACGGAGTGCAAGCGTCCAACCAGAGAAGAACTGCCACTGCAGACAGACATGGCATCCTGCATTTGGGTTACCCTGGTCCAGCCTCCGAGCACCCAGCAGCAAAAATGTGAGAAAAATCTTTTGTGACATGATGGAAACACTTGGTTGGGGAGTGATTGCATCCTGGAAGCCGGGGCAGGAGGGAGAGGATGTCTTTATTGAAGAGTGTATGTTTGCTCTTAAAATCCCTTAAAAGCTGTGAAGCTCAGGCCTGCTTGATTTGCTGTGTTTGCCGTATGTAGTGTTTCAGTCAGAAGTTTCAATTCCGTGTGGGTGAGTTGATGCAGGAGTTGTTCCCTTTTAGGTGATAGGGAACCACTTACCCTTGTGTAATGCACTGGTTTGCCTGTTAGACTGGTTGTGGGTTTTTTTTGTGAGTTTCTTTTTAATCAGTGTAGTCCAGACCTCTGGGCAGTGTGTGCATCCTTCTCTAGGGCACTGCTCGGGTCCTCATTTGTCATCTGATTTAAGCACAGACTCGTCTCTCTTGCTGAAGCACACTTTTTAAGCTGGAGCATTTGAAATAGCGAAACATTTTGTAATTCTCTGTTCACCTATACTGCAGCATCTCAGGTACCCCAGACTTTGTCTGTACACGTCTCTGCTCCTGGAATGGAGTTCCTCATTGTGCCCCCGAAGTACAGAAACAGTATGAATTCATCCTTTTAGTTTGTTTTCTCTAGGTTCCCATGCGTGTGCAAATTGCTGGCTCTGGATAGACGGTTTACATGAATTTGTGCTTGTGATGGTTTTGCGTTAAGGCACCTCTTGCCTGCTAAGCTGTGGCAGTGTGTGGTGCTCTTTTAAAAGGTGTGTATCCTCCCCTTTTTCCATGCTTCCAGGAAGCGTTGTCTACCTGGAGCGGTGTTATCTTCCCCCATTTTAAATGGTGTCAGCAGATATTTATTTTTTTCCCTTCTCCTGTCCCGACGCTAAGTACCCACCATGGGAATGAGTCGTCTTGTATTACTCACATGGAGCAAATCTGTGGCTTGGCCTCCAAATTACATAGCCCTGCTCAGCAAGGGTGAGGTCCTCTGGAGCCGGAGGAAAGGTGCCAGGATCTCTTCGCCTGCTTCTGGTTGTTTTTTTGTTTTTTTTTTGTAAAAGCACGTAGGCCGATAGCGAGCTGAAAAACCGGTGGCCTTCAGAGCTGGGTATTTTATATCTGAGGCTTCTGAATGCATAAAATCAGAGAGAATGTGTCTGTGTAATCCGATCTGCTCTTGAAAGCCTTGCGGAGGGCCGCATGCTGCAGACATAAGCCGTGGCAATAAGAACTCTATTCACCCTCGGAAAACAGCCTCGTGATCGGGTTTGACTGGCAGGTTTCCGAAGGGAGGGCCTTTTTTTGAGAAGGAGCTCTGATTTTTTGGCGGCACTTCTGACTGCCTTTTCGGACTCCCACTTATTGTTCTTTCCTTGGCGTGATAAACTTGGATTATTTGAATTTCTTTCTTTTTTTTTTTTTTTTTTTTCCCCTGCTGGGGCAGAGGCAGGTTTTCATGCAGCACGATAACAGGGCTGCAGGGGGAGTTTCCTTCCTCTCAGTGCAACCCCTCCGCCAAAGCAGCATTCAGGAGATGGATTTAAAAGAATATGAGGTAGGACTGAAGCTCGCTGTGTGCAGGAGAGCGCACTCATGGGCACACACGGCGGTTTTTCTCGCAAAGCAGTGGGACGAAATACCCATCCTTTTAAAAGTCTTGGATGGTAATGCACAAAATGTGTGGTTGTGCATGTTTATGCCCCCTCTTTTTTTTTTTTTTTCCTCTCAGTTCTGCAGATGTCTGTATTACCCAGAAGTGTTGTTGGGTGAAATTCCACTTTGGCATAAATCTGCTGCGAAGGCAGCATTGTACTAATGGCAGTAATTTACTGGTTGCTATTAGTTTAAGAAAAAAATAAAAATTCACACGAGTCAAAAAATCTTATTCTGCTTTATGAAGTATTCTACACCTGGCATGTAATCTTTTAAAATCTGCTTGAGCTAGTAAAAATGATGCTTGCAAGATTTTCTGAAAGCAGAGTTTTAATGAAAACATCAGGTTCTGAGCTGCTGTTTAGTGCGTAGCGTTTGTGTACATGGCATTTTCTGTTGCATTATATGTGTGATATTCAGTGTTTGCTATGCTGAGGTCTTAAAGTCATTCTCTTTGGCATTGAGTTCCCAGTTTTAAGGAAAGAGATGCCGGACTGTCAGTTTCGCCTGTTTCTTTTTTTCTTGCAGGTCCCTTGGTCTACCTGTCACTTTTTTTTTTTTTTAAAGCTTCTTACTCAAGTGATGATTTGAAAATTAGCTCATCTGTATGTCTTTCTGGGTTATTCCTGTAGCTGCAAATGAAAGCTTGAAAATATAATTAGGATGTAATATGCACAAGCTCAAAAAAAAAACAACCCCAAAACAAACCCTGACAAAAAACAAAGTAATGCAAAGCTATTATTTAAAAGAAATGCAATTAAGTTTTGAGCCAATTGAGGCTTGACTTAATTTCTCAGGGTTTGCTGGTGATGATGCAGTAAAACCAAAATTAACTCCTGAAATGTGCCTGTCCTGAGTCAGGAATTTGGCTGGTGAAAAAATCGAGAGTCACCGAGAGAAGGGGAATCCCCTCAGAGGGGAGCCTGGCCCTGCGCGCTTTGCCAGTGGGCGCAGCATTTGGGGCGATTCCTTCTGTCCCTGTTTCCCGGGCTCTTCCCAGCCAATTCCCCTTCACTGAAGCCCCGATCTTGCCTGCAAGGGCTTTAATAACCACCCTGCAGAGATTTGGGTGGGATTGGCCCCCCGGGCAATCGGCGTGCAGACCCGGGCGGCCGCTGACGGGGCGAGCGTGGGCGGGAAATGCTGGTTTTGCTGCTGCTGCCGCCGCTGCCGCCGCTCGTAAGGCGGGGAGGCCGCAGCTGGGTAATTTGTTTTTTACTTCCTGTTCCCAATCTGTTTGGGTCAAAAGTAGCGGTGTTTTTCCATATTAAGATGTTTGGCTTCATTCTGCAAGGCGGCAATAAATTTCACACTGCGCACAATGTGTTGCTTGTATTTCAGAGGTTCTTTATTGCTGCCTTTGACTTTTAATTTGGTTGCTGAAACCTTTATTAGTACCTTTTTTGTTGCGCAGACCTTTTTTTCAAGGAAAACAAAGCTTTTTTTTTTTTTCTTTCTTTCTTTCTTTTGGAAAAAACCTTTGAAATGGCTCTGTAGCTGAGCAGAGGGAGAGAGCCGGCAGGTCTGGCTCCTCGGCAGGGCTGCCTCAGCCTGCTTCAGCGCTCCTTGGACACGAGGGGATGATGCTGCTGGAGTTAATTGGGATGCTGGGACTTAATTCATTAATGTTTGTGAAGCATTTGATGGTCTTTTGGTGGAAGGTCCTGGGACTGTGGGGGGGAGGTGGTGGCGGTCGTTGTGCTCCGTAGGGCTGTAATTCTCTTCCCCAGCTGCGCAGCAAAAGGGCGTTGGGTTTCTCTCCCCAAAATGTGATCAAAACTCTTCATCAGTGCTGTCCACCCTTCTTAATCAAGCCGTTCAGTTGTAGGATCTCCTACCCTGCACAAAGCCAGCAAGTCAGGATGGATAGATCTTTTTATAGCCATACCAGGTACCAGTGGGATCCTTTTACATACAGTCTGAATGTTTTTAAATAAATAATAATGTGCAGTGGTGGCCCAGCGGGCTTGTGTTGCATCTTCAGATACATTTCAGTAAAGTTATTTTTGAAGTACAAAAAAGAAACAGTAGCATGGAGCCACCAACAGGGTTACAGGTGGTCTGTCCTTCTTCCTCTGAAGCCTCCAGATGCTGGCATTGTATCTGACCAAGGATGCCACAGTGCAGAGGTGTCTTGTGAAGTGCCTCCGTGCCCTCGGACAGATTGCCCGGGTCTTGGCACTGGCACCACCACCTTGCCTTTGCTGCACTGGACTCCCAGATCCACAACTGAACGCCTCTGTCCTAGGTCCTCGGCTTGTTCCTCAGACCAAGTCCACCACCCGTGGATTCGGCTTGGCTAATTACTCAGTGAAGTGCTGAGCACAGTGTGACAACCGTGGTGCCCTTTGTTAAGCACAGCCTTGGTAACGAGCTAAGGTCGGCTCTGCCCCAGGCGTGGTCTGGCTAATGCAGTAGCACCTTTCAGGTGGTGCTTGAGGAAGCTATGCTATGTGTCATGTAAATAAGACCAACCAGAGCGGGTTGCTCTACCACAGAAGGAGCAGCAAGCCCCTTCCCTCCTGCATGTCTGCAGTGAGGTGACACCTCTCCTGCTGCCTCCAGATGCCACCAGCCTCCTCCATTTTGCAGGCAGGTTGTCCCCACTCCCCCCTGCCCACTCTGCGCACCCCCTTGGGCCAGTCTGCCTGGGGCTGCTGCTCTGGGTGGCTCTGACCCAAGGCTGACCACCTTCGCTGTGATTTTCAGGGTCTCTGGAGCAGTCAGTTGAGTAGCTGTGATGCATGTTTCTTCTGAGACTGAGGAGATGAGTAAGGCCTGCAGGGAGGATTCTTCATGAGGTTATACCCGCCTTGCTGAAGGGAGAGACCTGCTGGGTTGGGGACTTTCCAGCTCCGGTGACTGTGTTGTAATATGACGCATTCGGTAGCTGATGCTCAGATACCAAGGTTGGAATGAGGATGCTGCTGCCGAAAGGCAAATTCATTCTGTGTCCTATGTTAGGTGGAAGATCATCCTTCTGACAAGACCCTGAGATCCATTCATAAGGTATGGGCAAGTATCTGATGTGTCTAACAACAGATTAATTTATTTTTTGTGCAGTGCCACCATCTTGTTCCTCTAGAGATACCAAGATTTGTAAATTCAGCCCAGCTGTGAAGTGTGTGTCCTGGATGCTCTTAGTTGGGGAATTACACCATTTTGCATGCCAGCTTACAGGAGAAACAGTTTCTCCCCCAGGTCTTGGAGCATCTCCACCGGCTCAGTCGACCTAGGGGATGGAGTACCAGGTGACTTCTGGATGGGACGAGCGTTTAGTTGCACAATGGTGTGGGATCCAGCCCTGTCATAGAGTCTGCACCCCATTCCTCCTGTATGTTTCTAATGTGTATGACTTTCGGTGCACGTGAGGAATGTGTGTATTTGGGGGAATTGTGGAAGCCTCTTGAGAGAGATGCATTGCCGAGGCGGAGCCACTGGCTGCTCGAGCTCCTGGGCTGTGCCGAGTGCCCTTGGTCTCCGTGGCCACCATGAGGAGGTGAGCCTGCCATTTCATGGCCTTCAAGTGGGTTTTGGCACTGAAAGGTACGCTCTCTTTCCTCCCTGCTGCTGTCCTCATTCCTCTGCCTTGTGCTCGGTCTTGTAAATGCCTGTCCTGGTGAAGGGAGAGGGCAGGAGGGAGGCCTGGGCCCCAGGGAGGGCAGAGCTGCCCTGGCCGATGCAGCCTGAACTTGGGTCAGCTGGAAACGGTGGTGGGATCAGAGTTGAGGGATGCCCAGACCTGCAGGAGAGCATCTGCACAGGTGGGGCTGAGCTGGTCACTGATGGCTGTGTGCAAGGTTCTGGTTTTTTTTTTAAATTCAATAAACCACAAACTGTTATAGTTATGTACTGATGAATAAGAGTAATGCTTAGTACAGCCGTTGCATGAGGCTGTGAGCTAAGGCAGGTGCCTCTTACCAGCAGTAACTCCCTTTTAGAAAGAAAAGGATGGTTGAGTTGGGCTGATCCCATGCAACGGTAATTCAATGCAAACTGTATTTCAGATAACTGCCCGCTGATTCCTGCTCTGTAGGCTTGGGGACACGTTGGCTTGTCTTCCCAGTGTGGGACCAGGAGCGCAAACGGGGAAGGATGGAGCTCGGGGCCACAGCCCAGCTAAGCCCTCCAGATTTGGGGCTGACAGGTGGGGATTTGCAGTTTGTTTGCTGTTGGAAGGACTTCCCTTTCTTTCAGAAAAATGTCGATGCAAACATGTGTGAGAAGCTTTTAGCACAAACATTCGTGATGTCCAGCAGCAAACGCATGGCTGGTGATTTGCTGAACTGATGGCTTTCTTTTAAGCATTCTTAGATACTTGTTTGTCAATAAGATCTTTGGGGAGAGGGATCCTACAGCTCAACTGGAACTTTTACGTTTCAGGAGTTTTTCCTATTGAGAATAAATCTGTGGCTGGCTTTGCTCCTGTTACTGTGCTCATCTTCAGTTTGCTGCTGCTGGCTTTAAAACTGTTCCATTCCCTGGGGGGTAGTGCAGAGCCATGTCTTTAGTCTGAGTGCTGGTGAGGAGCAACCTGAATTCAAAATTGAGTTTTGGTCACCAGCGACAGCCGCTTTTTTGTGTTGGTCTCCTGTGCCTGAGACTGTCCCCATACATGTTCATAGGCAAAAAAAAAAAAAAAAAGCCATTAGGACTGCAGAATTCACGGAGTTGTATAGTGATTACCTTTAAAAAAAAAAAAAAGATGGGATGCTTGTTAAATTAACACTA
This sequence comes from Charadrius vociferus, assembly GCF_000708025.1. Classification (NCBI taxonomy): domain Eukaryota; kingdom Metazoa; phylum Chordata; class Aves; order Charadriiformes; family Charadriidae; genus Charadrius; species Charadrius vociferus. The sequence continues at coordinate 8,074,176 of NW_009647735.1, forward strand.
CAAATGCTTTTTTTTTTTAAGATGCCTACTACAACAAAAATGCTGAGGGAGAGAGGTCCATTATGATGATTATAGTCCAAATATAACATCTTTGTGATAGGCAGAAAGTGAAGCTGACTACAAATGGGAGTGATACTGGGAGGAAGGTAAAAAAACTTAATATCCTGAATGATAGAAGAATGAATTTAAATTCATTTAATGTCAGTAATCTTTGTATTATTAGCTATAATCTGCTTCAGAGAAGCGTACAGGCTTGACTGGGGTTTTTTTTTTCCTCTCCATAGAACAGCATTAATAAGAACAGAGCGTTTCTCCTGACCTCTGGCTTTAGACTGTGAGCTCCCGAGAGCACAAATTTTTCTTCTATGTATTTGGACAGCATCTGCAGGTAGTGAGAGCTGCCACGAATGCTAGGAGTGTGTTGCTGCAGTCCCAGATCACTTAGCAATGGTCTGATCCTGTGTGATGCTTACAGGAGGATGGAACGAGGGCTGCAGTCTGATATCAGGTGCGTGGCTGTTTTTAGGGTGGTTTTAAACCTGTATGTTGCTAAAGTGGTTCTTGGCAGGGTGATCTCGGGAGGAAGCTCCCTGAGCTGGGAGAGCATGACGGGGTGCAGGCTGCTGTATTTTTGGATGTACATCTTTCTGGGGAGTGTACCAGAGAGGAGATAACAAATGCAACAGTATTGATGTACTTAATGCAGTATTGTTAGCTGCATTGTGGAGACAAAAAGGTGAGACTGGCCTTAGGATTGTTGTTTTGAGCCTTTAATGTGAAAAGAGAGTGCTGAGGCGCAGAGGCAGCATCCGACGCCTTCGGGTGCGAGGTTATCACAATCGACTTCTGAGGGAGAGAGCTGGTGCATGCGAGTTCACTTAGGTTTTCTGCAAGAATGTGATGTTGCTCATCCTGGAGATTCAGGCAACTGAAATGAGAGAGAGAGAATTAAAGCGTGAGATCTGCTTGCTCATGACCTGAATCCCCTAATCACAGCCTCGTGTAAGTGAAGGTCTTAGGCTGGGTTGAGTAGAGGGCATCTCCACAAGAGAAAAATGTACATCTGCCCCCGTCTCCCAGAATTAGAGCTTACTTGTGATGAAATAGTGTTGTAAGGGCCTTAAACCGGACCTGCTGTGCGTGACGCTGTTTCCTCGGCAGCAGGCAGGTAGGAGGTGCCTGGGTGCAGATAGTTGTGTGCCACCGGAGCTCCCTGTCCCCAGGACATCTCCTCGGGCTGCCAGAAGTGCGTCCCGATGAGTCCATGCTGTCTGGAACTGGTCCTTAATTTGATGGCCTTGGATTAGAGCCTTAGTTGTATTTAATTTAAGATTTACGCTGCTACTTTCTATTCTTTAATCTGGGAGGTAACATTGAGGTGGTTCGTGCAACAGTGTGGCCGCTTTCACTCACCCTGTCATTTGCTTTGGACCCTGGGTGGTTTTGGTAGGATGCCCCACTAATGCCCAGCCAGTGGTAATCCCACACTTTCAGCTTCATGTTGGGTTTAGTCCAGGTTGTAAGACTGCAGCCAACAATGTAAGGCCAGCTGTTTTTTCAAGTAGATGGCTAAACTGAAAAATCCATTTAAAAAATAAATAAATAAAAGAAAATGAATTTATTCCACTTTGGGCAGCTTCAGAAAAAAAACCCTGAAAAATTTGTAAGCACATTTTTGGCATGGAGGTGAAGGGAAGAGTTTATCTATTAGATGAGAGGTTGAGATGTTTCAGCTGAGGGGTGGAGGAAAAAAAGAAAAGGGGAAAAACAAGGGGGAAGAAGCCTAACGCTCCTTGCCTTTTGTAAAAAGTTTATCTATTAGATGAGAGGTTGAGATGTTTCAGCTGAGGGGTGGAGGAAAAAAAGAAAAGGGGAAAAACAAGGGGGAAGAAGCCTAACGCTCCTTGCCTTTTGTAAAAAATACTTTAGTTTTTGTTTTGAAGCAGTCTGGAAATTCAGGTTAGTCACTGTAACACTGAATAAATAATTTCTCTGAAAAGCACTGCCTAGCTTGCACTCGTAGCAGATAGAAAGGCAGATTAAAATATTTCATAAAAGGATTTTAAAAGCACCTTTGGCTCAAATCCTTGGTAGTGTAAACTGAGGGAGCATCTCTTGATTTTTCTGTTACCTGAGGATCTGGCTTTTATCTTGTTTTTAATCTCTCTTCCTCTCCTTCCCCTCCTCCTCCTGTGATATGAAAGATGCGTCTGTATGGAGGATTTCTTGCAGCACACATTCAAGGACTGTTTTGGAGCTCAGAGAATTTGATCCGGAGGCTCCTCCTAGCCTCGGTGGGGTTTTGTTTTTACAGCTCCTGTGAACCAGGAGCATATTGGTTCAGCATCGTGTCGGATACAGATAATTGGGGTTTTGAACATCCCCCACAAACGCTTAAAGAAAACACTGTGCAAATGTATTTGAGAGCCAAGAAACACCTGTGTTGTTGCCTGAAGGTTGAATCTGCAGCTAGCTGCCTTCTTGGAATAAGCTGATAACAGATTACTTGCTAATATCTCATTCGCAGGTTGATATTTCCACTGCTGCTATTGATATGTGACCGGGGTCGAGGTTTTTGGGTCACGAGGTGGAGTGCCTGAGCCAGATCCCGCTCAGTCTTGATACACTGTTTGTATGATGTGTTTGCGCACGACAGGACAAGCTGTTGTCCATCCACCTCCAGCCTGTGACTCCTACATGTTGGCCACGCGGGGTGGGGACAGCAAGGAGCGGGCCAAGTATGACATAGTGGAAGAGCCATAAGCTGGCTCTTACTTTGACCATACTGTGGCAGCAAGTTGCTGGGCTGTGCTTGGTAAGGTACTGTTGGAGGGTGACGTGGTAGCTGGTTGAAGTTCTTTGTCTTCAATTAGTGTTCTGTATTGATGCCATGTGTTTCTGCTGAAGGATGAATAAGTGCTCAGGGCTGGGTTAGACGGGGCTTGGAGCAACCTGGTCTAGTGGGAGGTGTCCCTGTCCATGGCAGGGGGTTGGAACTCGATGATCTTTAAGATCCCTTCCAACCCAAACTATCCTATTCTTATCTTTAGATGAAGCTGGATGAATCGGATGCAGTTATGGTTTCGATGTGAGGCCAGGGCTGCATCTGAGGAAACTTCGGGGACTGTTGACTGAAGGTTTGTGTCTTATTGGGTGAACTCTAGGGTAGGGTTTTACCTTGCAGAACATAAAAAGTATGTGTTTCACATTTGCTTTTTGGCTCTTGAACCTATGTGTGTTTTTGAACAACACAGAGTTCTGAGGGAGCCTCCTGTCAATAATCGTTAGCGTTTGTGCAGCATGATCAAAAAAGCCTCCTGGCTCTGCAGGCTGAAGGGGAGACTGAGTGTAGACAGGCCCACGTTGGAGTCCCGGTGTGTTCGCTGTGCCCTTAGGGTAAAGGATTAAGCTTGCAGAAGAGGAACGAGGTCAGGTCTAGACCAAGAAGTAGACTCTGGAATCCAGCCAAGAGTGTAAGTAAGGTTTTTCCTGTAACAGCATCCTAGATGTGGCAGTTGTGTTGACTTAGCCGAAATGAGGCTGACATCTGTAGGTCAGGCCTGATTAAAAGGGAAGGAGGGTGGAGAATAGCTCTGTGGAGTAAAGAGGATTTAAAGATAACGGCGGGGGGAGACGCGTGGCCCTTACTTGCAGAATTTGGTTTGGCCTTGGGAATCTCGCCCTGCCTGAGAGCAGGGAGAACCCAGGTTCTCCATCAGCCCCCAGAACACTGTGGCTGCTGCTCCCTTCTTCCCCAGTTCATGGACATCTTGTGACTGATCCCTTTCCTCGCAGTCTGACATTTTGGTTAGAAGTCTGACTTTAACTTTCCTCTTCTGCTGTTCAAGGGAAGCCTTCCACACAAGCCTTTGGCTTGCTGTAAAACCCTACCATGAAGACAATACCCACCCCTCGCTTTATTGTGTTGCAGGGTTAAGTGTCCAGGTCTCTTGCTCAGTGCAGATGAAAGGTGCTGTATTGCTGAGCCGTGCTGTGTTGCTGAGTGTTATGTGCCGGAGGCTGCTTCAGAACACGTTTCTGTGCTCCTTTTGACCTCTGTTGCATCTTCCTGCCCACCTTCAGTTGTGCTGACGTCTGAGGATGCTGGAGACTCTCTCTTTGCTGAGAGAGGAGGAAAGAAGAGGATGATGGCACTTGAGAAGCAATAACCCCTGTGCTACAGTAGAGCAGCATATTGTGTCCAGAACTGTCGTTTGTGATCTGTGAACAATTAAGCTGCTGCTTAACTTACACATTGAGCATGTTGCTCTCAGAAGTGCTTTGACACCGAGGATCCCCATCGGTTGGGATGGGTGACCTGAGGCACAGAGGGGTGACACTGCAGACAGTAGCATGGAGGAGCATGCCGTCACCAGCATGAGGAATGCAGTTTATCCGTACTTCTTGCTTGGAGACCTTCAGGGGCTAGTCTGCTGTTCTGTTTTTTCCATGATTATTCCTTTCAGTGGAAAAAATGGCTTATTTGATTAGATGAAAACTTCTGTGGTAAAAGTCTGAACGGAAGAGGGTGCTTGGCTTCTCCCTGAAGCAGGAGTTTTAGTTTCTAAATGAAAAACTTTCTTAGCAAGATAAAAATAGAGAATTACTTTATGGGGAAAGTACTCACTTCCCTGCTGGCTCTGCTGGGCAGCCTTCAGCCATGAGGAAGTGGGGAAATTACCCTCAGCTCCTCTGGACCACGACCAGCCCTGGTGGTTTTCCAGGGAAGCAGAGTTACACCAGGACTGTGCTTTGGCCCTCTAAATTTAAGAGATATCTGAATCTATGAAAATTTAATTTTAAATGCTGCCGGGCACGGCTTCTCTGCCTGTAGGGCTTGCAATCTGCACGGTACTGCATCGTGAAGCACACGCATGTTGCGTGGTGAGGTTCTTCATATCTGGGTCCAGCTAAGCAGCACTGATAGTTGTGGTGACCACTCACATCAATCCATTAATAACTTTTCTACTCAGGGAAATAACAGCATAAGCGCTAGTGTCCTTGCATAGAGTTCTGGGCCTCTTTGTCAGGAGATTGGCAATTATTTGATGATTTTGTGGAAAATAAATGATCTCGGCTCTCACTGTAGTCCCTAAATTCATTTTCAGCTGTGACAAGAGCCAGGATTTAAGCCTGGGTCCCCCAAAGTAAAATGCAGTTAATTAGTCCACTCCATCATGTAGCTGTTCTCGGTTAACAAAGGCAGTACGTTCAGCCAGACAGTTCCTGCTCACAAGTGATGCTAACCTTTTGAGCTGCGTGTATGGCAGAGTGTGCTTGCTCAGAGCCTGAAGTCCTTGTTTGCATCCCTTTTCAGCAGCGCTTCTTAACCCCTCCGCACAGCCCCATTGTAATGCTGCTGGCCTCCAGTTGAGAGACTGCTGGCTGCAGTACGTGTTTTAAGCTTGAATGATGGTTTGTGTTACGGCAATGGCTGTGGGGTCCTACCAAGGTCAGGGTCTGCTGCAGAATAAAGGGCGAGAGGGTTTCTGTCCTGAGGAGCTTGTAGCCCTCAGGGCAAATACTCAGGGTGATGGGACATTAGTCTTATTAACGGTAACTTCTGAATGGGGTTCAAGCAACATCAGAGGGGCAAAGTGAGATGGCCAAAATGCTTGGTTTCTGGGCTGGAAGAAGGATGCGCGAGTCCTGGCTTGCTGTTCCTACCAGACCAGGTCCCCTCTCTGGCTGGAAGCTTATTGGCATCAGACACTGATAAACAAGAGCTGCTCACCGAATGCTGCTGCGGTCGGTCAGGTGTGGTGAGGTGTAGCTTGAAATAAATGAGCAAGAAAAAAGAACTGGTCACTGGGGGACTCTGCTGCACTGCTCCTGGCAGATCAGGGGACATGTTGGACATTTTTGCTTGTCATCTCCCCATTGATTGGGGTTTAGAGGCAGGGGCAGGGCAGGATGCTTCCTGAGCAGGGCAGGCTGCTGTGAACTTTTCCTAGTTGGCCTGTGCCCTCAGGTAGGGCACTTAATTCTGTTCTTATGCAAAGGGACTGCTTGGATTACAGTTTCTTGACATTTGAGTCCTTTGCAGTATCATGATGTTGTACAGTCTCAAAATACTATTTTTCTTCCTCATGGAAATATTTAAATCTGACTGTTGCTACTGCACTGTCACAGGATTCAGTAAACTGGGGAGAGGGACAGTCCTTAGCCTGGCTATAACCGTTGGCTGTAGTCTGTAAGAATGTGTGTGCGGTTTAAAAGGCATAGGGCTTTATTTTCAGACCCTGGCATCTATTTAGATCCCAGGCTGTTCAGTACTTGGCTGCTTCCTGAAATCTACACTCGCTGGTATTGTAACCCAGAGCTCGTGTGTGCAGGCAATGCCATTTGGTTGGATGCAATCCTTGCACAAAAAATCATCTGTATGTAGCTACTAGAATGTGAACAGTGATGGCTGTGTGAGTGGATAGCGGGTCAAGACCCCCTGAAAATAGAAACATATTGATGTTGTTAGCAAAAGCTGTGGAGCATGTTTTCCTTGAAAATTGTTATTCAATATTGTCCTTGGTGTCTTTTGAATTAAACATACCATAAGAATCGGTTTGCTGGAATTTTGACTGTTCTGGAGGATGGGATATTGGGTAGTCATTATCAACAGCCGGAGAA